>NC_133110.1:19442893-19755393 GCF_022965805.1 Primulina eburnea
ATTATTATTATTTTTTTTAATTTATTTATTTATTAATTGAAAAAAATCTCATGTTTATCCAAACTTAATATTATTATATTCGTATATCTTAATTATTGAACCTAATTATCTTATATTGATCTTTATAATTATTGTAATTAATTACTTAACATATATGTTGAGTTTAATTATAATATTTTATTATATTTATTAAATTTTGGGTATTGAATTTGGAATGGGAACCTCATAGAGCTTAATGAATTTTTAAGTGTATTGTGATGTATTTTAATGTATTTCTAGATACTTTGGACAAATAAAATTTGTACCGAAAAATAATGTGATGAATATTAAAAGTGAAATAATAAAATTTATACTATTAAAAATGTATTTATGCACCTTTGTTTTTAGGGTGTCACAATATCCCCTCCTTTTAAAAATCTGGTCCCCAGAGTTAGGAGTTATTGGAATAAATGAGGACATTGACCTCTCATATCTTTCTCTGTTTCCCACGTTGCTTCTTCAATGTTGTGGTTTTTCCATAAGACTTTTACCAACTGAATTGGTCGACCACGAAGTTCTTTATTCTATGGTCCAAAATCTTCACAGGTTGTTCTTCATATGTTAGATTTTCTTCCAGATCTATCTGTTGGTGGTCAATCAATTGGGCTGAGTCTACTTTACATTCCTTAATTGTGATACGTGGAATACGTTATGTATACCAGAGATATTTTCAGGTAGAGATAGACGATAAGCCACAGTGCCTATTCGTTCTATCACTTCAAAGGGTCCAACAAATCGAGGATGCAACTTTCCCTTCTTTCCAGTACGCTGATTCCTTTTCTTGGTGATACTTTGAGTAATACGTAATCTCCGACTTCAAATTTCAAATATTTCCGTCTCTTATCTGCATAACTCTTCTGTCGACTTTGAGCTGTTTGTATTCGTTGCCTGATAAGTTGTATTTTGTCGATAGCTTCTTGTATAATGTCGGGCCTGATTGCTCGTTCTTGTCCATTCTTTGTGCCTCTCCATTCATCCATATCCCAGTTAAGAGGAGAGCGACATTTTCTTCCCTATAATGCTTCATATGGGGCCATTTTTATTGAGGATTGATAAATATTGTTATATGAAAATTCAACTAGAGGCAAATGTTTTACCCAGTTTGCCCCAAAATCCAGCACACATGCGCGAAACATGTCTTCCAATATTTGAATGGTTCGTTCAGACTGGACAATCGGTTTGCGGATGTGCTGCTGTGCTAAAATTTAATTTGGTACCAAGGCATTCCTGAAGTTTTTTCCATAATCTTGACGTAAACTTCGGATCTCTATCAGATACTATGGTAGTGGGAATACCATGTAACCGTTATAATATCGTTCTGATAGAGTTCAGCCAGTTTTTCTACCCCATATTTGTGACTTATGGGTATGAAATGTGCTGACTTGGTCAAGCGATCAACGATTACCCATATGCTATTAAAACCTCCTTGGAGCTGGGGTAATCCGATCACAAAGTCCATAGTTATTTGATCTCATTTCCATTCTGGTATAGGAAGTGGTTGCAAAAGACCTGCTGGTCTTTGATGTTCAGACTTTATCATTTGGCAAGATAGGCATTGTGAAATGAAATCTGCAATATCTCGTTTCATTCCTTTCCACCAGAAGTGTTTTTAATCTCTTGGTACATCTTAGATCCTCCTGGATGAATGCTGATCCGAGAATGATGTGATTTTTCCATTATTTCCTTTTTCATTGAGCTAGGCACACAAATACGGTCATGATAACATAGTATTCCTTGTGAATTGGTGATGAAATTGGTATCAGTACGGAGTTTTGAAACTTCTTGGTCCAATTCTTGATTTTGCTTAATTCTGGTATGAAATTCAGGTTCAATTCTTAATCCGGACAAGTTCCCACGAGAATGGATGTGTACCCATTCTTTTACTTCTTTCATTTCCAAACAAGCCATGATAACCTTTCTACTTAAAGCATCAGCCACTACATTAGCTTTACCTGATTGATAAGAATGGAACAATCGTAGTCTTCCAAAACTTCAATCCATCTTCTTTGCCTCATGTTCGGCTCTTTTTGAGTAAATAAATACTTCAGGCTTTTGTGGTCTGTATAAATATCAAAAGTGGAACCGTACAATTAGTGTCTCCATTTTGCTAATGCAAACACTATTGCTCCTAATTCCAGATCATGAGTGGGATAATTTAACTCGTGATTCTTTAATTTTCTAGATGCATATGCAATAAATTTATCGTTTTGCATCAGTACACATCCAAAGCCTTCTTTTGAGGCATCTGTGTAAACCACAAATCCTTTTGTTCCTTCTGGTAAAGCTAATACATGTGCACTGGTCAGCATTTCTTTTAATTTTCAAAACTTTTCTCACATTCATCATTCCACAAGAAAGGGTTGTCTTTGCGAGTTAGCTATGTCAGGGGAACAGCAATTTTCGCAAAATCTTTAATGAATCTTCGGTAGTATCCTGCTAAGCCGAGAAAACTTCTAATTTCTGTGATGTTGATTGGTCGTTTCCAACGAGATATGGCTTCTATTTTTGCAGGATCTACTTCTAGTCCTTTCTTAGAGATAAAGTGGCCAAGAAATGACACTTTTTCTAGCCAAAATTCACACTTACTGAATTTGGCATATAATTGATGCTCTTTCAAAGTTTTGAGAATCAATCGTAAATGTTGAGCATGTTCCTCATGACTTCTTGAAAATATCAAAATGTCATCTATGAATATGACAACGAATTTATCCAAGAATGGTTGGAATATTCGATGCATCATATCCATGAAAGCTGTAGGAGCGTTGATTAATCCGAATGGCATTACCACAAACTCATAGTGTCCGTAACGGGTATTAAAAGCCGTTTTGGAGATGTCATCCTCCTTAATCCTCAATTGGTAATATCCTTGCCGCAAATCAAGTTTTGAATATACTTGAGATCCTTGTAAAACATCAAACAATTCTTCGATATGGGGAAGAGGATATTTGTTTTTGATGGTAACGTTGTTAAGTTCTCGATAATCAATGCACATCTTTAGAGTTCCATCTTTCTTTTTTGACAAATAATACAGGAGCACCCCATGGCGAGGTACTAGGTCGGACGTACTTCTTGTCCATGAGTTTTTGTAATTGAAGTTTTAATTCTTTTAACTCTGAAGGTGCCATTCTGTATGGAGTTTTAGATCTGGGTTGTGCTCCAGGTATTAGATCAATGGAAAACTCTACGTCTCTCTGAGGAGTAAAGTATTGATCTCTTCAGGAAAAACCTCTGGAAATTCTTGTACAACTGAGATTTCTGAGATCTTGAGTTGATCTTTTGGCTTATTTATCAAATAAGCTAGAAATCCTTGTCCGTTGTCTTTTAATATAGCCCTAGCTTCTGTTGTTGATACTATTCCCATGGTATGGTTAGCTTTGGAAATGATTGGATGAGAAGTTTGA
The DNA here is from genome assembly GCF_022965805.1 of Primulina eburnea. Lineage (NCBI taxonomy): Eukaryota > Viridiplantae > Streptophyta > Magnoliopsida > Lamiales > Gesneriaceae > Primulina > Primulina eburnea. The sequence goes on from NC_133110.1 coordinate 19,446,334, forward strand.
AGATAAACTTCTTTTGTGTAGCAATTAAGTTGGGCTTGGTGTCTAAATAACCAGTCCATTCCAAGAATAATATCATAGTTTTTGATAGGTAATTCAATCAAATCTGCTAGATATTCTTTTTCTTGGAATTTTAAGGGACAGTTTCTGTAAATGATGTCAGTAATCATCGTTGTCCCTAAAGGTGAGCAAATTTGGAAGCTATATGGTAGCTGCTCAAATAACAGTGGTAATTTACGTACAAAAAATTTTGAGATAAAAGAATGAGTAGCTCCTAGATCAAATAAAGTTTTTGCAGAACTGGATAATATGGTAACAGTACCTTCTACGACTGCAGTGGGGTCAACTTCCTCATCTTGGTTTCCTAAGAGGGCATAGGCTCGAGCAGGTATCTTTCGCTTTGTTGTGGATTGAGTCTTTTGCGTTCTTTTTGGACAATCTTGAATACGGTGTTGCTCACTTCCGCAAATAAGACATTTCCCACCTTTTCTCCAGCACCTTTCTTCTTCATGATTTGGTAATCCACAATATCCACACTTTTTATTGTTGTTTCTTGGAACTTTTCCTTTAACAGCTTCTCCTTGCTTGACTGGTTGTGTTCTCTTTCCAAATTTTCTTTTCCGGTTATCCTCAAAAAGGTTGGACTTCCCAATTTTCTTTTCATCTTCCTCTTTTTTAAGAAGTGTCTTGATGTCTTCTTCCACTCGTAGGGCTTGATTAACAGCAGAAACATAACTGGTAACTTTTGTGGACAGTGTTGCCCAACGAATATCGAGCTTTAACCCTTGAACAAATTTTTTTCATTTTTCTTACCTCATCTATCATGTAGTGTGGTGCATAATGTATAAGACGGTGGAATTCTGCCTCATATTGAGCTACGGTCATGTCACCTTGGACTAAATCCATAAATTCACGTTCTCGGGTATTTAATATAACTTGAGTTATATATTTACCTTCGAACTCTTGCAGAAAATTTTCCCATGTTTTTGGGGTGTGATTCTTCGTCCACTTATGTTCCACTGTACGCCACCAGTTATGAGCTGCTTCTTCAAATAAGTAAGTGGAAAAATTTACCTTTTGTTCTTCAGGATAATTGAGAATAGAGAATATTTTGTTGATTTTGCTTAGCCAAGATTATGCTGATAAGCATCTGGTTTTCCTTCAAACTTTGGCGGTTTTGAATCTAAAAAATCTCTCAAGAGCTCTATCATTTGTCTCAAGGTGTTGTTCTTGAGCTTGATCATGAGGTCGTGGTTGATTTTGCTGACAAAACTGCACAAATTGATGCATTATTTCAAACATATTTTGCATGTTTTGTTCTTCGGGGGATTGTGTTGAGCGTTTCTGGAATTTCCACCAGTTGCCGAGTTGTGGTCATCTTGAGGAGGGATGTCTTGTCCGATTCTGGCTTGAGTACTATTTTGTGAAGACGTCATTCTAAACATATGAATATAAAATATGAACATATCTTGCAATGAATGTACATAGTTATGTCAGAGGGTAAACAGTCAGTTTTATTTATGAACAAGACATGTTTCAAATATTTACAATACCCAAGCAAAATACAATCAAAACAAGCAAACTGGGTCATCATGCCTACAAAAAATGATGACCATGATAATCATCATGCCTACAAAAGATGATGATTATTACTACTAGTTATATACTATTGTCCAAAAGTCATTGTCTTCATTCGTCGTCGGAGAGATCTATAAAAGTGGTGTGGCTTGATCCTTCATTTGTTCCCGTGGTTCCCATGATAACATTTTCATCCGTATTCAGCCATGATGTATGTGGTTCAACTAGGTCCGGTTCATAAATAAGCTCATTTTCATTTTCACTTTCCGGTAGGATAGTCATTGGAAGAAATTCATCTACTCCAAACACAAAGTTTTCCCACATAGGGTCAGGAAGAAATTCAACTTCTGGTGACTGCAACAGATTATATTTTATCATAAAGGGCTCTTGATCTATTGATGGGTTCATGATTCCAGAATATTCTACAAAAGGGGCTGGAATACTACTACCTCCGGTTTCAAATGTGCTAGTGATGGGAGGGGCTGTGGTATGATTTGTGTAAGATGGACAGATAACACCAGGTTCCATCCCGTGGATAGATTGATAAACCAGTTCACGCCCATGCATGATTAAGTGGTCAATGTGGATCGAAGAGTGTGATACTCCTTTTAAGAAACTAATCAAACATCGGTCATAAAATTCGTGCATGTCTAGCAAGTATATAAGAGTGCGGTCTGTTTCATACAGCATATGACCTAATTCGCCCTGATATGCTAGATTATCAGCCCTCATCCGTTCTTCGATAAACCCATGAAAAGTTTCAGTTGTTCCAAAGGTTTCAAAATGCTCCCGATACATATTCACTAAACATTTCAAGTCTGAGTTTTCTTTGCTTAATTTTTCTATTTCTTCCTCCATTTGTTTGATGATTATAGTTTGTTTTTTCTTTGATGTCCTACTAGACTCTGTCATCCTGAAAGGAAAACATTTCAATTATGAAGACAATATAAAGATTAACGTATGACATTATAATAAACCTTAGACTCCTATCTCTAGGATCTAAGAAACCTAGGCTCTAAGAAACCTAGGCTCTGATACCACCTCTGTGGCGCCCGGTTTAGGAATTCATAATTATTCCCTTACTAGGTGCCACATTTACCTTCAATCTTTCTTTATTGAACTTCTATTTTTATTTTTACCATTATTATTGTTAGAAAGATATTGTAGATAAAGAATATTTTCTACAATAATTTAAGGATTATCTACAAATATTTACATTCTTATTTCAAATATGTACAATTATTTTACAGCGGAAGTCTAACATTCATATGTACAATTATGTTACAGCGGAAGTTTATTTATAAACAGATCATCTCAACTTTCAAATACTCTTATTTCAGCTTCAGTTATTTTCCACTTGTTCCAATTCGGGAGTTCTTGTGTCTGGAAATTACAATAGACGAAAAGAAACAGAGGGTTAAGTCTTTGAGGACTTAGTGAGTTTAAATCAATATATGGTTTTTAAATAACACTTCATCATAATTATACATGAAATAATAGGAATAAAAATTTAGATATGATGAATGATATGCAATGAAATAATAGATAAATGAAAATTCCATAAAATAACATTGGTGGCTCTAATTGAGCACTTTTTACGAGCCGGGTGAACCATTCTCCGGACCGAAATATTCGGTGCGCGTTGTTCAGATGAACCATATACCCGGGACTTTTGACCCGTTGTTCATTGGACTCATTTTCCGGGCCGAAGCCACGTTGTCCAGTGGACTCAATTTCCGGACCGAAATCCGTTGTCCATGACTCCATTCATTCATGATATATCAATCCATTCAAAATATGCAAGAAAATATATCAGTAATTGAAATGAACATTGGAGGATATTTGAACATTAAATAAATGCTATTGAAATTTCCAGGTCAAATGCCAAAGGCTTTAATAGAAGAATGAATAGTAATTTCCTCACCTGATAACATACAATTTAGGCTTGATTAATACTCCGAGTTCCTGGAGCAAGTCCTAAAAATATATTATGAATGATATTTATATGTTAGAGTTTTTAAGTAACTAGCTGATCATTTATAGATTATTTTTTGTTCAAAATTTAATCCGGTTGATTTTAATTAAGTTTCAAAAATTCATATTAATTAGAAGGTATATCCAAATATTACGAAAGTTGGCCAAAAAGTCGGAAATAACCTCAGGAACGTTCGGCCGTCGGAAAACCGCCGTTCCGGCGGCGCGTGTGTTACACGCGCCGATGGTGCCGACGCGTGGCTGGCCGTCCGGTGGCCACGCGCGTCCCGTTTTTTTCCAGCATGTGTAACTTTTTATGATCTTCAATTCTCTTATTGAAAGTTTTGTCAAATTCCTAGCCGATCAATACAAGAATTAAATATCGTCGTATGGCTAACTGAGGTGCTCCGGCATTCCGGAAATCTCAGTTCCGGCAATATTTTGTGACGACGGACGATATGTACTTCATCTATGCAACAAGAGGTACAACTTTGTTATTAAAGTCGACCTCTAGTTTGGTGTATAACTATAAGAAAAATAAGCGAAAAATACCTAGCTTGAATACGGTATACCGTTGCCGATTTGCGGAATATCTTTGTTGGATTTCCTTGTTTTCGGTAGATCCTCTTACGTCACCTCCAGCGCTATATTGTTTTATGATATGAGGTGAATAGTTGGTGATTTATTGAGATTTTTCGGAAAGGGTATAGCTTTTCCTTCTATTTTTTCTCCCTTTTCTTTTTCTTCTTCTCTTTCCGTTTCTTCCTTCTCTTTCGTTGCTTTCTTTCTCTGGCTGGTTTCGGTTTTTTGGTGGAGTGCAGTATTTATAACCGTGAGTCATACTTATCCTTTTATTATTTTATTTTTATTATTATTATTTATTTTTTAAATTTATTTATTTATTAATTGAAAAAATATCATGTTTATCCAAACTTAATATTATTATATTCGTGTATCTAATTATTGAACCTAATTATCTTATATTGAACTTTATAATTATTGTAATTAATTACTTAACATATATGTTGAGTTTAATTATAATATTTTATTATATTTTATTAAATTTTGGGTATTGAATTTTGGAATGGGAACCTCATAGAGCTTAATGAATTTTTAAGTGTATTGTGATGTATTTTAATGTATTTCTAGATACTTTGGACAAATAAAATTTGTACCGAAAAATAATGTGATAAAATATTAAAAGTGAAAATAATAAAATTTATACTATTAAAAATTGCATTTATGCACCTTTGTTTTTAGGGTGTCACATTGAGATTGATGTTAATTGATATCGTATTGCCGCTATTTCTAGATTGTATTGTTATGCCGTCAGAATTTGATAAGATTGAAATGTCTTGATTGAATGGAATGGTGATATTGTATATTTCAAATGTCATTTCCAGATTGAGTATTGACAGCTTCGAATTCAAGACTTCGACTTTGTCATAGCGAAAAAAAAAGGTATAAATCAATGTTAATCGGGAGATACGACTCGAGTTAGATTTGACTTGAGTTTCCCAAAACCATATACTTGTTTGTTATTGTTTTAATACCTTTGTATTACTTGAATGTGAATTCTTATTCTATTGATTTAAAGAAAAGCAGAGAATAGAAGATAGATATCGAGAATGAGTCATTGGAAAAGGTGCCAAGTCTTTGGCAGAGGTTCCAAGACACTGGATGTTTGGTTTATATTGATGTGCTTAGGAGTTGATAGGCTTCTATTGCAGATATTCGATATAATGTGCCAACGTCCGGGAACCGGGATCCCTGGATTGGATCAGAGTCGAGTCAGAGATTAAGAGTCAAAGAGTTTGATTAACAGTTTATATCGTTTCATATTTTCAGATTTGATACATGCTATTGATAACTGTTATATGCTTTTGTATATGTTTATATGAAATGCATGTATACTTGGTTTATACTGAGAATTATATTCTCACCGGAGTTATCCGGTTGTTGTTGTGTTTTTATTTGTGCATGACAACATGTGGGAAATAATCAGGGTCAAGTAGAGGAAGAGAGATAAAGTTTAACGTGGAGATCCGGACCCAGAAGTAGAATTGGTTTCAGCACTGGATATGTAGTTTTTGAACCCTAGTTTGATATGATTTTATTTTGTACAAGACTTGTACCTTTACTCTTGATGTTTATATAAGATTGATTATCATATGTTCCACACTCATGTATTTTTTTAAAAAAAATTTAGACCCAATTTATTTAGTGATCCATTTATTCCCAAAGATGATTAAGAAACGAATTAGCGTCCGGGTCCCCACATCAACCATTCGGATTACTAATCAAGCCTAAACTGTAAGTTATCAGGTGAGAAAATTAATATTCATTCTTCTATTAAAGCCTTTGGCATTTGGCCTGGAAATTTCAATAGCATTTATTTAATTTTCAAATATCATCTACAACAAATATCTTTAATTATTTATCAAGAGCAAATCGCATTTCGACCTATGAAATCCCCTAGTTTTCGACCCTAAGGACTATGACTACCGGCACGTATCCAATTTCATATATCTATGTAAATTGTAGATCCGCGGATTATACTACTCGATCCTATCACTCATTATTCTCTCGAACTCACTCGTGATATGAAAACGTCGTTAAAGTTAGCTACGCTTTAATGACACGACAAAACAGTAGTAAAATCAAGTATAACGCACAACCGAAATATAAATTAATTCAAATCAACGTTCGGGATAGGATCCCCTTTAATCCCAACAGATAATAAAGTTAGCTACTAGAATTCATAGTAAAAATAAATGCAACAATGTTTAAAATGAAAGAAACTAGATTAGAAATACTAGGCGAGACGAAATCTGAGAAAAACGAGGCCCGGACTCTTCAAATCTTCAATACAAGCGCAAAACTGCTCTCCAAACTTGTGACGGCTGAAGAAGAATGTCTGAATCTCGCCCACAAACGTCTAAGAGACCTTTCCATTCCAGCCATCCTCCCAAACTAAGGTAAGAAATCGAGCATGAAATTTTTCCAAAAATAGGTGGCGCTCGGGCGGTAGAAAAGTACCGCTCGAGCGCCACACCTTCTGTAAATCACCTTGGGAAGTGCGGCATTCGCGCTCGGGCGGTAGAATTTCACCGCCCGAGCGCCAACTCTTCTGTGATTTTTCCTTTGGGGCTCTCTTCTCGCTCTCGGGCGGTAGAATTTCACCGCCCGAGCGCCAAACCTTCTGTAAAGATGCTTCGGCATTTCTCTTCTCGCGCTCGGGCTGTACAATTTTACCGCTCGAGCGCCAACTCCTCTGCCCTTTTTGTCTTGACTTGGCACTTGGCTCCAATTTTGGTTCTTCCGGTCGTGTTTCCTGCAAATTAATCACCTAATAGTGAGATATGATAATATGCAATTGATTACTCTAAAATGAACATAATGTAAATGAAATGCATGCATGCACAATGCAAACAAAACTAAAACTAATACAATAAAACTCGTAAAAACGACACATATCAACCCTCTCATACTAACCTTTTGCTTGCCCTCAAGTAAAATAGGTTATAGACCGCAATCAAACACGAAACAAACACAAAGGTGAGGATACCGAAACAACTAAAATGATGGTGAATTAGCGAACCGGTATCTCCTGCCTCAGCGGGTGTTTAAACCACATCCCCTTAGCCAAACCCCCAACATTCATCAATACCCCTTTTAAAACACCTTATAACCTTTTGAATTTACCAGAAAGTGTGGTCGTGTGTGTGCTGTGGGTCTCACTAGCTCGTGCTTCAGACAGTTTCATTTGCAAATCATGCGAGTCACCAAATCAACAGTTCAATGCAAGTTTCCCTATCCCGAGTTCTGTTTCTAGTCGTGACCAACAAGTGAACACAAAGCGGCTAATTTTCAAGGTTGTACACCAGGAATTAGGGAATCAATATCATGAGGTTTCGAACGGCTAAAGAAGATGGGACGTACACTGATCATTTTCATTATGCACTTGTCAGAATTTTTATCTGACATTCCTCAACGCCTTACTTCTCCATCTATTTAGCCTTGGGATACGATTTCATCCCTTTTTGGCTCCCCCACACCTTACATACCCTTTTTTCATTTACAACACTCTTGTTGTAATACTTCTCTGATACCATTTTTTTTTTTTTTGGTGCATAATTTTCTCAAGTGTACTCCCTAAATTTTGAGTATATGGAATGTTTGTTTAGTTGGCTTAGGGATAAGTCTTGAGGTATTATGCACAATTGGGCCGAAAGTTATTCCGGTGGGTTCAAATGATCTATGCTATTTCATGTCATTGGTCGGTCGCGACTGTCAACAAAATTCATTCAAGTTCAACTTACATCTCATGTCATTCCAGTTCCTCCCACAGAATCTTAAACTCGACTATCGTGTACACTACTAATAAGACCCACAATGTACGCATATACAATAAACATTTCATTTCACTGGGGTATTCATTACGTGTGATAAAACTAAGTAACATGCAGTTCATGCACCCCACAATCATCATCGGCTACCAATTCACTAATGTCACCATCACTGCTACTCATGCAAGACACAGACGAATGCAAACAAATAAGAAGACGTACAACGACCCCCTCATACTAGACGTGTGCAATGTCCCCAGTGCACAAAGACTCAAAACACAGAAATGGAAACACAAATGCAGACTAATAAACATGAAAGCTAATAAACATGCTAGACTGAAACAATGAAAAGAAAGAAAAACAGAAAAGCGGCAAAGAAATAAAAGTGCGAAGTAGGGGAAACAGTAAACTCCCCTGATCAAGCGTCATCCTCATCATACTCCGGCGGTGGCACTCCTGCGGCCTCCCCATGCAGAGAATAATCATACTGGAACTGGAATGGGGGAGGAGGTAGCGGAGTCGGTGGAATGGTCGACGGGTCAACGCCCCCGTGCACAAGCAAAGTGCGCATCATGGAGTCAATGTGCGATAAATGGTCCGCGACATAGGAGTTGAACTGACTCTGATGTGCTTGGAAGGCGAGATTTTCATCCATCTTATCATTCTGAGTTCGCCTGCGGGATTGTGGTGGGAGGCGTTGTGGAACGGCAGTGCTTGATCCACCGGCATCCTCCGCCCGAGGGGGAAAGTCCGCTCGTCGTTTTGCCCTTTTGCGCTATTCATCCTCCCGACAAATTGGCTTCATCGGTTGAAGCCACTCCTCGTCGTCCCTGAAGTGCACCCCGGCCCGTGCACACAATTCGGAAATGATGTTCGGGAAGAAGAGACCTATGTGGCTGTTGTGGGTGCTCAGTGTGATTTGCGAGTTGATAAGTTTGCCCACATCGATGTCGTAACCTCGGTGCAACGCAAAAAGTAACACCGCACGCTCCTTTTGCACCTCGCTTTTGTGCGAGACTGGCATCATCCGTCGGGCCACAAACAAATACCACAAGGCAATATCAGCTCTCAAGTACTTCTCATCAAACAGCTCGGAGATCCACCCAATGGCTTCCACATCGCGCCCGGGTGGCACAGAGTCTCGCTAATCAGGTTGTAGTCGGGATTAACCATCAATGCCTGGAAAATAGAGTCATCTACCTCGGCCGTTTCCAATAGGGCGTTAATCGTGGCCGAATCGAACGGCACTAGCTTGCCCCTAACAAAGGCCCTACCATCAGTTCGTTCAACGGTATTGGCGTAGAATTCCCTAACCACCGACACCACAGCCGCCTTAGGTTGCTCGCCAAATTTGTCCCATCCCCTTCTTCCCAAGTCCACAAGAGGTGGCATATATCGATCCTCAAAAGTACGACGAAATCCCCTCTCGGTAATGGGGTTTCGGTGAATTTTAGCATGGTCATATCTAGCACGAGCCTCCGCACTCACGAAACATGTTCTATCAAATGAGATGAAGAGGAGGAGCTAGGATTACCTCGTTGCTTCTTGGGAGCCATGGGATTGAAGAGTGGAATATGATGCCTTGAATTGGAGAAAGGTGTTCTTGCTTCCTAGGGGGGAGGGTGCCTTGCCGCCGGAAAATTGAGTGGAGATGGTGGTGTCTGCACAAGAAAATCGAAAAGGAGAAAGGATGAGAGGAGGTAGGGATTTGGGGAGTGAAATTGGGGAAAAATTTCGTGCAGAATGAGGGAAGGGGAAAGAGAGATCGAGTTTTAAAAACTGTCGCGCTCGAGCGGTAGAAAACTACCGCTCGAGCGCGAACCTCTCTGGAGTTTTTTATTTTCAAAGGTAAGCGCTCGCGCTCGAGCGGTACCAATATACCGCTCGAGCGCCAACCTCTCGGGAAAATTTTTTCACGAGGTAGACGTTCGCGCTCGGGCGGTATAAAATTACCGCTCGAGCGCGAACCCCTCTGTTTTTTTTTTTCTTTAAAGTTTTATTTTAAAAAAAAAATTAAAACAAAAACAAGAGAAAATAACTAAATTGACACGAAAGAAAATCTAAATCAAATGCGAGAGAAAGGGAAGAAAATAGTTCTCAATTTATAGTCGAGAGCTTGACTGTCGGTCTTTCTCAGTTCGGCATGTCTTGGAACCGGGTGATTCCAAGTTGTGGCTCAATTGTGCCACCTATGTAGTGCTTCAGGCGATGGTCATTGACCGTAAATGTCCCATCCTTCCCATCTTTCACTTCTACAGCTCCCGATGGATAAACTTTTGAGATCACGAATGGACCAGACCATCGCGACTTCAATTTTCTGGGAAATAGTCGCAACCGGGAGTTGTAGAGTAGGACACTTTCACCTTCTTTGAACTCTCTCTCGATGATCCGCTTGTCATGGGCCTTCTTCGTCTTTTCCTTGTAGGTTAGTGCGAGATCATAGGCCAGATTCCGGAATTCCTCCAACTGATCTAGTTGAAGCAAACGTCGTTCACCTGCATCAGTAAAGTTCAAGTTTAGTGCTTTTGTTGCCCAATATGCCCGATGCTCTAACTCTACAGGTAAGTGACATGCTTTACCAAACAATAATCTGTACGGTGTCGTGCCTATTGGTGTTTTGAAAGCAGTCCTATATGCCCAAAGAGCATCATCTAATCTCACCGACCAATCCTTCCTACTGACACCTACCACTTTCTCCAAAATTCGCTTTATCTCTCGGTTAGACACCTCAACTTGCCCACTCGTCTGAGGGTGATAGGGGGTAGAGATTTTATGTGTGACACCATATTTGCTCAAAAGTTTTTCAAAGAGTTTGTTGCAAAAATGCGTGCCACCATCACTAATGATTGCTCGTGGTGTTCCAAATCGGTTAAAAATGTTTTTATTTAAAAATTTTAGGACCACTTGAGCATCATTAGTGGTACACGCTTCCGCCTCTACCCACTTAGACACATAATCAACCGCCACCAAGATGTATTTTTTCGTGAAAGAACTGGGGAACGGTCCCATGAAGTCTATTCCCCACACATCAAAACCTCACATTCAATGATATTATTTAACGGCATTTCATGACGGTTAGAGATGTTACCTGACCGCTGGCATTTATCACAGTGTAGCACATAAGAACGAGCATCTTTGAAAAGAGTTGGCCAATAAAAGCCACATTCAAGTACCTTGGATGCCGTCCTTGTTGGTCCGAAATGACCACCTACCTGACGGTCATGGAAATGGTTGAGAATTTGATCAACTTCTTCTTCCGCAACACACCATCTTATCACGGAGTCTGCACAAATTTTTAAACAAAAACGGTTCCTCCCAAAAATAGTATTTCACGTCAGAAAAGAATTTCTTACGTTGGTGAAACGATAGGTTTGGTGGAGGTGTGCCTGTGACAAGAAAGTTAGCGAAATTTGCATACCAAGGACAATGTCTCACCTCAAAGAGTTTCTCATCAGGGAACCAATCATTGATAGCACGATCGACAGAATCATCACAAATAAATTCTAATCTAGACAAGTGATCTGCTACCACATTCTCGACACCCTTCTTATCTCTTATTTCTAAATCAAATTCTTATAACAATAAAATCCACCGAAGAAGGCGTGGCTTTGCATCTTTCTTAGCAAGCAAGTATTTAAGGGCAGAATGATCAGTGAATACAATTACTTTGGACAAAACAAGGTATGAATGAAATTTGTCAAGTGCGAATACTACTGCAAGTAATTCCTTTTCAGTTGTTGCATAATTCAATTGAGCCTCATCTAAGGTCTTAATTGCATAGTAAATTGTGTGAAATACCTTGTTTCGCCGCTGGCCAAGTACGGCCCCCACTGCAATGTCACTGGCGTCGCACATGATCTCGAAGGGCAGGTCCCAATCCGGTGCCACCAAGACAGGAGCCGTCACCAAGTGCTCCTTTAAATCGTCGTATGCCTGCAAAAAGTTAGAATTAAAATCAAAGGGCATATCTTTCATAAGTAGAGAAGATAGAGGTTTGGCAATTTTAGAAAAATCCTTGATGAACCGCCGATAGAAACCGGCGTGGCCTAAAAAACTTCTAACTCCCTTTACTGAGGATGGTGGTGGTAGGTTCTTTATGACTTCAATTTTTGCTTTGTCCACCTCAATTCCTTGCTCCGAAACCTTGTGCCCTAAAACAATTCCCTCTTGTACCATGAAATGGCACTTTTCCCAATTGAGCACCAAGTTCGTTTCCTCGCATCTTCTCAACACGGATCTCAAATACTGCAAGCACTCATCAAACGTTGCACCAAAGATAGAAAAATCATCTATAAATATTTCAAGAAAGGTTTCAATCATATCATGGAATATAGCAGTCATAAGACCAAAAGGCATTCGGCGAAAAGCAAACGTGCCATAAGGACAAGTGAAAGTGGTTTTCTATTGGTCCTCAGGTGCGATTGTGATTTGATTATACCCCGAATACCCATCTAGAAGCAATAAAATTCATGCCCTGCTAATCTCTCCAACATTTGATCAATAAAGGGAAGGGGAAAATGGTCCTTACGGGTGGCATCATTCAACTTCCTATAGTCAATACACACTCTCCACCCCGTAATAGTTCTCGTGGGAATAAGTTCATTCTTTTCATTTGTGATCACCGTAATCCCACCTTTCTTAGGCACACATTGAACCGGACTTACCCAAGCACTATCGGAAATAGGGTAGATAATACCTGAATCGAGAAGCTTAATAGTTTCCGCTTTCACTACCTCTTGCATCTTTGGATTTAGTCGTCTTTGAGGTTGCACGAGAGGTGAGTACTTCTCTTCCATCAAGATTTTATGCATGCATATCGATGGACTGATTCCCTTGATGTCTGCCACCTTCCAAGCGAATGCCCTTTTGTGCTCTTTGAGAACTTGCAACAATTTGTCCTCCATAGCATCTGTCAAATCAGCAGAAATAATGACAGGCAATGTGTTATTCTCACCTAGGAATACGTACTTTAAGTGCGGAGGTAAGGGTTTGAGCTCAAGCGTCGGTGGCTCCTCGATGCTCGACTTTGGAGGGATCAAATCTCTACGTTCTCCTAGGTCCTCCAGTCGCATCTTCATTGGCTTTTTCCATGGATGGTTGGCATTGAGATGTGCCACAATTTCAGTTTTTTCATCGTCCAATTCCTCTTCTCCCAACTCAGTAGTGATAGTGGCCTCCAAAGGGTCCCTAAAAGCATCCTGCACATAGTGAGAAACAAGAGAGTCAAAAGCATCAATTCTAAAACAGCTATCAGAATGCAGTGTGTGCTTAAGTGCATTAAAGACATCAAAAGTAATCTCCTCCTCGCCCACTCGCAATCTCAACTTCCCTTCTTGTACATCAATCAGTGCCTTGCCAATCGCAAGGAATGGTCTCCCCAAAATGAGGGGCATCTCTGTATCCTCCTCCATGCGCACCACGAAATCGGCAGGAAAAATGAATTTGTCCACTTTCACTAGCACATCCTCAATCACTCCGCGGGGGGTACTTGACAGATCTGTCAGCCAGTTGCAAGGACATCCTCGTCGGCTTAGGCTCTCCCAACCCAAGTTTCCTAAACACAGAAAATGGCATCAGATTAATACTTGCACCAAGATCACATAATGCTTTATGAAAAACAACATCACCAATCATGCAAGGAATAGAGAAACTCCCTGGGTCTTTTAGCTTCGGTGGAATTTTGTTTTGCACCAAAGCGGAGCAATTTTCGGTTAAGTTGACTGTCATATGATCCTCCAACTTCCTCTTATTAGCTAAAATGTCCTTCAAAAATTTAGCATAACTAGGCATTTGCATTAGAGCATCGGCAAAGGAAATATTGATATGCAACTTTTTAAACACCTCAAGAAACTTACCGAATTGTGCATCTAGTTTTGCTTTTTTAAGTGCTGCAGGGAAAGGAGGAGGTATAACAATTTTTGGTTGTGCAGTGGTTGCTAGTGTGGAGTTAGAAGACTTAACTTTAGATGTCGCAGTTTGCTCATCCATTGTTTGAGTTTTCTCTTTTTCCCTTGACTCCAAAACTTTCCCGCTTTTCAACTCAATAGCCTTCACTTGCTCTTTTGGATTAGTCTCTGTGTTACTTGGCAAGGTGCCTTGCTCTCTACTTGCTACCATCTTTGCTAATTGACCAATCTGATTTTCAAGTCCCTTAATCGACGCATCCTGATTTTGAAGTCTAGTTTCAGTGGATGAAATAAATTTAGACATCATTTGCTCCAAGTTGGACTTTTCTTCTCTAGGAGGATCGAATCTGTACATCAGTTGTTTGCCATATTGTTGTCCTCCTTGCGGTCGACTCTGACTATTTTGACCGCCCCATGAGAAGTTGGGATGTTGCCTCCACCCAGGATTGTATGTGTTCGAATAAGGGTCATGCCTTGGGCGGTTTTGGACTCCCACTTGGTTCACTGGTGCCTCATTTTGCACATAGAATGGATTGTCGTCTTGACAGTCCTTCGCATAGTGTTTCCCTCCACACTTTTCACAGAATATCTCTTGAAGACGCATCGCCGTGCCACCCACATTCAAGCCATCTATTTTCCTGTTTCAAGCATCAAGTTGTGCAGTAATAGCAGAAAAATCAGTTACCTGGTGCACTCCTGCACTTCTCCGTTGGTTGTTACTGTCAGATTGAGGATGATATCTGCTAGCAGCCATCTCCTCCAACAACTCATATCCTTCTTCCGCAGTCTTCCTCAAAAGGTTCCCACACGCAGCAGCATCTATCATAGTACGGTTAGGAGTAAGCAAACCGTAATAAAATGTTTGAACGACTAACCCAAGTGGTAACTCGTGATGTGGGCATCTTTGTAGTAGGTCCTTGAAGCGTTCCCATGCCTCACATAAAGATTCCTGATCGAATTGAGCGAATGTTGTAATGTCTGCCCGCAGCTTCATGGTCTTGGAGGGAGGGAAGTATTTGATGAGAAATGCTTTCGCCATGTCCTCCCATGTAGCGATCGAACCAACAGGCAAACAATTTAACCACGCTTTAGCTTTATCACGTAAGGAGAAAGGAAATAAACGCAATCTAACAGCATCATCAGAAACTACAGTGAATTTAAAAGTATCGCAGATTTCAAGAAAATCCGCGATGTGCGTGTTTGGATCATCCACTGCAGTTCCTCCGAATTGGACTGTGTTCTAAATCATCTGGATTATGGCTGGCTTGATTTCAAAGTGATTTGCCCGCACGATAGGTCTCACAATGCTAGGGCGTGCACCCTCCAAAGAAGGTTGGGCATACTCCAGCATCGGTATGCGGCGTGGCATCTCGACATGTCTATTTTCACGATGTTCCTCCTCACGTTCTGGCTCGTGTCTCTCCATCAGTTCTTTAAGCCTCTGTTGTTGTCTTCTCCTGCGGAAGGTTCTTTCAATTTCAGGATCAAACTCAAGCTCCACGTCAAGTGACTTTGGCATGCATTGGAAGAGATATATGTAATAAAATATGAAGTGTTATCTCAAGAGAGATAAAATAATGCTAAAGGAAATAACTAAAAATAAAATTGTAGATTAACAGTCCCCGGCAACGACGCCAAAAACTTGATCTAGCAAAACTTGCACAGTAAAATCCCCAATAAAAATATGATTTTGTATGCTCAAAATTAATCGCAAGTGCACGATGTCAAGTTATAATATAGTGTACGTGAGTACGAGTATCGTTCCACTGAAGACTGTGTTTTACAATTGTTATTTTCAGCTATTTGAACATTTCGCAACGAAAAGTGATTTGATTGTTTTATTACTACTAAAATCAAATAAGAATGCAAATAAAAAGATTCAAAATCAAGTAATGAGATATAATGTCTAAAATGGTTGAGTAAAATTCAATGAAAAATGGAATTGTTGGGAATCTCGGTTCACCTAACCCTCGTTAATAAATTAATTCGTTTGATCGTGATCTACGCTTCCGACAGGATTTCCTAATCTATTGAACACACTCTCTCGAGCTATGCCAAACTAATTCTACTCAATGAAGTAATTAAATATCTTTAATTATTTATCAAGAGCAAATCGCATTTCGACCTATGAAATCCCCTAGTTTTCGACCCTAAGGACTATGAATACCGGCACGTATCCAATTTCATATATCTATGTAAATTGTAGATCCGCGGATTATACTACTCGACCTATCACTCGTTATTCTCTCGAACTCACTCGTGATATGAAAACGTCGTTAAAGTTAGCTACGCTTTAATGACACGACAAAACAGTAGTAAAATCAAGTCTAACGCACAACCGAAATATAAATTAATTCAAATCAACGTTCGGGATAGGATCCCCTTTAATCCCAACAAATAATAAAGTTAGCTACTAGAATTCATAGTAAAAATAAATGCAACAATGTTTAAAATGAAAGAAACTAGATTAGAAATACTAGGCGAGATGAAATCTGCGAATAACGATGCCCGGACTCTTCAAATCTTCAATCCAAGCGCAAAAGTGCTATCCAAACTTGTGACGGCTGAAGAAGAATGTCTGAATCTCGCCCACAAACGTCTAAGAGACCTTTCCATTCCAGCCATCCTCCCAAACTAAGGTAAGAAATCGAACATGAAATTTTTCCAAAAATAGGTGGCGCTCGGGCGGTAGAAAGGTACCGCTCGAGCGCCACACCTTCTGTAAATCTCCTTGGGAAGTGCGGCATTCGCGCTCGGGCGGTAGAATTTCACCGCCCGAGCGCCAACTCTTCTGTGATTTTTCCTTTGGGGCTCTCTTCTCGCGCTCGGGCGGTAGAATTTCACCGCCCGAGCGCCAAACCTTCTGTAAAGATGCTTCGGCATTTCTCTTCTCGCGCTCGGGCGGTACAATTTTACCACCCGAGCGCCAACTCCTCTGCCCTTTTTGTCTTGACTTGGCACTTGGCTCCGATTTTGGTTCTTCCGGTCGTGTTTCCTGCAAATTAATCACCTAATAGTGAGATATGATAATATGCAATTGATTACTCTAAAATGAACAGAATGTAAATGAAATGCATGCATGCACAATATAAACACAACTAAAACTAATACAATAAAACACGTAAAAACGACACATATCAAGGCCCGGGGCCGAAGATGGCGGGGGGTGATCGCCGGTGCCATGAGGTGGCATGGACAATGAGCGCCTCCTGGCAGGCTTCTAGGTGGAGGGAACATGAATGAACCGTTCTTACACCGGAAGGAGAGGGATTCCAAGACTGTTTAATGTAATGGTCTGTACAGTTGAAGGGGGCTTAAAAGATTTCATTGGTACTACATATCACGAAGGTACATCTTCATTTCGGTAGCTCATCACATAAGAACTCTAAAGTTAAGCGTGCTTGACTTGGGGCAATTTGGGATGGGTTATCTCGTGGGAAGTTTCCCAGGGTGCGTGTGAGTGAGGACATAAGCACGCTGGAAATACCCATCTTGATACAGTAAGGACAGTCGTCGAATCTGATACGTTACAAGTGGTATCAGAGCCGACCTCTACGAGTACGGTGTGGTTCGGGGACGAACCAAGCTGAAGCTGGTGGGCATGTGAGGCCCGAGGCCGAAGAGGGCGGGGGGTGATCGTCGGTGCCATGAGGTGGCACGGACAATGAGCGGCTCCTGGCAGGCTTCTAGGTGGAGGGAACATGAATGAACCGTTCTGACACCGGAAGGAGAGGGATTCCGAGACTTTTCAATGTAATGGACTGTACAGATGAAGAGGGCTTAAAAGATTTGATTGGTACTACTCATATCACGAAGGTGCATCTTCTTTTCGGTAGCTCATCACATAAGAACTCTAAAGTTAAGCGTGCTTGACTTGGGGCAATTTTTGGATGGGTGACCTCCTGGGAAGTTTCCTAGGGTGCGTGTGACTGAGGACATAAGCATGCTGGAAAGACTCGTCTTGATACAGTGAGGACAGTCGTCGAATCTGAGGCGTTACATGTATAACGATTTGAAAAGACAGTTCTGGTTGAAACAGATGAAAGCTGATATTACTGAATTTGTGTCCAGATGTATGAACTGCCAACAGGTGAAAGCCGAAAGAAAGAGACTAGGAGGTTTGTTACAGAGATTGTCGATTCCTGAATGGAAATGGGGTCACATTTCCATGGACTTCGTGACGAAGCTACCGAGATCCTCTCGAGGTTGTGATGCAATCTGGGTCGTTATTGACAGATTGACCAAATCAGCATGATTTATTCCGTACAAGATGACGTACAGACATGACCAGATGGCAGAGATCTATGTCATAGAAATGGTCAGATTGCACGTAGTACCGAAGTCAATTGTATCAGACCGTGACCCTCGGTTTACTTCGCACTTCTGGCAGAGTTTACAACAGGCTCTAGGTACGAAGTTACATCTGAGTACCGCATATCATCCTCAGACCGACGGACAGTCAGAGCGGACTATCCAGACACTGAAAGATATGCTTAGAGCTATAATGCTTGATTTTGGCACTAGTTGGCAGGATTCATTGCCTCCTTGTGAGTTTCGTACAACAACAGCTATCAAACGAGTATTGAGATTGCAACGTCTGAAGCGTTGTACGGCAAAAAATGCAGATCTCTATATATTGGGATAATATCTCTGAGGTACCTGAGATTGGACCTGATATGATCAGAGATATGACTGAAAAAGTGAAGCTGATTCAGAAGCTAATGAAGACAGCTCAAGACAGACAGGCCAAATATGCCAATGTCCTGCGTAGACCGTTCGTATTTTAGGCATGAGATCGAGTATTCCTGAAGATTTCACCTTTCTGAGGAATTTTCAGATTTGGCAAGAAAGGGAAGCTGTGGGGACCCGGACGCTAATCAAGTTCTTAATCATAAATGGGACTAATTAATCAATTACAAACAGGGTCTAAATTTTTTTTTTTTTTAAATGCGGAACGTAGTGAAATCAAACCGTATATACATATCAGTATATATATAAAATACCAGTCCTGTATTTCAACATTTATTCAAACTAGGGTTTAAAACTAAAGTCAAGTGTTTAACCCTACATCTAGTCCAAGTCCGGTGCCACCACTCTAATCACGATCTAGCTCTTCATCTCCTCGACCCTGAACCTGTCCCACCTGTTGTCAAGTACACATACAGACAAGACAACAGCCGGATAAACCGGTGAGAATATACTCCCAGTATAAATCAATGAAACATGCAATCATATAAACAATATAAAGCATGTAATCAGGTAACATGAATATGTATCTTAATCCGAAACATAAACAATACTCGTAGCTACATCATTTAAGACTAGACTCAATCCTAGTCTAGGGATCCCGGTTTCCAGATGTGGTATTCCTATATCGAATTCCGTAAAGGAGGGAACCATAATCTCTATTACTCGATATAACCAGTGCCCCGGTATTCCTATATCGAATTCCGTAATAGAAGAATTCCACCCCTTTACTCGATATAACCAAATATGGTGTTCCTATATCGAATTCCGTAATGGATTCCATTACTCGATATAACCATACATCCAGTGTCCTGACCTATCCGTCATGGACTGTAGCCCTATCGCTAGCATCCTATCTTGTGACATCGTGCAATGTGCCGTGGCGATACCACCACTATCCGGCACGGTGTGTCACAAGACAGTTCGACTAATACCTGTCATCTAAATATCAAGAGCACAAGTATCTTAATCAAATAAATGCAAATATCAATGCAATAAATAAAGTATGTGATTTAGGGAAACCCAAGTCCAAGCCGACTCAAGTCCATCTCCCAATACCACATTGACTTATACCTTTCTTTGCAGTCTCGGTTCCTGGCTCAATCGAAGTCCTCAACTCACAGCCTGTCTGATAATGACAATGCCAATAATCTTATGTCAATATACCAGTCAATTCCATAATAATCTGATCAATCTGGATTTAATTCAAAATCAACGGTATAACGGTACAATTCCAATATCCCCGTCTATACCAATTCACTAGATAATAGTTACAATCTACAACCCATATCCAATACAATCTCTAATCAATCCCTAATCCAAATCTGTCCGGTATCAACTGATTATAATCATAAAATCATAACAATTCCATAATCAGTCTATTTCTTAATCTGACTTCGATTCTATGATGTCTACTATATCAAGAACAACATATATGAGTTCCATTCAATTCTGACAATAGCATAATTTCAAAGCATGTCAAAACGTAGCAAAACTTACGTCAAAGTGTAGCCTACGTCGATAGGAACTCGGTACCGAAGTCAGAATCAAAATCAGACGGACGGATTGATCGTAAATCAAATTCTAAAATCAAGGATCCAAAGTTTCCTCTGAATTCTCCTTTTCTTCCTTCTGAGTACGGTTTGCATGTATATATATATATATATATACCATCTCGCACTTGCTTAAGCCAAGTGGCTTATTTTTCGCAGCGCACGTCTCTCGCTCGGGCGGACATAAATTTCCGCCCGGGCGAGCAACTCTCGGCCCTCCTGCGCGATTCAGTCTCGCTCGGGCGGACAAAAACTTCCGCCCGGGCGAGCTACTTTCGGCCCACATCTTGGCTCTTCCTATTTCCTGGTCCAATAAAATCTCGGACTGGCCCGGCTATAACCACATTCAGTCATAATCAATAATCTCATATTAATCTCATCAAAATCTCGGGCATTACATTTCTCCCCCCCTAAGATACGATTTCGTCCTCGAAATCACGAGCATTTCATTCGTATCAATAAGGAGTATATACAAACACTGTATAAGAAATTTACATCAGTGAAATAATGCTGGGAATTCCTGTCTCATATCTGATTCAGTCTCCCACGTGGCTTCTTCAACCCCATGACGAGTCCATTGTACTTTCACAAGAGGAATCGTCTTTGTTCTGAGCTGTTTGTCTTTACGATCGATAATCCGGATCGGTTTCTCGACATAACTCAATGTCTCATCCAGCTCAGTCTCGTCTGGTTGAATCACGTGAGAATCATCAGGGAGATATTTCCGCAGCATCGATACATGAAAGACATCATGTATCTCAGATAATGAAGGCGGCAAAGCAAGTCGATAGGCACGATCTCCTATCTTTTCGAGAATCTCATAAGGACCTACATATCGTGGAGACAATTTCCCTTTCTTGCCAAATCTGCTAACACCTCTGAAAGGAGAAATCTTCAGGAATACTCGGTCTCCAGCCTCAAATACCAACGGTCGTCGTCTGATGTTGGCATACTTGGCTTGTCTGTCCTGAGCTGCCTTCATTTTCTTCTGAATCAATTTAACTTTCTCGGTCATATCTCTGATCATATCAGGTCCAGTCTCAGGAACTTCAGAGATATCATCCCAATACAGAGGGGATCGACATTTCTTTCCGTACAACGCTTCGAATGGTGCCATCTCAATACTCGTCTGATAGCTGTTGTTGTACGAAAACTCACAAAGAGGCAATGCATCTTGCCAAGTAGTGCTAAAATCTAGTATCACTGCTCTCAGCATATCTTCCAGGGTCTGGATAGTTCGCTCTGACTGGCCATCGGTCTGTGGATGATATGCGGTGCTCAAATGTAACTTCGTACCAAGAGCTTGCTGTAAACTCTGCCAGAAGTGCGAAGTAAATCGAGGATCACGATCTGAAACAATCGACTTCGGCACTCCGTGCAATCTAACCACTTCCTTGACATAAATATCAGCCATCTGATCATATCGGTACGTCATCTTGTATGGAATAAAACATGTTGATTTGGTCAATCGATCAATCACGACCCAAATCGCATCACAACCTCGGGAGGATCTCGGCAACTGTGTCACAAAATCCATGGAAATGTGATCCCATTTCCATTCAGGAATGGACAAACTCTGTAACAATCCTCCTGGTTTCTTTCTTTCAGCTTTCACCTGTTGGCAATTCAGACACTTGGCTACAAATTCGGTCACATCAGATTTCATTTGTTTCCACCAATACTGTGTCTTTAAATCATTATACATTTTTCTGCCACCAGGATGAATACTGAATCGACTGTTGTGCGCTTCTGACAATATCTGTCGTCTCAAATCTGAAACATTCGGCACAACCAGGCGATTATTCACATACAAGACGTTATCACGTACCTGATACTCTGATCGATGTCCTGCTCTAACCATCGATACTGATTTCTGTACATTCTGATCACCTCGCTGAGCTGCCTTAATTCTCATAATCAGCTCTGGTTCTACTTGCACCGTATAAAGTCTTAACGGTCCATAATCTGTTTCAAATTCTAATCCAGACAAACAGCAGTCTTCTATCAAATTCGATACACCAATCGTCGATAAGGATAGTGCACATACCTTTCGACTCAGTGCATCAGCTGCTGCATTGGACTTCCCTGGATAATACTTGATTTCACAATCGAAATCTTTCAATAAATCCAGCCATCTTCGCTGTCTCATATTCAATTCTGATTGCGAAAACAGATATTTCAAGCTTTTATGATCAGAATAAATTTCGAATTTCTCACCGTACAGATAATGTCGCCATATCTTCAATGCAAAGACTATGGCTGCCAATTCAAGATCGTGAATTGGGTAACGGGTCTCATGTGGTTTCAATTGTCTAGAGGCATAGGCAATGACATGCCCTCGCTGCATCAGTATACATCCCAGCCCTCTGTGAGATGCATCACAATAAACCACAAAGTCACCAGTACCTGAAGGAATCGTCAACACAGGCGCACTGGTTAATCTTTTCTTTAATTCAAGAAAACTGGTCTCACATTCCTCAGACCAATTAAACGGGGCATTTTTCTGAGTCAACTGTGTAATCGGTTTGGCAATACTCGAAAAATCTTGAATAAATTGTCGGTAATATCCTGCCAAACCCATAAAACTGCGAATTTCCGGCACAGATGTAGGTCTCGGCCAAGGAATCACTGCCTCAACCTTACTAGGATCAACTGATATACCGTCTCCCGATATAATGTGACCCAAAAACACAACCTGTTTCAGCCAAAACTCGCATTTCGACAGTTTCGCATACAACTTCTCAGTTCTCAGAATTCTCAACACCGTCCTCAGATGATTAGCATGCTCAATCATATTCTTTGAATAAATCAATATATCATCAATGAATATGATCACAAAATCATCTAAGTATTTCTGAAAGACGCGGTTCATCAATCCCATAAATACCGCTGGTGCATTTGTCAAACCAAAAGGCATGACAATAAACTCATAATGTCCATACCTCGTTTTGAATGCTGTCTTTGAGATATCAGAGTCCCTGACTCTCAGTTGATGGTATCCAGATCTCAAGTCGATCTTGGAATACACAGATGAACCTTGCAACTGATCAAACAGATCATCAATACGAGGCAAGGGGTATCTATTCTTTACCGTTGCCTTGTTCAGTTGCCTGTAGTCGATACAAAGTCTCATCGACCCGTCTTTCTTCCTCACGAACAGTACTGGAGCACCCCAAGGAGATACACTCGGTCTGATATATCCTTTGGCCAGTAAATCCTTCAACTGTTCTTTCAATTCTTTCAACTCGATCGGTGCCATCCTGTAAGGAGCTCTCGAAATCGGAACTGTTCCTGGCATTAGCTCAATGCTGAAGTCTATCTCTCGAATCGGAGGCAATCCCAGAATCTCATCTGGAAAGACATCAGCAAACTCGCACACCACTGGCAAATCTGCCAATGCTGGGCTCGTTTTCAGTAAGTCAACTGAATATACCAGGAATCCATCCGCTCCCTTGGCTCTGTTCAGGGCATCGGTGAAGTTGTTAGGCCTCCCAGTATTCACCAGCGTAAAAATCTCAGGATTTAGGCCATTTATGAACTGGTCTGCTACGGCCTCATCATGTTCAGCTACGTGGGGAGCAAATCGGAGCAATGTCGAAAACTTAGCCACATAATCCTCAATGTTCAACTGGCCTTGTTTCAGGTTTGCAAACTCGGCTCCCTTGTCCTTCCTATAAGAAACTGGAAAGAACCGTAGATAAAATTCAGTCTTAAACACATTCCAGGTAATTGTCGTACCTCGCTGTTCCAATGCCCTTTTTGTCGCAATCCACCAGTGTTTAGCAACGTCATGCAACGGGTGTATTATCAGTTTCGCCCTCTTTTCCTCAGTATACTCCAAAGAGTCAAACAGTGATTCAATATCGTCCAACCAACTTTCACAATCCACGGAGTTCTCCGTTCCTTTCAAAGTCGGTGGATGAAATGACTGAAACCGTTTCAGCAATTTCTCCATTGCTGTAGGTGTCACATCCATGGGAGGATTCGAGGTACTCCCCTGTTCTGGAATTCTCCTCGGAGGCATATCTGATAACCAAAAGGGTTAGCGGTTCCAACAATAATCCTGTTTCAAGCCTCCCTGGATCATCTTACAGCTGATCCATTCCAATAATACACAATACCATATCAATAGCAGATAAGTCAGGTAACATGTATTAAAGCGGTAAACATGCTAGCAATCAAAAGCAAGGAAAGAAAATCTCATTCTACCCCGCTCACTAGCTCCTATCTCAATCTCAAGGATCTATGGCTCTGATACCACCTGTTGTGGGGACCCGGACGCTAATCAAGTTCTTAATCATAAATGGGACTAATTAATCAATTACAAACAGGGTCTAAATTTTTTTTTTTTTAAAATGCGGAACGTAGTGAAATCAAACCGTATATACATATCAGTATATATATAAAATACCAGTCCTGTATTTCAACATTTATTCAAACTAGGGTTTAAAACTAAAGTCAAGTGTTTAACCCTACATCTAGTCCAAGTCCGGTGCCACCACTCTAATCACGATCTAGCTCTTCATCTCCTCGACCATGAACCTGTCCCACCTGTTGTCAAGTACACATACAGACAAGACAACAGCCGGATAAACCGGTGAGAATATACTCCCAGTATAAATCAATGAAACATGCAATCATATAAACAATATAAAGCATGTAATCAGGTAACATGAATATGTATCTTAATCCGAAACATAAACAATACTCGTAGCTACATCATTTAAGACTAGACTCAATCCTAGTCTAGGGATCCCGGTTTCCAGATGTGGTATTCCTATATCGAATTCCGTAAAGGAGGGAACCATAATCTCTATTACTCGATATAACCAGTGCCCCGGTATTCCTATATCGAATTCCGTAATAGAAGAATTCCACCCCTTTACTCGATATAACCAAATATGGTGTTCCTATATCGAATTCCGTAATGGATTCCATTACTCGATATAACCATACATCCAGTGTCCTGACCTATCCGTCATGGACTGTAGCCCTATCGCTAGCATCCTATCTTGTGACATCGTGCAATGTGCCGTGGCGATACCACCACTATCCGGCACGGTGTGTCACAAGACAGTTCGACTAATACCTGTCATCTAAATATCAAGAGCACAAGTATCTTAATCAAATAAATGCAAATATCAATGCAATAAATAAAGTATGTGATTTAGGGAAACCCAAGTCCAAGCCGACTCAAGTCCATCTCCCAATACCACATTGACTTATACCTTTCTTTGCAGTCTCGGTTCCTGGCTCAATCGAAGTCCTCAACTCACAGCCTGTCTGATAATGACAATGCCAATAATCTTATGTCAATATACCAGTCAATTCCATAATAATCTGATCAATCTGGATTTAATTCAAAATCAACGGTATAACGGTACAATTCCAATATCCCCGTCTATACCAATTCACTAGATAATAGTTACAATCTACAACCCATATCCAATACAATCTCTAATCAATCCCTAATCCAAATCTGTCCGGTATCAACTGATTATAATCAGAAAATCATAACAATTCCATAATCAGTCTATTTCTTAATCTGACTTCGATTCTATGATGTCTACTATGTCAAGAACAACATATATGAGTTCCATTCAATTCTGACAATAGCATAATTTCAAAGCATGTCAAAACGTAGCAAAACTTACGTCAAAGTGTAGCCTACGTCGATAGGAACTCGGTACCGAAGTCAGAATCAAAATCAGACGGACGGATTGATCGTAAATCAAATTCTAAAATCAAGGATCCAAAGTTTCCTCTGAATTCTCCTTTTCTTCCTTCTGAGTACGGTTTGCATGTATATATATATATATATATACCATCTCGCACTTGCTTAAGCCAAGTGGCTTATTTTTCGCAGCGCACGTCTCTCGCTCGGGCGGACATAAATTTCCGCCCGGGCGAGCAACTCTCGGCCCTCCTGCGCGATTCAGTCTCGCTCGGGCGGACAAAAACTTCCGCCCGGGCGAGCTACTTTCGGCCCACATCTTGGCTCTTCCTATTTCCTGGTCCAATAAAATCTCGGACTGGCCCGGCTATAACCACATTCAGTCATAATCAATAATCTCATATTAATCTCATCAAAATCTCGGGCATTACAGAAGCTGTCTCTACGTTATATTGGGCCGTATGAGATTCTCGAGAAGATAGGAGATCGTGCCTATCGACTCGGCCTACCGCCTTCTCTATCTGGAATACATGATGTCTTTCATGTATCTCTATTGCGGAAGTATATTTTTGATGCTTCACATATTATTCAGCCTAACGAGGAAGAGCTGGATGAGACACTGAGTTACTTCGAAAAGCCAATCCAGATTCTTGATTGTAAAGAAAAGCAGCTCAGAACGAAGACTATTCCACTTGTGAAGATTCAGTGGAGTCGTCATGGCATTGAAGAAGCTACCTGGGAGACTGAGTCAGATATGAGACAGAGATTCCCAGAGTTATTTCGCTGATGTGAGTTTTCTGTTTAGCTTCTGTTATACCTTATTATTGATATGATTTGATTGCCTGTGATTCCGGGGACGAAATCGTATCTTAGGAGGGGAGAAATGTAATGCCCGAGATTTATTTGGTGTTAAATTTCGGTTATTGGTTTATGATTTGATATGATTATGAAGGGCCGTCGAGACATGATTTTGTATAGCATGAGAAAATTGATGTGCGAGGACAGTACCTCTCGTGCACATGCGCAACATGATGCGCGCACATGCGCGAGATGGGCAGAGGACCTCGCGCATATGCGCGAAGGGTGGGCGCGCATATGCGCGAGGTGTGCGGGAAGCCAAGTGCAAGTCCAGGGGACCTCACGCATATGCGCGGCGATGGGGCGCGCCTATGCGCGAGCTGCCGAGACCAGTAGGTCTCGCGCATATACGCCGAGGAGAGTCAAGCATATGAGCGAGACGTGTTGGGCAAATATTAAGCCATTTGCCCCTTAACATGCAAGATATATATAGATCAACAATATTTTTCATATTTTAGATTGTGATTGTGCAAGATCCCCCCGTCAGATTTTGAATCCGAGTGCAGTACCGTGTTTCTATCGACGAGAGCTTCAACTGGACATAAGTTTTACTACATTTTGATATGTTTTGAAATTATGATATTTACAAAATCGGATATGATTCATATATGGTGTTCTTGACATAGTACACATCGTTTAATCGAAACCGGATTGAAGAACGGTTATCGTATGAAATTGTTATGATTTTCAGAATGGATTTGATTGAGTTTCGATATCAGATTTGTACTGTGATTGATTATGAGTTGTGGGAATTGATATCTGTTGGTGTGTATTGCTGGGTATATGGAGATGGTGCAGTTATTCCATTGAAACAAAATTAGATTGAGTTCTGATTATATCCAGTATTGATTTGAGTGGTGTATTGATATTATACTCTTCAATATTGTAATTTCCAGATTGAGTATTGACAGGCTTTGAATCCGAGATTCCGACAGAGTCAGATTGACAGAAAGAAAGATATAAATCAATGTTAACCGGGAGATCGACTCGAGTCAAATTGGACTGGAGTTTCCCAAAAAACCACATACTTTATTTTATTGCATTGATGTTTGCAATTCATAAAATTGATATGCTTAGTCTATTGATTTATAGCAAAGCGTGTATTGAGTCATGGGCGGAGATGCCTAGTCATTGACGGATATGCCAAGTCTTTGACGGATATGCCGAGACACTGGATGATTGACTTATATCGATGTTGCTTAGGAGTAGATCGTCTCCTATCGCTGAGATTCGATATATGTGCCAATGTCCAAGAACCGGGATCCCTATATTAGAGATGATTCGAGTCTGAGATGACGAGTCACGAGTTGATTTACAGTTTTATATCGATTCATGTTTTCAGATTTGATACATGTTATTGATTATTGTTTATGCTTTCATATATGTTATTATATGATTGGATTATACATTGTTTATACTTGGATTATATTCTCACCGGAGTTATCTGGATGTTGTCTTGTTTGTATGTGTGCATGACAATAGGTGGGACAGGAAAAGGATGAGAGAGGATCAAGATTAGCGTGGAGATCCGGACTTAGAAGTGAATATGTTTCATCACCTGACATGTAGTGAATGAACAGTAGTTTATAATGAATCACTTTGTACAAGACTTGTACCTTAGATCTAGATGTTGATCTTGTAAATGAAATAAGATTGGTTTCATTTGTTGCGCAATCATGTAATTTAAAAAAAAAATTATGTCCCACATTTCTTAAATGTTACATTGGATCTTAATAATGATTAAGAAAATGAATTAGGTCTGGGTCCCCACAACGGGACTCGGAGCTAGCCTCTTCAAGGGCATGTTCTTCTTGGGACGTTGGAAAGAACGCTTCTTTCCCTTCCCACGTGGATCAATCTTCGTACCAGATGAATAACCCACATAAAGAACCAACTTCTCATCATTCATAGAAGCCTGCAAATAACACTTGGCTTTCAAGTCATGGTCACACCATTCCTTGTAAGTCTGTGATTCCTCAGGAGTAATTAGGTCAGTAAGTAAATATGCTATCCTTTCCGAATTCAAGACGATTTTCAGATTTCTTAGCTAATTGAGGTAATTAGCTCCAGTTAATACGTGTTTGTCGAGTATTACAGATAGCGGATTGCGAATCGAAGACATTGTCAAAAACTATTTAAAAGTAAAACAGATAAATGTTATTGACTATTTTAAAATATTTAGTAAGATATAAAGTATGGACTTTTACTTTATAAATTTTCGCTCCCACTGTTTTGACATCTTTCACTACCCTCTAGTGAAAACGGGAAACTCCTTTCCTCAGTAGGTACGCAAGGTCCAATTAGCGAATTATGATCCCGAATAATATCAGCCAATCACAATTTCTAAAAGGTAGTTTCCAATTGCATCTCCATGCAACCCTCTACGTAAACTTTTGTCTCACGTTTGATTAGGACCCAATAATATGGCGTCGTTCATCTTTACGTGTCAAGCCTTACCCATCAATGTTGAACTTTAATGGACGGTCGCCATGAGTTCCCTCAATAATATGAGCCGAAATCATGGGAGTTCCACGTAGTTCACATCACCATGTCAATGGATGTCACAGCTTTCTGGCACCCAGGGCCCCCCAATAATATGAGCCGAGCCTCGAGAACGGGTAGCGTTCATCATGCACCCGTTGTCGATGGAAGACATGGAAATTATAAACAACTTTATAATTCCCTTATTCGGGCTTGATATTAATTTTGAATCTTATTAAAAATGAGGGTTTTTAATTTTGAAAGGTCTCATCATTAATTTTATTTAAAAGCTCGCCATGTTTGATCGTATGTTTGCCGGATTCATGCAACTTTGTTATATCATAATAATAACGCACAAACTAATTATTTATAACATATCATGCATATATTATAAACAGTAAACAAAATAAGGATGATCAATCGCCCCAAAATTAATGACCTGTGTGAACTAAACACGGGCCTAGGTCCAATCCTAGGGAAATGCATGGGATGCAAATGCAACTATTACATTAGCATCCAATATTTACATGTCTTCGATCTTCATAATCATCAAGGCCACCATCTTCCAATCTTGATCTTCCACTATACTAATATTTACAAATAAATATCCATGACAAATAGGGAACATCTCATGGGGTGGGAACGGGCCATAAACAAAGCCCACTTTAAATTTGATAATTATTACAATCATTCAACACAAAATATCCTAGCATACACCTAGCAAATTGGGCTTGGGCTTTTGATCATCCTTCATGCATAATATCACATATCATACTCCATCAATTAATTATCACAATAATAAATTGATCTAATATTATATATCTTGATCCAATCACTAATCGCCACGATTATAAACTAAATTAACAAAGTATACAAACTCTTTTGTCTACTTTTTAATTAATTTATTTATACCGAATTTCTCGTAAATCACAATTTACTATAAATAATTGAAGTCCAACTTCAATTATTTATTTCATGAGATAATATGTACAACTTTTGTTGATTTAAACTTAAGAGCCCAAAAAATCATTTTTCACAAAAAAAACATTTTGGCCCATTTAAATTCAGAAATTGTATTAGCCATCTAATGGCCCAAAAACTTCAAAGCCCATGACACTTTGATATTTCAAAACACTTTTGGAAACACTAGTCGTCATCACCATCGTCGGATTCTGGCCAACAAAATTTTTTTTTAATTTGAATCAAGGGGCTGTACGGGCAGCCCCTTGGGCTGCCCTTGCCGCCCCTTTTGGGCAGCCCCTCGGGCAGCAACTTGCTGCCCAAATCCGCCCCAAAAATCGGCCTTCAAAAAATTGTTTTGATTGTCTCGTACGGTTAGAAATGGACCTCAGCATAATATCATGTATTTGCTACACTAAAATTGTAACCTTAGCTCTGATACCACTTGAAAGGGGATCAGTTACGGTGCCGGTTGCGCAACGGAAGTTTCAAAATTTAATTTTTAGCAAGAAAACCGAACACCTCAACTATAGTGTGTAGCAAATACAAAACACAATATGTCATACATAGGGTGTTAAGAAAATATACCTATCAATCTCTTGAGATTGATGATGGCTCCAACTAAGGTGTAAACACCTTAGCTCTTGATGGCAAGACAATCTTCAAGCTCTCCTTTGGGCACTCCTTGCTCAAATATTAAGCCCACCACCAACTAGTTAGAATCCCTCTTATTTTGCACTATAAAAATAAGAGGATTTTTCAAGGAGAAGTATTTTCTTTCCTCAACAATTGAAGAAGAAAAATGAAAGAAAAATAAAGTAAGAATACCTTGAAAATTTCGGCCAAGGCTAGTGTAATGGGAGAGAAGGATGAGTTGCCTTGGTTGTGTAAAAAGCTAAAATCACTTTTAGCATGCCAAGCCTTGGAGATTGAAAAAGCAATCTCTAACTCTTCACAACCCATGCATGCAATTTTATTTGGTCTTTTAACAATTAAAAAACCCATGGACTTAATTTAATTATCTCAAACAAATTTGAGACTAATTAAACATTACTTGAATTTACTCAAGCCACTAGTTGAATAATTATTTTACTATTGGGCTCTACAAGACCCAATATGATTTAATTACTTCAACACTTGAATTAATTTAATTATTTAGACTCTACTAGGCACACTAGTTTTTAATTAATTCAACACTTGAATAAATTTAATTTAGTCCATAATAATGTTTATCAAAATCACAATCTTGAAATACATTATTTTTTTGGCCAACTTTTAATTTAGGAACACTTCCACAAATTAAAAGTTACATTTCCTTTATAGAAGTCATACTTCTATTTTTCCTTACGCTTATAAACTCCTTTATAAACCGTTCAACACTTTGAAATAATTTTACTTCTCAAAGGGATCTAGAAAGCTAGTACTTCTGTTGCCCTCAATGGTTCATTGATACAACTAGCCGTGGGTTCACATCTCCATGTGATTCGGACTAAACATGTCTTTATACGAGCATACCTCAATCGCTTCGTTCTTAATTATCAACTCCTTGGTAATAAGAACGTCAGAACTCAAGTCTGATAGTAACCAACCAATCATGTTAAATGCCTAGCAGCATCGTTTACATCATTCCCAATGTATCAAATGATAGTGCCAGCAAGAACCATTCTATTATGGTTAGCGTACAGTACGGTCCCTTCATCTCATATATCCCGATCGATTCGACAACCATTGGTATATCGAGAGTTGTCAATGAATCGATACTGTGTCATTTCGTAGTTGCATCGATGGTGTAATCTAAGAAACCCCTTTCTTAATTACCACCATACTCTGATCAGAAATTTCAAACTACATACACATGAGATCACATAGGATATCCATACCCGAAGGTAAGCGGTGAATCCCTGACTAAAATGCATCGACTCTTATATGTTTCGACAAAACACCCAACCTTGCAACCTGATGACCCATGAGAGTCGGTAAACAAGTCAAAGTATAATGCTACCATGTAGAGTCTCAATGTTGTCCCCAGTCATAAGGACTAATGGTGTACAACCATAAACTAGGACGTTTCCACTCGATAAGTGAGAACCACTTGGAAAGTCCTTGATGGAGGGTTGTTCAGTGCACTCTACCACGAGCACCTATCTGCATGCTCAGACATCACAATATCCCCTACCAATGAAACATGGTACTCACATCGCAGATACTAGTCTCAAACTCGAGCGGCCTATATCCTTCTTAGCGGCGGCTGAATCGACTAGGAACTATTTAGAATATACAGTATTGCAAATATGAGTTTCATGATACTCATCATATGAGCATCTCATATTCTTTCTACTCTTTGTATATTCAAGGACTTTATCTATGCAACTTGGCTCGACGTGCACCTACTCTAACATTGCCTTCCTCCGACCACGCGCGGTCGGATTTTTTCTAGATTATGTAATTTTTTAAGATCTTTAATTCTTATGTTGAAACTATTTTAAAATTCTTACCCGGTCAATACCAGATTTAAATATCGTCCTATGGTGAACTAAGGTACTCCGGCATTCCAAAAATGTTAGTTCCGGAAATATTTTGGGACGACGGACGGTATGTACCTTATTTATGCAACAAGAGGTACAACTTTTGCGTTCAAGTCAACATTTAGTTTGGTGTGGAGCTATAAGAAAAATGAGCGAAAAGTACTTAACTTGAATCGGGATTCCGTGCCTTTTTTCGGAATATCTTGGTTTGATTTTCTTGTTCTTGATCGCTCCTTTTACATCATCTCCAGTGTTATATTGCTTTAAGATATGAGGTGAATAGTTGGTGATTTAGTGGGATTTTTCGGAAAAGGTATAGATTGTTTATCTATTTTCTTTCTCTCTTTTTTTTCTTTTCCTTTCTTCTTTCCTTCGCTCTCAGCTGATTTCTTTGGTTGGTTTGGGTTGAAAATGAAAATTGTTCAGTTATATATATAGCCAAGAATCCAAGCTTATCCTTATTAATTTTTTTAGTTTTTTTATTAAATAGAAAATATTATATTTATCCAAACTTAATATTATTATATTCTTTTATCTAATTATTATATTATATTAAACCTATGTATTGAACCTAATTATAGTTTTATCTTACATTGAACTTAATTATTGTACTTAATTACTTAACATATATGTTTAGCTTAATTATAATATTTTATTATATTTTGGGTATTTTTTTTTTGGAATTATAACCTCATAGTACTTGATGAATATTTAAGTATATTGTGATGTATTTTAATGTATTTCTAGATACTTTGGACAAATAAAATTTGTACCGAAAAATAATGTGGTAAAATAATAAAATGAAAATAATAAAATTTAGTTATACTAATAAGCTTTAAAATGCAATTATGCACCTTTGTATTTAGGGTGTCACAAGTCTGTACTTTGGATCATGTTGTAGATATTAAACTTGATCTTGTAAATTAAATAAGATGGAACATTACTTGTTGTAGCATTTTGTACACTTGGTTATGAAGTGTTCAATTTTTTAAATAAAAAAAAAATCGACCTAGATTATATAATTGATCCATTTAATCCGAAGAATGATTTAAGAAATTGAATTAGCATCCGGGTCCCCACAATGCAGACAGAGTTAGATGTGCCACCTTCTTGTTGACTCGAGACACAACAGGCTTTGGTGGGAAAGTCCGCCAGTGTCAGTGAACTTACAAAAATTGACGTGGAATGGGTTCAAGGATGTCTTCTACTCCAAGTACTTCACTGAAGAAGTATGCTCTCGCTTGACCAGGAGTTCATGTCGCTGCTACAGGGAGACAGTAGCGTGGCAGAATTCATCAAGAAGTTTGAGAGCGGGTGTCACTTTGTGCCCCTAATTGCTAACGATGCCCGGGAGAATCTGAGGCATTTTATGGATGGTTTGCGGCCAATCTTGCGTCGTGATGTCAGGATTGCTGGTCCTACAACTTGTGAAATTGTCGTGTCAAGAGCTTTGGCAGCAGGGCAGGACCAAAGGGACATTGAGGTCGATAGGCATGGCAAGAGGCCCTATCAGGCACCTTGTCTTGAGGAATTTTTTTAAGTCAATAAGAAACTTAAGATTAAGTGGATATAAGTACTGGAATTAGGTTATCTAAGAATACTTGGGTTGTGTAATTTTTAATTTCATGTTTATGAAATAGGTGATCATACGGGGATATTGGGAGAAATAAAAACAAAAGAGAATTAGTTGTATTCAACATAGGTTACCAATGGTCGTATATTAACATTTTTATCGAGTAAAAAATCTAAAATTTTCATATGAGGATTCTAGAATTATGTGGGTTATAAATGAAGTTGATTTATTAGAATGAGTCCATCATTAACAGGGGAAACTTATTAAGCTTTATACGTTAGAATGAATTAAGTATTGAGGATACGTCAAAGTGTGACATTCGTTCCAATTAGGAAGGTTTAAGTGTCTTAGGCATCAACTATAATTAAATTGGAAAGGAAATAGTTTAAGCATGTATTTGATCCTAAGAAGGTTTTATTATCTAAGAAGAATATCGATATTGTATATTTTGGGGTTTTATTGATTAATGTTACTCGAAATTTAAGATTAGCAACAATATTTATTTGGGATGTACTTTTAAATAGCTAAGTTACGTAAGTTTGTTGTTTTAAGGTAAAGAATCGATTCAAGGATCGTATGTCAATATTATTACGGGGTTAAGATAAGGTTTAACTTTTGAGTGTAGTACCAAGGATAGAATTTGATCAGAAACTTTTGGTGCTAAGATTTCTTAGGTTGAACTGCATAAATGCTAATGTAATAGATCGATGAACATTAGGGGTATAGTATAAAGAAAGTAAGATACGATAAGTTTGAACCTCCATTTATAATATTGGGAATTGTGAGAAAAGTCAGAATTCGAGGTCATAGTAAAGTAAAACTAAGACATCCTTCAGGACCAGATATGGGAACTACGAGTTCTTAGTAATGTCGTTTGGACTAATGAATGCTCCAGCGATTTTTATCGACTTGATGAACCGAGTATTCCAGCCCTACCTAGATCAATTCGTCATAGTATTCATTGACGACATTCTCATATACTTGAAGAGCCATGAGGAGCACCGTCAGCATTTGGGTACAGTTTTGCAGGTCTTGCAGAGTTGCAAGTTGTTTGCAAAATTTAGTAAGTGTGAATTCTGGTTGGATAAGGTTGCATTTTTGGGTCATATAATATCTAGCAGTGGTATCGAAGGGGATCCAGCTAAGGTAACAGCAGTTAAGGAATGAGTTGAACCGAAGAATGCTTCAGAGATCCGCAGTTTCCTAGGCCTAACAGGCTACTAAAGGAAATTTATTCAGGGATTCTCTTCGATAGCAGTGCCACTCACTTCATTGACTAAGAAGAATGCTAAATTCTTTTTGAGTGGCGAGTGTGAGAAGAGTTTTGATACTTTGAAGCAAGCTCTTATATCAGCGCCAGTGTTAGCCATGCTAGCAAGTCAAGGAAATTTTGTGTTGTACACTGATGCTTCTAAGCCCGGGTTAGGCACAGTGTTGATGTAGAATGATCGGGTTATAGCTTATGCCTCCAGACAGTTGAAGGAGCATGAGAAGAACTACCCGACTCATGATCTTGAGTTAGCTGTTGTTGTCTTTGCGTTGAAGATATGGAGACATTATTTATACGGTCAGAAATTCCAGATATTCACTGACCACAAGAGTTTCAAGTATTTCTTCACACAGAAAGAATTGAATATGAGACAAATACTGTGGTTGGAATTGGTAAAAGACTACGATTGCAAGATTAGCTACCATCCAGGAAAAGCTAATTTTGTGGCAGATGCCTTAAGCAGAAAACTTGCAGTCTTAGCACAGTTGTCAGTGCAGAGACCTCTGCAGTCAGAGATTCAGAGATTTGAGTAAGAGGTTTAACCTAAGGGCAGAGCTCCTAAGCTGTCTAATCTGACAGTCCAGTCTTCTTTGCTATACCGAATCCGTGCAGGTCAGTCTTCAGATGAGCAGTTACAGAAATGGAAACTGAAGGATGAGGACAAGCGCAGTGTACTCTACACAGTGTCTGATGGTATTGTGAGATACAAAGGTAGAATGTGGGTGCCTAGTGTTGATTCGATCAGAGAGGATATTCTGACAGAGGCACATATATCTCCGTATTTCATTCATCCAGGAGGTACTAAGAGGTACAAGGATTTGCAGATCTTGTATTGGTGGCCAGGTATGAAGCGTGACATCCGCCGATTTGTGTCTGAATGCCTCACTTGTCGACAAGTGAAGGAAGAGCATCAGAGGCTAACAAGAATGCTCATGCCACTCCCTATCCCTGAATGGAAATGAGAGAAAATCACCATGGATTTCGCTGTTGGTTTGCCGAGGTCAGTCAGAAGATCCAATGCTATTTGGATTATAGTGGATTGACTTACCAAGTCGGCACACTTCTTGCCATTGAAGACGACTTTTTCCATGACGCAGCATGCAGAGCTTTATATCACGGCGATAGTCTGATTGCACGGAATCCCAGTTTCTATTGTGTCTGAATGGGACCCGAGGTTTACTAGGTCCTTTCGGAAGAGTTTGCATGCAGCCTTGGGGACGAAGTTGCTATCCAGTACAGCTTTCCACCCTCAGACAGATGGCAAGTCTGAGCGTGTGATCCAAATTTTGGAAGATTTGTTGAGAGCTTGTGTGATCGATTTCCATGGGAATTGGGAATCAAAGCTACCTCTAGTGGATTTTACCTACAACAACAGTTTTCAATCATCTATAGGTATGGCTCCTTACAAGGCACTGTATGGAAGGAAGTTCAGATCACCAATTCATTGGGATGAAGTCGGTGAGCGATCAGAACTTGGTAGAGATTGTTCAGCAGAATACAGATGTGGTGGTCAAAATCCGAGACAAGATGAAGACCGCCCAGAGTCGTCAAGAGTTATGCTGACAAGAAGAGGAGGGATCTCGAGTTTGCAGTAAGAGATCACGTTTTCATGAAGATAGCACCCATGAAGGGTGTTATGAGATTTTGGAAGAGAGGCAAGCTTAGTCAGAGATTTATTGGAACGTTCGAGAAACTTGACAGAGTTGAGACACTAGCTTATCGTGTAGCCTTACCACCGATCTGGCCGGTGTACACAATGTGTTCCATGTATCGATGTTGAGGAAGTACATAGCGAATCCTTCGCATGTTTTAAGCTATGAGCCGTTGCAGCTTGCTCCAGATATGTCGTATGAGGAAGGACCTGTCGAAATCCTAGACCGACAGGAACGGAGACTTCGGAACAAAGTAACCAAACTTGTCAAAATCCGATTGCTGAATCAATCTGCGGGGACCCGGACGCTAATCATTTTCTTAATCATCTTTAGGATTTAATTATCAATTAAGATAAAACAGGGTCTAAAAATTTTTCTTTTAAAATGCGGAAGGTAATGGAATCTATGTATTATACAAACTAGTATAATAATACAAATCTTGTACAACATGTTTCTAGATCAAATTAATCTAAGGTTTAGCTACTAACTTCAAATATTAAACCAGGTCTACAATAAGTCCGGAATCACCACTCTAAACTCGTCTTCTATCATCATCTTCTGACCCCGACCTTGTCCCACCTGTTGTCATGCACACATACAAAACAAGACAACAGCCGGATAACTCCGATGAGAATAAATCCCAGTGTAAAACATGGTAAACATGCATATACATAAAGTAAATCATGAAATATTCTATCATGAATAAACTTAAAAACAATAGATTTCATAATCTGTGAAATCAACTCAACATAAGCATGCAATTCAAATCAGTTAAACATGCTACTCAAATCAAATCATAAAAACATGCTATCATGACTGAAAGCAATACAAATGGGTTTCATAGTCTATGAAACCACATCCATAAACACATGCAGTTCTAGTCAAATCATGTCTAGACTCGACTCAACTATAACTCTAGGGATCATGGTCTGAATAAGACGCTCTATCACCTACCCTCCCAATCGGGGTGACTGTACGTCTTATTCCTAGACTTCGGTCTGATCTGTATCGACATCTACAATAGGAGAGTGGATCTTCCCCTAAGCTGCGATATCACCGAACGT
Organism: Primulina eburnea; assembly: GCF_022965805.1. Lineage (NCBI taxonomy): Eukaryota > Viridiplantae > Streptophyta > Magnoliopsida > Lamiales > Gesneriaceae > Primulina > Primulina eburnea. The sequence goes on from NC_133110.1 coordinate 19,484,494, forward strand.
CTAGAAGTTTGACTGTTCTGTCAAGACCCCCTATCTTAAATGCAATGAATAACAATCTGTAAACAAAGCATAATCATCTCAAAAGATATGAATATATCATCTATAAACATATCATAAAATAAACAACAATAATTCTAGTATGTGATTTCGTTGGGAAACTCAAATGGGATCTCAATTGAGTTGTATCTTCCCGAATATTACATGAATTATACCTTTGTCGTCCCTGTCTGACGAAAACGATGACCTGTATTCAAATCTGTCCATATCAAATCTGAAATGACAATATCGAATACGTTGTATCAGTGAATAACTAATTACACAATCTGTTCTGATCAATACTCAAAGTAGTACATCATCTGATTAATGTCTGAACAAGATACAATCTAATTCATATCATCGCCATCACAATAAAATCGAAATTACATCTGAATCTGATCAATCTCAATCAATACTGAATCTGATCCATATCAATCTGAATTGGAAATATAGAGAAGTATCATATCAATACACTACTCAAAGCAATTCTTATACAATTCAATAATCATTCTCTGTACAATTTTAACGACATAACGACATGAACTCTTGATACCGGTCACTCTAACCATAATCAGTATCTCAACAATGCATCAATCTCAACTCAAAATCATCCTCAATTCATAAACAACATAATCTACCTCATAACATCTCAAAATATACATAATCTCAAATACAACCATTCTGAAAAACCGTAACAATAGTATACAATATCCGTTCTTCGATCCAATTGTATTTCTACGGTGCCAATAACTTCAAGAACATATATCTACAAGCATAATACAGTTTCCCCAATATCAATATCTCAAATCATGTAGAAACTGAGTGAAACTTATATCCTCTTGTAGCCCTTGAAGCAAGGAACAAGAATCTCTATTCGGTATAAAAATCGGATGTCTAAATCTTAAGAAATCTTACCCAAAACCTTGAAGAACTTGAGGAATTTCTGAGGATGCTCTCGGTGCTGCTCTGCTGAAGGAGAAATGGCTGAATCATGCATCAAATATATATATATATATATATATATATATATATATATATATATATATATATATATATATATATATATATATGCCATGTGTCACAACGAGAAACAAAGGTGGATTTCTCGCATGCAGCACCGCGGGTGCGCTCATGCTTCGGCAGCTTTTCATTTTCAAAAATCCAACGACCGCGGGTGCGGTCTTGTTCTTACCGCGGGTGCGGTCACCCCACTGTAGCTGCACCGCGGGTGCGGTCCTTCTAGCACCGCGGGTGCGGTGTGGCTACGGCCTTTCTTACAAAAATTTCATAATTTATGACCGCGGGTGCGGTCATGTTTGCACCGCGGGTGCGGTCTTGCAAACCCTAATTTCTCACGTCTTTTCTTCCCTCATTGCATGTCATGCATTCTCATATCTTCCGAGTCTCACGTTAATGAAGATTAATAATATTGGTTTATCAATTCTATAATTCTCGGGCATTACATTTCTCCCCCTCTTAGATCTGAGTTCGTCCTCGAACTCATAAGTAATCAATTCAGATATATCAGGAGAAGTGTATAATAGCGTTTGAATCAAAACTCATCTCAATGAACTCGTTCTGAAATCTCTTTCTTGTATCAACCTCTGATTTCAAATCTGGACTAAGACTTCATGAAGTATACTATCATAATACTTCTTAAACTAACTCTGACAGAATCAATCTTGCCATGTTGGTTATACAACATCCATATAAATCAACCACAGTTCATAGCAAAACAATACCAGTAGTTGTTATCCAATCTGTTTATCCCAATCAAGGACATATATAGTCTTCAAATACCAATCGTCATCATCGGATGTTGGTTTCTTAAATCTGTTCATTCTGAACTATCTTCATCTTCCTTCGAATTTTCTTCAAAAGAAATCTGTAGTATTCACCATATACTGTCTTGTCTATAACTATCTCATTACCCATCTGATAAGCTGATAGCTATTGTCACTGTGATACCCTTGTCCCACATCTGAAAAATTAAAGATTTAAAATGAGTTTATAAAGGGCTACAATGGACTTCTATAGCAACTTGGGTTAATCATTTTCGTAAAGCGAGGACGAATACGAAGTAGTTGCTATAGGGGCTCATTGTGCAGTCACGCAGCCGCGGGCCCGGACTCGGTGCGTGACAGAATGGTATCAGAGCCGGTCACGGGCATGGAACACCGAGAAATAAGTGCTATGTGGGGCAAAGTGCTACGTGCATGGGAGCCACCTCTTGAACCTGCGGGGCAAAGTGCTACATGACGGGAGCCACCTCTTGAACCTGTAGGAGCCACCTCTAGATTCTCGGTGCTGGTGGATCGAGTGGTCAGGCCGCGACGGGGACGTCGCGTTCTGAAGGAGGGGTGATTGTGATACCCTTGTCCCACATCTGAAAAATTAAAGATTTAAAATGAGTTTATAAAGGGCTACAATGGACTTCTATAGCAACTTGGGTTAATCATTTTCGTAAAGCGAGGACGAATACGAAGTAGTTGCTATAGGGGCTCATTGTGCAGTCACGCAGCCGCGGGCCCGGACTCGGGGCGTGACAGTCACGCAGTGATAATAAGTCATATCAATTAGTGCTAACACCCAGCACTCTATAACTCTACCAAAATCTTCCAATATCTGGATAAAATATACTCTGACTGTCTGTCAATCTGTGACAAATCTAAGAGAAAGCTCATGGTATATTCTGTCATAAATACAAAATCAACCGGAAATCACAATCTGATATATTCTACTGTGGCATTCTGATTACTCTGACTACTTCTCTGACATCAATCTGTGTCATTTGGTCATGTTTGTACGTTATCTGGTACAAACTAATAGATATAGATTGAACAATCTATCAATCCCAATCATATCATAACACAATCTGGAAAGTATTGCAATGATCTTATTACGAAATTCATCGAAAGATACTCCCCATGTCTATTCAGAAATATACAATTCTGTAATAAATCTTCTGATCTCTATTTTTCTGTCTTTTCTATTATCGATTCAGACATATCAGTACAAGTTCTGCCAACATTTCAATACACATTCTGTTCATAACTGATCTCATCTGTCTATGTCACAACTATCTGTTCGAATATCATACATTTTCAATCATCAGACTGAAAACTGAATCCACTACGGTGCATTTCTGACCCTATCTATGATTTCAGATCCGAACTACTGACATAAACAAATCAGTTAATAAAATAAATTAAAGAAGAAATACCTACCTGGTATTCTGTTCTAACTGTCGATATCAAATTCTGTTATACAATTCTGAAACATTCTGATATCACAAGACAATCATTCTTGTACGGTGCAAATCACATATCTGTTACTCTGCTCGATGTTCTGCTATGATTATCACATTCAAGTTCTGAACATTCTGATCACATTTCTGAACTACTGTAATTCTCGAATTCAGCTCTGATTCGGTTTGAACTGTATATACTCTCACCGGTTCACAGTAATCTGTAGCATATACGGATTCAAAACAACAGTAATATCAAATCAGAGACAAAATATCAATATCCTATACAGATCTAGTGAGTTCAGTGAACTCATAAAACAATGATTTCTGGTAAATATCTTCATGTCATTCTGATAAACTGTTATATCTCATCTGCAAATCAAATATGCTCCCCAAAACAATATAAGATATCTCCAATACTGATTTAGAACAATAACAATATTCAGCAGATATAAAGCAACAGTCGAATAAAATAATCTGCCAAATCAGACAAAATACATTCCTGACATTTCTGAACTTTCTGATCTTTCTGATATCAGTATCTTATCAGTCACTGATCGCAATCTCAACTGTATCAAAATCAATCGGTATACTGACTTCAGATATCGCATACTCTGAATACAATCTGTTTCAAGCAGGATTCTTATCTGAATAATTTCTGTATACAATCATCACAGTTCTCAAAATATTCAATAAAATCTTCAGATATTCGATTCGATTAATTAAATGCTGCAAGTATATCAAAATATCATAGATACAACAAGCATAGAGTTATCAGAACATCTCTGAAGATACTGAAACACGCCAAAGAGCAACACTAAATCAGATGTGTTGGTACTCTTCTACTGATCTTTCAATTCTTTCAATTCATTCTGTATCATTCTGTACATTCAATGTTATTCTATATTGAATTCTAAAACAACAATCAGTATCTGACCTGGATTCAATTCTGAAATCTATCTTTCTAATATAAAGCAAATCTAAAATCTTATCTGACAACATCAGTCAATTCGCACATCATTGGCAAATCTGCCAAGGCTAGGCTCGATTTCAGTACATCTACTGAATACATAAGGATACCATCTGTTTCTTTCTGTAAAAAAAATCGAGTCATAGACATTCTAAATATCACAGGAATTCTAAATCTAGAATAATTACTGTGACATCTCTAGTCATCAACCATATCTAGTCTGAATCTTGTACTCTCCTGAAATGAATTTATAATAGTTCTGTATTTGTTCAACATATTAACATCAATAATGCGGTCAAATCAGAAAACACAAGTACGTCAAAATCTAACTCAATCTCAGTCTCATCTTACTATAGTATACAATATGTCACAGAAATCTCTGAGATCAATCTTTCTGTCTCAAAAGGTAAAAACATAAATACTACAGTAAATACAGACCCAACAGGTACCACATATATCAATGCAATTCAATTAAATATAATCGTAGGGAATGCATTAGTATATCTCAATACATATGCAATCTAATCATAAAAGAATAGTACATGTCACTATATCATCAAGTGCCTCTTGGGTCTGTTCCTCGGTCACTCCCACCAGATGGTCCAGCTCCCTGAAATCTGCGAGAACCTCTTTGTGGACAGACTCTCGCAAAATGTCCAGGCTGTCTACAAATATTGCATCTACCAAGCACTCTTTGGCATTGCTCTGAGGAATGTCTCCCTCTGCAAGTTCTGCAGTACACTCCAGTGTAACTCGGACTAGAATCACTAGAACTTGAGGAACCACTCTCTAACTTCTTGAATGGCTTCTTTCGAGCTTTCAGCAATTCTCGCTTTCCACTCGTGCTCCCGCGGTCAAATCGAAGAGGGGATTGCTGTGTCTGGGGTTGTATCGCACATACCCTTGTTAGTTGTCTAATCAGACTCGCCTCCGCTCGCTTCGCTTTACTCAAGACATCAGCAAAATGGTGAGGTCGCTGTATATTCATCAATGCAACTATCTCCGAGTTCAATCCTCTGATGAATGGATCCGCTACAGCTTCATCATTCCCCATCAAATGAGGAGCAAAACGCAGTAGAGTAGAGAATTTAGCCACATATCCTTCAATATTCAATTGACCTTGGCTCAAATTCTCAAACTCTGCTTTCTTGTCCTCTCGGTACGAGGCTGAGAAAAATCTTCGATAAAATTCAGTTCTGAATATTTCCCACGAAATCACTGTACCTCTCTGTTCCAACATTCTTTTACTGGTAATCCACCAATTCCTGGCGGCTTCTCGTAACTGATAAGGCACCATTTTAACTCTCTGTTCATCTGTACAATCAAGTAAATCGAATAGTATTTCTATATCATCAAACCAGTTCTGACAATCTTCGGACGTCTCGATACCATTCAGAATCGGCGGCTGCAATAATTGAAATTCTTTCATCTTTATTTCCATCTGAGTTTCTGATACCTTTATCTGTTCAGACGAAGTACTATCCCTCTCCGGAATTCTCCGAGGCGGTATATCTGAATATCAAACAAACTAATACACCATCTATATAATCTGTCTTAGCCCTCTTCTGATCATATGCCTCTGATTCAGTCTTGATGATTACATACTGTAGTCAACTCAGATAACAAACAACATGTAATAGGGAAAGCAATAAATAATGCTAGCACACACCATGTCAATCAACATTAAAATAAATCTCATGCTAGCAATCACATGCAAGGAAAGAAAATTCAATCTACCCCACTCAATCTCTTCTATCTCAATCTATCTCAGTCTAAAGGATCTATCAGTTCTGACTATCTCAATCTAAAGGATCTATCGCTCTGATACCACCTGTTGTGGGGACCCGGACGCTAATCATTTTCTTAATCATCTTTAGGATTTAATTATCAATTAAGATAAAACAGGGTCTAAAAATTTTTCTTTTAAAATGCGGAAGGTAATGGAATCTATGTATTATACAAACCAATATAATAATACAAATCTTGTACAACATGTTTCTAGATCAAATTAATCTAAGGTTTAGCTACTAACTTCAAGTATTAAACCAGGTCTACAATAAGTCCGGAATCACCACTCTAAACTCGTCTTCTCTCATCATCTTCTGACCCCGACCTTGTCCCACCTGTTGTCATGCACACATACAAAACAAGACAACAGCCGGATAACTCGGGTGAGAATAAATCCCAGTGTAAAACATGGTAAACATGCATATACATAAAGTAAATCATGAAATATTCTATCATGAATAAACTTAAAAACAATAGATTTCATAATCTGTGAAATCAACTCAACATAAGCATGCAATTCAAATCAGTTAAACATGCTACTCAAATCAAATCATAAAAACATGCTATCATGACTGAAAGCAATACAAATGGGTTTCATAGTCTATAAAACCACATCCATAAACGCATGCAGTTCTAGTCAAATCATGTCTAGACTCGACTCAACTATAACTCTAGGGATCATGGTCTGAATAAGACGATCTATCAACTGCCCTCCCAATCGGGGTGACTGTACGTCTTATTCCTAAACTTCGGTCTGATCTATATCGACATCTACAATAGGAGAGTGGATCTTCCCTTAAGCTGCGATATCACTGAACGTCTAGAAGTTTGACTGTTCTGTCAAGACTCCCTATCTTAAATGCAATGAATAACAATCTGTAAACAAAGCATAATCATCTCAAAAGATATGAATATATCATCTATAAACATATCATAAAATAAACAACAATAATTCTAGTATGTGATTTCGTTGGGAAACTCAAATGGGATCTCAATTGAGTTGTATCTTCCCAAATATTACATGAATTATACCTTTTTGTCGTCCCTGTCTGACGAAGACGATGACCTGTATTCAAATCTGTCCATATCAAATCTGAAATGACAATATCAAATACGCTTTATCAGTGAATAACTCAATACACAATATGTTCTGATCAATACTCAAAGCAAATACATAATCTGATCAATGTCTGAACAAGATACAATCTAATTCATATCATCGCCATCTCAATAAAATCGAAATTACATCTGAATATGATCAATCTCAATCAATACTGAATCCGATCAATATCAATCTGAATTGGAAATATAGAGAAGTATCATATCAATACACTACTCAAAACAATTCTTATACAATTCAATAATCATTCTCTGTACAATTTTAACGACATAACGACATGAACTCTTGATACCGGTCACTCTAACCATAATCAGTATCTCAACAATGCATCAATCTCAACTCAAAATCATCCTCAATTCATAAACAACATAATCTACCTCATAACATCTCAAAATCTACATAATCTCATATACAACCATTCTGTAAAACCGTAACAATAGTATACAATATCCGTTCTACGATCCAATTGTATTTCTACGGTGCCAATAACTTCAAGAACATATATCTACAAGCATAATACAGTTTCCCCAATATCAATATCTCAAATCATGTAGAAACTGAGTGAAACTTATATCCTCTTGTAGCCCTTGAAGCAAGGAACAAGAATCTCTATTCGGTATAAAAATCGGATGTCTAAATCTTAAGAAATCTTACCCCAAAACCTTGAAGAACTTGAGGAATTTCTGAGGATGCTCTCGGTGTTGCTCTGCTGAAGGAGAAATGGCTGAATCATGCATCAAATATATATATATATATATATATATATATATATATATATATATATATATATGCCATGTGTCACAACGAGAAACAAAGGTGGATTTCTCGCATGCAGCACCGCGGGTGCGCTCATGTCCAGACCGCGGGTGCGCTCATGCTTCGGCAGCTTTTCATTTTCAAAAATCCAACGACCGCGGGTGCGGTCTTGTTCTTACCGTGGGTGCGGTCACCCCACTGTAGCTGCACCGCGGGTGCGGTCCTTCTAGCACCGCGGGTGCGGTGTGGCTACGGCCTTTCTTACAAAAATTTTATAATTTATGACCGCGGGTGCGGTCATGTTTGCACCGCGGGTGCGGTCTTGCAAACCCTAATTTCTCACGTCTTTTCTTCCCTCATTGCATGTCATTCATTCTCATATCTTACGAGTCTCACGTTAATGAAGATTAATAATCTTGGTTTATCAATTCTATAATTCTCGGGCATTACACAATCAGTGGAGGAGGCCACTTGGGAGACCGAGGCAGATATGAGAAATCCCTACCTGGAGTTGTTTGGTAAGACTTAATTTCAAGGACGAAATTTATTTAAGTGGGGGAGGAACTATAGAGCCCAAATTCAGTACACGTAAAACTCATGTATTTATTTAATTGTTAAATTATTTATTTAAATTTAAAATAATTTTTAGCGATGTATGATTTATTAAATTGCATTATTTTAATTATTATGTTTATTTGATACACGTTAAAATGTTTCTTGAGTTTTATGTTTCAGAAGAATATTCGCTGCGGGATAGAAAAAAAGACTGGTGATGATTTAGGCGATTCTTGAAAAGCGGTATTTCATTTCTAGTCAAGAAATTTAGTATTTTAAATTATTTACGAAATTTTAAGCATTTTAAACGTCTAAGTTATTTATAATTGGATTTTTAGATTTTAAGTTTTTAAAATTTCTAAGTTGAGTTGTAGGGATTTTAAACCTTGCAAATTTGTTTATTTAATCTTTTAGTAGGGTTAAGTAATTAGATTAGCATTATTTTATTTCTAATTATTTACCTAATCAAATTCTTTAGCCCCTAATTATTTAATTAATCAAAAAATTTCACCTAAAACTACACCACACTCACGCACACACACAACACACACAAACACACATTTTATTTTGGAGATAGCCTAGGTTCTTGAGCTCTAGCAGCAGCCACTCCTCTCCCTTGCAAAATTTCTGAAGATTTACATTAGTTTTTCGAGCAAAAATCGTGTAGCAAGCGTTCTCCGGTCATCTCCCGTATTCTACCGCACCGGTATTTGTCATCTTCAATCGTTTCAAATCAAAAAGCATGTATATTATTTCATTCATGCATCAATCTTTTTATATTATACGTTTTGTTGTTTATTATCCATAAAATCCATGTATTTTGTAAAAGGTTTGAGCAAATATTTGTTGGATCGGTTTTGAAACAATTTTAGATATGAAAACTCGAAACTTGCTGTCATTTTAAATACTACGACTCTTTGGTCAATTTTCTGGAAAAACTTTCAACATTTAAAACGTAGAACTTTTTGATACCTTCGATTTGACAGCAAATTATATTTAGATAAGAAATGAGTGGGTTATGATCGTTTTTGTGGGACTGCTCAAACTGCGTTTTTCTGAAAATGCGTTATTGAAGTGTTCTTGAAGTTTTATTGTTGCAGGCTTCATTGAGAATCGATAGGTGATCTCTATTGCATTTAAGCACATCGAGAATGATGTTGGGATGATTGTTGGTGTTTCGTTTCGTGTCGTTAGGCACTTGGTTGAATTAGAATTCGTAGGAATTGATTTGACGTCAAATGTCATGTTCACGGATTGAATTGCCTTGTTTGTGATGCGTAGGTGTTTTGGGTGTTTGTTTGAGTTGAATTAGTGCCTTAGCATCCTAGGAATGGTTCTTGGGGTAGGATTAAGTCACAAGTGTAGAGAATTCCGTTTGTTCACGATTCTAGCACCTACACGGACCCGAAGCCGGACTTGTACACGGGGTGCGTGTACTCTTTTTATAAAAAATAATAAAAAAAATTAATTTTTTTATATGAATTTAAAATATAGGATTTGTTTTGTCGTTATGAATAAAAAATATAGGGGTTTTATGTTATGGTTCAGTACGATGATTAAACGAGGTCAAGTCATGAGTGATCTAGAATGTCATAAGCTATTTATTTATTTTACGTGGTGAGCACGAGTATCTACGTCTAAGCTATGAAAGATAAGGGTTTGAATTCATGTTAGTATGTGCAGTAGTGGCCTCAAGAGAGATCCAACGAATCCCTCAACGCCAAGTAAGTATGTTCGACGTGCAAAAGAAAATATTTTTATGTTTTTGAGGTATGCTAAATATCTTGTGACCAAATTATGAACGGGTTTGGAAGTCGGTGAACGTAGCCAAGGACCTCTCCACCCCGGTAAAGTATGACTGGGTTTAGATCAGGATTGGAAAGTGGTAAAGTATGACCAGGGACCAATCCACCTGTTAAAGCTTGAATGGAGATCTCATGTATGTGACAGTGGATTTTCCATGTCAGCCCAGTATTGTGGTTTAGACTTAGCAGGCACCTTTATGTATGAGTCACTTGCTTTGAAACATATCTCTAATCAAAATGATGTTATGCATGCTCAAGTGTGTATGATGCAAGTATGTTTAAGCAAAGTTTTATGATGATGGAACGTTACGTTTATGCTACTATTAAATATGCATGTGGCTTTATTAAGTATTATTTGTTATTTCCAGTTTATACATGTTGAGTCTTTAGACTCATTAGACTTGATCGATGCAGGTGAGGATGACTTTGAGGAGACTAGGGGTGGGAACCAATGAGCCGGCTTGGACTGAGCAGGAGGCTAAACCCAAGGACCGCCCATGTTTTTTTAAGAAATTAGGCAATGTTTCAAATACTCTGATTTCATGTTATTGTTTACGATATTTAATCAAGTATTTTTTTTCTTTAGCAAACTTTATTAGTTATCTCTTTTATTACAAATATTTTGGATGAACAATTGATTGATGACCGAAATTTGAAACTTTACTTTGTATTTAAGAAAATTTTAATCTTTTCGCAAATTTGAAGTAGTTCAAAATACGGTATGTTATACATTTCTCTTGAAATACTTTCCTCCATCAAAAACCATGAAACTGCGAGCGGACATAAGAACCTTCTCTCAATTTGAGCAGGAGTCACTCTACGAGGATTGAGAGCGCTACAAAGACATATTGCGGAGATGTCCACATCATGAGTTGTCTCTTGGGTTAGTCGTCCAAACTTTTTACTATGGTTTAATTTCGTCTTACCGTATCATGATAGATGTTGCGGCCTGTGGGAATCTGCTGAGGATAACTACCGAAGAATGTTATGAGTAACTGGAGGAGATGGCTGCTACCAGTTATCACCCTCAATCTGAGAAGAAAAATCATAGGATGAGTGCAGGAGTTCACCATGTAACAGAATTTTCTACTGTCAGTGCGCAATTAAAAACACTTAACAGGAAAATAGACAATTTGAATATAAATTTTCCCCTGTGATAAATGTGGTCCTTTCTATATGCATGAGGAGGAACCAGTAAATCATGTGGGAATTCAAAACCGTCCTAGGAATGATCCATATTTGAACACATATAATCTTGGATCGAGGCAACATCCCAACTTCTCATGGGGTTGTCAAAACAGTCAAAATCGGTCACAAGGAGGACAGCAGTATGGTAAGCAACCGATGTATAGAACTGAGCCTAGAGAGGAGAATTCTATTTTGGAGCAAATGATGTCTAAATTTATGTCATCAACCAAAACTAGACTACAGACGCATGATGCATCGATAAAGGGGTTAGAAAATCAGATAGGAATTTAGCAAAGATGATTGCTATCAGAGATCCGGTCACCTTGCCAAGCAACACTGAAACTAATCTGAAAGAGCAAGTGAAGGCCATAGCATTGAAGAAGGGAAAGATACTTGAACAAGAGGGAAATGAAAAAGGGGAGCCCAGAGAAGGAGCGGCTGACACGTCCACATGTAAATCTTCTAACTCTACACCTGCACCCACTACAAAATTTAGAATTTTCGCTCCACCTTTTCCTGCAGCATTGAAAAAGACGAAAAGTAAATGCGCAATTCGTTAAGTTCCTAGAAGTATTCAAGAAATTGCACATTAATATTCCCTTTGCTGATGTTTTGATGCAAATGTCTAGCTATGATAAATTTCTAAAGGACATCTTAGCAAATAAGAGGAAGTTTGAGGATCACATGACTATAAACTTAACTTAAAATTGTTATACATTGGTGCAAAACAAGATCCCACCAAAATTGAAGGATCCATGGAGTTTTTCTATTCCTTGTATGATTGGTGATGTTGTTTTTCATAAAGCTCTATTTGATCTTTGTGCGAGTATTAACCTTATGCTTTTATCTGTATTCAGGATACGGGGATTGGGAGAGCCTAAGCAGACAAGGATGTCCTTGCAACTTGCAGACAGATCCGTCAAATATCCACGAGGAGTCATCGAAGATGTGTTGGTAAAAGTGGACAAGTTTATATTTCCTGGAGATTTTGTGGTCCTAGACATGGAGGAGGATATGAAGATGCCTTTAATTCTAGGGAGACCATTTCTTGCAACTGGAAAGGCTCTGATTGATGTGAAAGAAGGGAAGTTGAGACTAAGAATGAGGGAGGAAGAAATTACTTTTGATGTCTTTGCTCTTAAGAACACACAGCGCACTAATGACTGTTTTAGGATCAATGCTTTGGATACACTTATGAACAATTTTGTGTAGGACGCTGTAAAGGACCCACTGGAAGCCACCCTCACAACTGAATTAAAGGAGGATGACTTGGACGAAGAAAAAGCGGAAATAGTGGCATACTTTAATGCCTACCATCCATTTAGGAAGCCAATGAGGATGAGATTGGAGGATTTGGGAGAGCGGAGAGACTTGACCCCTCCGAAGTCAAGCATTGGGGAACCACCAACACTTTCTGCACCTAAAGTATGTATACCTAGTTGAGAATAACATTTTACCTGTCATTATTTCTGCTTATTTGACAGACGCAATGGAGGAAAAACTACTACAAGTTCTTAAAGAGCACAAGAGGGCGTTCGCCTGGAAGGTGGCAGACATCAAGAGAATAAGTCCATCAATCTGCATGCATAAAATATTGATGGAAGAGAAGTATTCACCACTCGTGCAACCTTAGAGACGACTCAATCAAAAGATGCAAGAGGTAGTGAAGACTAAAACAATCAAGCTTCTCAATGCATGTATTTTCTATCCTATTTTCAGATAGCGCAAGGGTAAGTCCTGTTCAGTGTGTGCATAAGAAATGTGGGATTATTCTCATCACAAATGAAAATAATGAACTTATTCCCACTAGGGGTGGAGAGTGTGTATAGATTATAGGAAGTTAAATGATGACACACGTAAAGACCACTTCCCTCTCCCCTTTATTGATCGGTTGTTAGAGAGACTAGCGGGGCATGAGTTTTACTATTTTCTAGATGGGTATTCGGGGTATAACCAAATCACTATTGCATCGGAGGACCAAGATAAAACCACTTTCACTTGTCCTTATGTAACTTTTGCTTTTCGACGTATGCCTTTGGTCTTTGTAATTCCTCTGCTACGTTTAAACGCTGTATGACTGCTATATTCCATGATATGATTGAAACTTTTCTTGAAATATTTATGGATGACTTTTCTATCTTTGGTACAACGTTTGATTCTCATTTGCCTATATTGTCCATTTTCAGTATGACTATCAACAGCAGGGAATGCACATGGGATACGATCGCCGGAGCACGATGAGGACGAGCATTGATCATGGGAGTTCATTGTTTCCCCTTCTTTTATTTTTTATTTTATGCTGCATTGTTTAGATTGTTATCATCATTGTTGCATTCTGTCATTTACATTGCCTTTGTTTTTGTGTTCTGCATCTGTGTTTCGTTCATGTGTTTTAGTATTTTGTGCGATGGGGAAATTTAACACACTTAGTATGAGGGGGTCAGGGGTCATTGGTGTCAATTGATGGTAAAAAAGTAGGTTGGTAGCCGATGATGATTTTGGGCTTGATGAATTACATGTTTCGCAGTCTTGTCACTTGTATTTAATACCCCTTCAGCATGAAATGTGAATTTTTATATACACATATAGTGGGTTTTGGTAGTTGTGTGAATGATTGTCGAGTTTAAAAACTGGTGGGAGAAACTGAAGAGACATGATATGTGAGTAGAACTTGAATGAATGTCTGTTAAAAAGAGTGACTGACCAGTAGCATGAACTTGAGTAGAAAACTGAAGTAAACCTGGAATAACCTTCGTCCCAATCGTGCATAGAACCTGAAAATTCATCCTTAGGCCAAATAAATGAACATGACTTATATTCAGAGCCTATGGAGTACACATGAGAAAATTATGCACTTATTCAAAAAAAAAAAAGTGAAAAACAAAATGGAATGTAAGATGTGTGGGAGTACATCGATCATTTTCATTATGCACTTGCCAAAATTTTTATCCGACATTTGCATTATGTCGTTTACATTGCATTTGTTTTGTGTTTTGCATCTGTGTTTCGTTCATGTGTTTTAGTATTTTGTGCGATGGGGAAATTGCACACAGTTAGTATGAGGGGGTCAGGGCTCATTGGTGTCAATTGATGTTGAAAAAGTAGGTTGGTAGCCGATGATGATTTTGGGCTTGATGAAATTCATGTTTCGCAGTCTTGTCACTTGTATTTAATACCCCTTCAGCATGAAATGTGAATTTTTATATACACATATAGTGGGTTTTGGTAGTTGTGTGAATGATAGTAGAGTTTAAAAATTGGTGGGAGAAACTGAAGAGACATGAGATGTGAGTAGAACTTGAATGAATGTCTGTTGAAAAGAGTGACTGACTAGTAGCATGAACTTGAGTAGAAAACTGAATTAAACCTGGAATAACCTTCGTCCCAATCGTGCATAGAACCTGAAAATTCATCCTTAGGCCAAATAAATGAACATGACTTATATTCAGAGCCTATGGAGTACACATGAGAAAATTATGCACTAATTCAAAAAAAAAAAGTGAAAAACAAAATGGAATGTAAGATGTGTGGGAGTACATCGATCATTTTCATTATGCACTTGCCAGAATTTTTATCCGACATTTGCTTTATGTCGTTTACATTGCATTTGTTTTGTGTTTTGCATCTGTGTTTCGTTCATGTGTTTTAGTATTTTGTGCGATGGGGAAATTGCACACAGTTAGTATGAGGGGGTCTGGGCTCATTGGTGTCAATTGATGGTGAAAAATGTAGGTTGGTAGCCGATGATGATTTTGGGATTGATGAATACATGTTTCGCAGTCTTGTCACTCGTATTTAATACCCCTTCAACATGAAATGTGAATTTTTATATACACATATAGTGGGTTTTGGTAGTTGTGTGAATGATAGTCGAGTTAAAAAATTGGTGGGAGAAACTGAAGAGACATAAGATGTGAGTAGAACTTGAATGAATGTGATAGGATCGATTAACGTATCAAGAGTGTTTAGAAGGGGGGTGGAATAAACACTCACAATTAAAACTGATCTTTTCGAATTTTGAGTTCAGTTTGGTGACAAAATGATTCTCGGAATCTTGTTGGTCAATGACAATCAGTTAAACTAAAGTAGTTGCGGAAAGTAACTGACTGAAAGATAGAATACAAAACTGAAATAAAATACACAAGGATTGTTTCTGGATGTTCAGAGATTTCAATTACTCCTACGTCACCCCTTCTATCTCAAGGATAGGATTTCCAATAAAATACTTTGATCGAATACAAGATTTGTACTGACCCACTTCAGTTTGGACTTATCACTGCCAAAAGCTAAAACTCTTAGTATTACAAAATGTTCTCAGTGCGTAACTGATCTTAGCACTATCGAATTTAACGATTAATACAGAGTGCTAGTGAGCTCAAATTGTAGCCTTGACTGCTACGAATAAATCAATTAAGAGTGAGCTAAGGTTTTGGCAGAATAACAGCAAGCTTTGAATGTATTGATCCTCTTGTTATTCAGCTGTTCTTCTGTCATATTTATAAGCTTCCCTTCCAACGGTAACTTGAGATATATTTGAATCTTTGTATCCATTGATTACCACTTCATTATTCCTTGGTAATTGTTTGCTTCATTTATTGTAATGTGGCATCTTAACTTCTTTAGCCGAAATGCGTTGTTCTAAGCTGTATTGATTGAAATGCGGCGCTTCATATTCAGTTGCACTCTTCTATGTCTCTTTGTCGGTTGAATGTTCTTTCTCGAGACATGTTTAGTTGAAGGATGCTTAGCTTAAAAGCATACAGCTGAATGTATTATCTGTCGATTGACGTGTTCTAGATTTGCTGGTGAGGAGAATAACTGATTATGTTTCAGTTGCGTAGATTAGTTTACTAGATTCAGTTGCTGAGTTCAATTTACTCGATCAGTTGCTGAGTTCATTTTACTCGATCAGTTGCTGAGTTCATTTTACTCGATCAGTTGGTTCGTATTTTAAGTTGGTTCATATTTTGTCAAACGACGGAATTTAGTTTCCAAAAATTTCCCCCTTTATGGTGTTTGACAAAACTAAGTAAATAATAACTGAACGTTTGAACTCATTGTAGATAAAATAAGAGATTGATCAACTGAATAATGGACTACACGAATCTATAGAGATTTTTCTTCAACGAGAAGATTTCTTTTGTTGTTCTAGAATCTCTTTGATCTCTTCCCCCTTTTTGTCAAACAACTCCATCTTCAAAGATAATTTTCGAACGTCGGTGGAAATAATTTTGACATCTGAGGAGATACTTGAGACAGCAGATTGTAAAGAAGTCTGCAGCAATTCCATTTTATTAGAAACGGAAGTTTCCAATCGCTCAACTTGTTGACTGATTATATCCTGATTTGTAAAGAGACTTTGAGCTAGACCTTTGTTATTCTTCATCTCATCCACAGTTCCTGTAAGAGACTCCATGTTTGCTTGAATGGCTTTCAGTTTTGCTGAATCAAATTCAATTGAAGATTCCAATTTGATAGTATGAGAGACTTGTGTGGATTGGATTTTTTTGATTTCAGTAATCATCTGCTACATATTGTGCTGCATATTCTGGATTTCTTCAAGGACAAGATCCATTTCTATGGATTTAAGAGGAGGTGACTGATTAGATGTTCTTGGTTCATGTGAGACTTGATCAAAGACCACCATGGTCCTATCAGATAGTATCGTTTCAAAAACAGTTTGTGCTGGAACATCTGTTTCAGTTACTGCTACTTGGACTGGAGGAGATGAGGATTGATGTTGATCAGCAATTGGGCTTTCCTGCTGAATAAGATTTCAGTGAGAGGGTCATGAACTGATACATCTATTTGATAGTCCTCTGATATTCGTGCTGGTTAATCAGTTGGAAGTTTTTCAGAAGAAATCAACAATGCCTCCATATTCTCAGCAATCTGTTGATTTGGTGATTGAGTAGGCACCACTGTTTGCTCCTTTAGTTCAGAAACAGCAGGCTGAACTGGTGCTTCTGTTGAGATAGGAACCTCTTGAGTGATTTGATCAGTTGAGTGATCAACTTCTTCAGAAATGTGTTTACTAGTAATAGATTCTGTCACCACTGCTTGAATAATTTCATCAATGTTGGCAAAATTCAACTCGGCTTTAGAGTACAGCTGATGTTCCACAGCAGATGATTGTGGCACATCCTGAACTGTTTCTTCAGTTGTAACAATAGTTTGTTCTGAGGGTGGCTCTTTCTGTTGAGAGGAGGGTTCTTCTTCTTCTTCTTCAGAGGCTTCCTCGGGAAGAACTAATTCCTGATCCATTTCCCACACTTTTATCTGAGCTTGCATGCTAGTAAGATCTGTATCTAGCTGAGTGATCACAGCTCGATCATTATAGGCAGTTGGATTGGTAGGAATGTAGTTTGCCTTCAATTTCTCAAGCAGTTGAGATAGCTTCTTAGCTCGAATTTGGTCAAAAAAATAGGTTTTCCTCTTCAAAGCCTGAACAATTGTGGCAGCTTTGACCATCTTGAGGACTATTGCTTCCAGTTTGATAAACTTGTTCAGCTGGGATTTCTTTTTCAGCTGCTTAGCAAAAATATGAGTTCTGTAAGCGGTCCGAGCATCATAGGATTGAAGTTTTGATGTTGCAAAATTATTAACATGTTCCCAAACAAGGTCAATATGAGTTTCAATGGAATTGGATGGCCTGGGCTCTTCAACCAATTTTCCCTTGCCTTTTTCAATACTGAGGATGTGTGGAATTTCCAATCCAGTACGAGTAGTATCCACCAGTTCTGTAATCTTTATACCTTTGGGTCTGGCAGATGCTAGAACAGCAGGACGATTGATATGGATTAGAGGAGCTTTGATCCTAACTGTTTCCTTTGTTGCATCAGCTAAGATTTCTTGTGGGATGATCTTCAGAGGAACTGCTTTGATAGGCTGTTGGGCATCCGAAGATTTCAGCCTTTCAGTAGGAATAGATTGTACTGTGGTTGGTAATTTTGTCCTTTGCGTTCTTGGTTTCTTGGAAACTTTTGGAGAGGGCGTCTTCTCGGAATCGGATTCACTGATAATCAGTTTTCTTTTAACTGTCTTCAGTTGAGCCAATGTCTTGGCCTGTTTAACTGATTTGGGAGCAGCTTGTTGCGTCCCAATCTCCTTCTTGATCTTCACGAACTTATCAGGAGAGATATCTAATTTAGTCTTGGGTAGCAGAACATTCTTCCCATTGAAAATTCTGAATTTAAATAATCGCTCTGAATCATCAGCCACCAACCCTTTGAATTTCATCAAATAGCTCAGCGGCACTGTAAATCCTTTCGATTGCTTGGTGGAGGAAAACATATTCTTCAAGATACTGAAAATAAGTTGCTTCCAGTTGAATTTTCTTCCAGCCATAATAACCGTAATAGCTTGAAACTTTTCCAAAGTCAGGGCAGCATACGATCCTGCCTTAGCCAATAGCCCTTTGGCTACGATATCAGCCAGCAAGTGAACATCATGCTTCAGTTCCTTCTTAGGATCGGAAACTTTGATTTTCCGTCCATCAGCAGAGAGTGCAGTTTGCATTTCTTCAATATCTGATGCTTTAACATCAGCAAGGTGTACCACTCCATTAGAAGGTAATGAAAAGATTTCTCCGAAAGAATCTTCAGAAATGGTCACCAACTGACCATTAATAGTGGAAATGATGCTTCCATCAAAGTTGATATATCCATTTGAGTAAAGGTCCTGGAGTTCTTTTGGGTAAATCTCCTGCGAGTATTGCCCCAAGAATATCCTCAGCCCAACTAATTCAAGCTTCAGAAATATATTTTTCACATCGACTTCTTCGACTGATAAAGCTGATTCAAAGTTGATAGCCATAGCGTTCAATATATGAGCAGGGATCTGATTTGCCATTGCTGAGAGTAAGGAAACCTAAAATTTTGCGAAATACAAGCTCTGAGTGTATGAGTTTGCTCTGAGAGATGATGTATGCGTAAGAAAGAAAACTGAATTGAAGCGGGGATAGTATATTTGTACGTGACTGTTCAAATTTGGGACACGTTTCAGTCTATGAAAAAATTTGAATAAAAAAAATATGTGTACGTGTGTTGTACGCGTGTGTACAGTTTAAACGGTTCAAATGCTTCCACGTTTTTAAAATAAGATACATCATTAGATAGCAGACAGTCACGTCACTTGATTTGGAATATAATATGGTTAATTAGTTAACTTATATGAGAAGATTAGTGAAATACCCAACTGAACGATCAGTTGTAAGACCGTGTCCTTTCAGTTGAGAGTTTACTAACATTTGTCTTCTCAGTTAACCTCTTAAAACCATTATTCCCACTTAATACATGCATATGATAATTATAGTGACGAGATAAAATAAATTTAAAGGTCGGGAAGATTATCGTTTGCTGAAACGTTGACGGCCCTTCAGCTTCCATGATTTTCGGCTATAAATAGAAGTAACACGGTTAGTTTTAGTCATATTGGTGAAAATATTCCAGACAAAAAGAATGGCAGATACGAGTAGCTCGAGTGCTTCGCCGTTTGCTCTAGAGACCAGGAAGGCTGTTATAGAAGATGAAGTCTTCTATAAGAGTCGTCACTACTGGGAAAAGTTGCAGAAGCTTGAGTTCATGTATAATACTGAGAGGCTACCACTCTCGAACTGGTGGCAGAGTTGAAAAAAATGCGGGAGCACTTGAACAAAGCTGTGTGGGTGGACATCTTTAAGGATGGTCATATCTATCAGCTAATGCTTCGAAAGGAACTAAAAATCCTTAAGCGCATAGCTGTTTCTCAGAGCTTTGTCAAGACATCTACCGCACCTTTATCCACTTGGTTGAAAATATGGATAATTGTTGTAGAAGAAAAATATGATGATGTAATCCGTGCAAACGTTAATGGTTGAATGAAGTATTTATATGAGTTTAACTTTGTTCATCTCTTTCCTGCAAATGATAAATTTCATCAGTTGTTATATATGAATTGCGAACTTAAACAGATGAACTGATGAAAGACTAACTTATATAAGTTGACTATGAACTGAAATCAGTTAAGCATTAAGTAATAAATGACAAACTGATATCAGTTGATAATGAACAACTGATAAATAAGAATCCTGGGTAAATGAGAAAAACGCTTCAGTTGACTTGAGACTCTTTGGTTTCTTCAACATTTAATGTCATCTGTCTATAAATAAGACGAGAGAGATAAAATGTGAGACAATAACAGTTCAATATGTCGGATTCAAGTAATTCTGATGGATGCAGTAGTACGCATAATCAAGGTACTGAACAACCTTATTTAGAAGAGTTAAAAAAACGATGGAGGAATATGTCTTGACGAAATTGATGTCAACATGTTCAAAATTCATGATTTGCAGAGGATAAGTAGTACTGGTGCTGCTCCTTCTCGTGCTCAAGCAGCAACAGCAAGAAAATACATTAATCGTTTTGAAGTCAGGCATGTTACAGACCTAGTTGATGACAATGTTCTGTTACATGCAATGCTTTGGAAAGAATGACATGTGATTGAGAAGATTTCTACAACTGAATCATTTTCTAAAATCAGAATTTATGAGTTGAATAATTTGATTACAGAATGGTAAGATTCAGTTGGTTCTAAGTTATCTTCTGTAAGATGGAATTGATTTTATTCTTAATAAAGTATCATTTCCAATTTGTTGTTGTGTTCTTATTTTCTGCAAATAATTTTATTAGTAAACAACATCAATAATAATTTTAAGGTAAGTCAATTAAACCAAGAATATTGCGAAAGTAAGAAAACTTAGTCTCGGGTAATGGTTTAGTGAAGATGTCAGCTGATTGTTGCTCAGTTGAAATATATTCCAGTCTAATGTCCTTCTTCAAAGCATGATCTCTAATGAAGTGGTGCCTGACATCTATATGCTTGGTCCTTGAGTGAAGAACTGGAATATAGGTGATG
Source organism: Primulina eburnea (assembly GCF_022965805.1). Taxonomy (NCBI): domain Eukaryota; kingdom Viridiplantae; phylum Streptophyta; class Magnoliopsida; order Lamiales; family Gesneriaceae; genus Primulina; species Primulina eburnea. The sequence continues at coordinate 19,505,853 of NC_133110.1, forward strand.
GCAATTGTACTCGTATTGTCACAAAATATGGGCGATTCATTTGTAATTACTCCATAATCTCTCAGTTGTTGCTGGATCCAGATCAGTTGTGCACAACAACTACCAGCAGTAAGGTATTCTGCTTCAGTTGTTGAGGTAGCTATGGATGTCTGCTTTTTTCTGAACCAAGAGATCAGTCTGTCTCCTAGAAACTGACAAGATCCACTTGTACTTTTACGATCAAGATCACATCCTGCATAATCTGCATCTGAATATCCAACTAAATTGAAAGTATAGTCTTTAGAATACCATAACTCAACATTTTGTGTACCCTTAAGATATTTCAAAATTCTTTTAGCAGCTGAGAAATGTGATTGCTTAGGATTTGCTTGAAATCTAGCACACATACAGGCAGCAAATACAATATCAGGACGACTGGCAGTTAAGTACAACAATGAACCTATTAAACCTCGATATAATGTCGCCTCAACTGATATTCTCCCTTGATCAGTGTCCAATTTTACTGATGAGCTCATGAGAGTATTTGCAGCTGAACATGATTCCATGCCAAATTTCTTCAGCAGCTCCTTTGTATATTTAGTTTGACTGATGAATATATTAGTCTCCAGTTGCTTCACTTGCAGTCCAAGAAAGAATGTCAATTCACCCATCATGCTCATTTCAAACTTATCATGCATTAGCTTAGCAAACTTCTCGCATAATTTGGGATTAGTTGACCCAAATATGATATCATCAACATAAATTTGAACTAATAAAATGTGATCATTCTTAACAAATTTGAACAAGGTCTTATCAACTGATCCAACAGAAAAATCATGATCAGTTAGAAATTTTGAAAGAGTTTCGTACCAAGCTCTGGGAGCTTTTTTGAGACCATATAAGGCTTTGTTCAAATGATATACATGATCAAGAAAGTTATGATTTACAAAACCTGGGGGTTGTTCAACATATACTTCCTCTTTTAGTTGACCGTTCAGGAATGCACTCTTTACGTCCATCTGATAGACCTTGAAGTTCTTGTGTGATGCATAAGCAAGAAAAATTCTGATTGCTTCCAGTCTTACAACTGGAGCATATGTCTCATCATAGTCTATTCCTTCTTTTTGCCTATATCCTTGTGCCACTAATCTTGCTTTGTTGTGTCCAACTGAACCATCCTCATTCAGTTTATTTCTGTATACCCATTTTGTACCTATAATAGTTTTTGAATTTGGTCTTGGAACTAAGTTCCAGACATTGTTATAAGTGAACTGATTTAGCTCTTCTTGCATTGCATTTACCCAGTTAGGATCAGCAAGAGCTTCATCAGTCTTCTTCGGTTCTAGTTGTGAAACAAAAGCTGAATAGATAAATAAATTTAGAATTTGATTGCGAGTTCTTACTGGATCAGATGGATTTCCTATTACCAGTTCAGGTGCTCAGTATTTTCTCCATCTGTACTCAGTATTTGTTGTATCAGCAATTTCTTCAGTTGGTAACTGAACACAGTTTTAAGTCTCAGTTGGTGCTTCATCAACTGGTATTTGAATGTTATCATTATGCTCTATCAACTGATCATCATCAACGACTTCCTGCACATCTGATTTGTCCAGAACTTCTGGTTCATGTGTTTGAAGTATGTTTTGATTGCCATGACTTTCATTTTTGTCATCATCTTCCAAACTGATATCTGTAAATCGATCAACTAGCTCAACTTGATCAGTTGGCTTATCAGTTAGTTCAGTTTCATCGAAATCAACATGAGCAGATTCTTCAACATTTAGGGTTTTCTTGTTGAAGACTCTATAAGCTATACTAACTGATGAGTATCCAAGAAATATTCCTTCTCCAGATTTAGCATCAAACGCTTTTAAATAATTTTTACCATTATCAAGAATAAAACATCTGCAGCCGAATATTTTGAAATAAGTAATTATACTTTTTCTTCCATGCCAGATCTCATATGATGTTTTCATATGATTCTTATTAATCATTGATCTGTTCTGAGTGTAACACGCAGTGTTTACTGCCTCTGCCCAAAATCTTTGAGAAATACCAGAATCAGCAAGCATTGTTCTAGCAGCTTCTTTTAGAGTCCGATTTCTTCTCTCAGCTACACCATTTTGCTGAGAAGTTCTGGCTGCTGAGAGATCATGCTTAATTCCAGCATTTTCTAGGAAATTTGAAAGAGTTTTATTGATGAATTCAGTTCCTCGATCATATCTGATTCGATCAATGCCAACTGATTTTTCATTTAAATGTCTTTTGAAGAGCTTTATTAGTTGCGAAGCAGTATGGTATTTAGATTTGAGAAAAATAACCCAAGTAAATCTTGAAAAATCATCTACGACTACCAAGGTGTATTTCATTCCTCCTAAGCTCATGACTGGTATAGGACCAAAGAGATCCATGTGTAACAGTTCTAAGCATCGGGATGAAGATTTAACGCCCTTGTTTTTAAAAGAGGGTCGTATTTGTTTACCATACTGACATGCTGAGCAAAGTTTTTCTTTTGAAAAGTCTATTTTGGGCAAACCAGTTACAAGTTCATGTTTAATCAGATAGGCAATGGATTTGAAGTTTAAATGATTTAGTCTCTTATGCCACAACCAGTTTTTAGATGATTTGGAAGCAATAAAACAGACTGGTGCATAAGTTTGATCATTCCAACTGACTTTATATGTGTTTCCACAACGTTTTCTAGTTAGTATGATTTCATCAGTTGAAGTTTTGACTGAACATGAGTTTTTGTCAAATTGTACTAAGAATCCACTGTCAAATAACTGACTGATGCTAATCAAGTTGTACTTCAGGTTTTCTACTAATAGAACATCTTTAAAAGTAAAGTTACCATGGATAAGCTTACCCTTACCCACATTTCTACCTTTGGAATTGTCCCCGAAACTGATGTTTGAACCACTGTATTTGATCAGTTGAGATAACGCACTTGCATCTCCTGTCATATGTCGCGAACAACCACTGTCCAAATACCATATTGAGTTCTTGTTTGTACCTGTTTATTTGGGTCCTGAGCTGATTAGTCCCTTAGGAACCCACACTTGGATTAATCTAACAGACTTTCCAGTAGCTGTATTCCAAATGGTTTTTCTCGGCTTTTGTGTCCTTGGTGTGTAGTGTACAGATGATACAATATGTGTTTTAGCTTTATTCAACTGATTGTTCAGTCTATATCTCTTCTGAACTGGCTTGCAGTTATAGTAATTGAAATAGCTATTCGAATAGTTCTTGTGAAACTTCTTTGATGACTGATTTTGGGAATCAATTGAGAATTTTGTACTATAACCAATCCCATATCTTCTAGCCTTGTTCATATTCTCAGTAGGTTGCTCATCAGTTTACTGGGCTCAATTTGTTCTTGTACAACTGTTGCTTTGACAAAGTAAATGTATTTCCCTTTGTTCATTTTTAGCTTTGGTTGAGTATCATTTGGATACATTTCTCCTTGGGTGTTGAACCCTAAACCAGTTTTATCAGAAACTGATTTTTGTGAATTCTGCATCTCATTCAGTACAGTAGATGACTTGTTCCAAGACTGAATGAGATCAGTCTGTTTTGAGTTTTCAAGAATCAACTTCTGGATTAATGACTGATTTTTGTCTCTCTCTGCTTTTAACTCAACAATTTCCCTTTTTTGACTCAACCCATCAACTGATTCATCAGTTTTGGTTTTATTGTCTGTGGGATCAGTTTGCTTTGCTTTGATTTTTTCAAATCATGATGCAAGCTTTTGATACTCATTTACCATGCCATGTAGTGTAAGAATGAGTTCTTCTCGTGTGAAATCAGTTGAGCTGAAATCAAATACCTGTTGGCTAGATGATTCTTCTTCTTCATTATTATCCATCAAGCACTTGACTTCCTCATCATCACTAGAGCTGCATGAGCTTTCTGGTTCTGACTCCTCACTGTCAGTTTCTGCCCATTTAGATTTGTTTTCTTCAGCTAAGAGTACCTCATGTTTCTTTCTGAAGGACTTCTTATCTTCCTTGGGTCTTCTTTTGAGCTCATATGATTTCTTTCTTCTATCAGTTGAGCCTTGACTGTCCTTCTTGGGTTTAGGACAATCAACAATAAAGTGACTTGATTTGCCACAGTTGTAGCAGGCATTTGATTCATCTTTGGAGCTGTTCCTTTGGTATGGCTTCTGGAAGTTTCCTTGATTCTTTATCATGAACCTTCCAAATTTTTTTATGAACAATGACATAGCATCACTGCTCAACTGATCAGCAAGTTTCTCGACTGAACTGATTGGTTCTGTTCTGACAGCAGCTAGAGCAGTTGTGGCAGCAGGGGTAGATGGTTCTCCTTCTCTGGTCTGCAGCTCAAATTCATAAGCCTTTAAATCAGCAAACAAATCATGAAGTTCAATCTGGTTCAGATCTTTGGACTCCCTCATTGCCATGGTCTTGACATCCCATTCCTTGGGAAGACCTCTCATTACCTTCGTTGCAATCTCTTTGTTGGTATACACTTTTCCAAGTGCATTTAACTCATTGATGATACTGCTTACTCTTTCATCATACTCGTGCATTGATTCTCCTGCTTTCATTTTGATGTTATCAAACCTTTGAACAGCAACAGAAAGTAACTTTGTCCAGCATTTCCTTCACACAGCTGAATCAGCTTTTCCCAAATTTCTTTGGCTGACTTACACATCTTTATTTTGCTGAAGGTTACTTTGTCCAGCATTTTGCACAGAATGTCTTTAGCCACATTATCAAGATTTGCTTTTCTTTTATCTTCAGTTGTTCATTCATCTCTGGGCTTTTCTATTCTTTGTGGTGCCCCTTCTGTTATGACAACTGCTGTATTTGTTTTTAGAATCTTCATGGCTCCATCAGTTATGACATACCACATGTCATCATCTCGTGCAGCTAAATGAGCCTGCATTCTGATTTTTCAATCATCAAATTCTTCTCTGGAGAACATAGGAATTTTGTTTAATGAAGTAATGCTAGCAAGTTTATAGATCAAAAGTATTCAAGAACAAGATTCAACCGCTCTGATACCACTTGATAGGATCGATTAACGTATCAAGAGTGTTTAGAAGGTGGGGGTTGAATAAACACTCACAACTAAAACCGATCTTTTCGAATTTTGAGTTCAGTTTGGTGACAAAATGATTCTCGGAATCTTGTTGGTCAATGACAATCAATTAAACTAAAGTAGTTGTGGAAAGTAACTGACTGAAAGATAGAATACAAAACTGAAATAAAATACACAAGGATTGTTTCTGGATGTTCAGAGATTTCAATTACTCCTACGTCACCCCTTCTATCTCAAGGATAGGATTTCCACTAAAATACTTTGATCGAATACAAGATTTGTACTGACCCACTTCAGTTTGGACTTATCACTGCCAAAAGCTGAAACTCTTAGTATTACAAAATGTTCTCAGTGCGTAACTGATCTTAGCACTATCGAATTTAACGATTATTACAGAGTGCTAGTGAGCTCAAATTGTAGCCTTGACTGCTACGAATAAATCAAGTAAGAGTGAGCTAAGATTTTGGCAGAATAACAGCAAGCCTTGAATGGATTGATCTTCTTGTTATTCAGCTGTTCTTCTGTCATATTTATAAGCTTCCCTTCCAACGGTAACTTGAGATATATTTGAATCTTGGTATCTGCTGATTGCCACTTCATTATTCCTTGGTAATTGCTTGCTTCATTTATTGTAATGTGGCATCTTAATTTCTTTAGCCGAAATGCTTTGTTCTAAGCTGTATAGATTGAAGTGTGGCGCTTCATATTCAGTTTCACTCTTCTATGTGTAACGCCCCGAAAATTTTAAGGTCCACGCAAACCACGTGCAAGCAATTATTAAATTCTTTTGTAATTTAATTAAATGTCCTAATTGCACTAATTAATTATGTGACATATTTGTTTATATGCTAAAGGAGATCTTTATTGTCATCATGCATAAAATGGTATTTTAGGAATATTCAAGCGGCGATCGAGGAACGAGGACCGAAGGCTGAAGAAAATGTAAAATATTTTTATTAAATAATTATTTTTAATTATTTGAAAATAAGGTTGAGGCTTTTCAGTATTTTCGAAAATAAAGGGTTTTGAGGTGATTTTATACACCGGGACGTAAATTTTTTCGGTGTTGGTTCTTCCACTAAAATACGAGCTTTTTGACAACCCGGCTAATAAATTCACATTTTTAATTAAAGAAAAACTTTGTTGATATTTTATTTAAATCCTAATTTAACTAATGGGCTTAAATTTTATGGCTTAATATGCCTAAAGCCTACTTAGTGAATAGATTAGTATTTAATGTGTCATTTAAATCAAAATCCTAGCCTACTTTGAAAGTAATCGGCCACCACCTAGTTTTATATTCTGAAAATTTCCCCACCCCAACCCTACAACTCACGGCTGCACACACCCTAGCATTAGGAAGTAATTTTCGAAGGTATCCAAGAAAAAACAAGCCAAAGCTTCTCCCGTTCTTCGTCGTCAACGTATATTCGAGCGTAAATTACGCAAAGGCACGCCTTAATCTTCCTTTTCTCATCCATCATATCATATTATGTTTTGAATTAGTGTATGCATGAAGATCATGAAAGATTGTTCAGAATTTTCGAAACTCATCTTGTACATGCATTGAACTTTCGATTTTATGCCACTTGTTGATGCTTCGATTCACGTTTTTTGATACTAAGGGGCTGCCATGATGTCTAAGTATGTTTAAGTAAGGTTTATACATGTATTGAAGTCCCACACACCACGCAAAACTGGACAGAAACTAAGGAAAGAGAAACGAGAACAGCTTGAACCCGAGAACCTGCTGTCATGGGTTTTGGGGTTCGGTTTTCATGAGGGAAAGGGGCGGCTTGGTCTTGGCCTGGTCTAGCACTCGGCCAAGGTCCATCATGGATCAGGGGGAGAGTCCTAGCCAAGCTAGGACTCGAGTCAAGGGCTGGGGAAGAGTCCTAGCATGGCTAGGACTCTACCCGAGAAATCAGTGGCAGCGTTGTGCTGCCTTCACACGGGTCCAAGGGGTGAGGGGCTGAACTCAGGGTCACGGGCTGGGTTAGGGTGGTTCATTAGGGTCCTTAGTTGTTGCACAACACATTGGTTCACGGCTAGGGTCCTTAACTCATCAAACAAAGAGTCCACACACTATCAAACTCTCGGCCAGAATAGGTGCTTCATGGGGCAGCTTGTTTTCGGGTTTTGGGGTGAAGTCTTGGTGAACTTAGAGTCCAGTAGGGTACTTTGGCATGTTGGGCAAGTTTTGGCTCGAGATGGTTCGGGGGTAACTCGTAAAAATCAATAGTTGGCTAGTTTAGGTGTCAATTTGAGTTGTTAAGTAAATAAAAAAATGGAAAACGGCTCACGGGGGTCGAGTCGTGTTCCATAAGGGTTAAAATAATATAAAAAGACTAAATTTAGAATTTATGAATCTTATATTATTTTTTTCGGGATTAAAACACCGTTAAAACAATTAAATGAAGATAATTGAAAAAGTCTAAGTTTTAAGCCAAATAAAATTATGAAAAAATTCAGGTAGCCTTAAATAATTATTTGAGACGTATTAGAGTCAAGAAATCAAGAAAAAGTCGAAAACGCAAAATGTCGAGTCCAGGGGTAAAACGGTCTTTTTACACCAGGAAATTAGTAAAGGCCATGGCAGTGCCCGAAATGCTGTTTTTATGAAAATATGATTATTTTTATATGTTTATGAATTTCCCATGATTTAAGTATGATTTTTAAATGTCTAAGGGATTTTACGATTTTAAGAAGACGTTTAAAATACATGTTGCATGCTTGGTTTCAAAATGAAAATGTAAATATTATTAACGATTTTTATAAAGTGATGTGAATGAAGGAAGTTAAGTGATTGTGACTAATTCGTTAATGGTGGCGACGTCGTGAGGGTTATGGTCCCAGTGGGAGCCCGACGATCGTTTCCGTCATTGCGAATATGAGGTTATGAGGTTTGAGATAAGAATGGGAATGTCGTGAGGGGAGAAGGCCCCAGAGGAAGCTCATTTATGGGAAAAGGCCCCAGAGGGAGCCGCGACGATCGTATTTCTATTCGATCATGTTAGGCCAAGGCTCAGTTGACCAGTGAGAGTGTCGCTGATGTCCCCGCCGCCCAGTACTGTGGTTTTATGTAGATGGATCCATCGTCATGTCATGTCATGTTGAGGAAAGTCACAATTAACGATCTGAATTCAACTAAAGATAAAGGGAAATGTTTATGATCATGTTAAATGTTCATGTCATGTTGAGGAAAAAGTTAAGGATTTATTTATGCATGTCATGAAAATGTTTATGTTTAAAGTTTTATGCATCATGAAAATGTTTACGAAAATGTTTAAATTTATGCATCTTCATGAAAACGATATTTTTAAGTACAATTATTTTTCACCGTTATATGTTGACTGTATTACGTATTACTCGTTATAAAGATTATGGTGTGTTGAGTCTTTAGACTCACTAGGTGTGATGGATTCAGGTGGTATTGAGGGAGGACTTGATGGGTGATACTACTGGACTGAAGGTGCACACAACCCGAGGACCAGCGCTACATTTTCCGCATTATGCTTTATGATTTAAGTTAAAGATTTTTAAGATTATTTATTTATACTTTTGAGAGATTTTTGAGAGGTTTAGTATGGGCTTTACTTTTCAAATTATTGCTTTTTAGGTTTGGTCAAACAGTAGACCTTTATGCTTTGCGACTATTTCACTTGAATTTTCAAATGTTAGTTGGTTGATTTATTTTAAAATAATGTCAAAAAATTATTTTATGCTTGTGTATGCAATTCGGCCGATGCTATGTGAGGTTTAAAAAAAAATTCTAATACTTTTAAAGCAACAAAAAGGGCAGACGTTTCACTATGTCTCTTTGTCGGTTGAATGTTCTTTCCCGAGACATGTTTAGTTGAAGGATGCTTAGCTTAAAAGCATACGGCTGAATGTATTATCTGTCGGTTGACGTGTTCCAGATTTGATGGTGAGTAGAATAACTGAATTGCGTTTCAGTTACGTAGATTAGTTTACTAGATTCAGTTGCTGAGTTCAGTTTACTCGATCAGTTGCTGAGTTCAGTTTACTCGATCAGTTGGTTCGTATTTTCAGTTGGTTCATATTTTGTCAAACGCCGGAATTTAGTTTCCAACAGAATGTCTGTTGAAAAGGGTGACTGACCAGTAGCATGAACTTGAGTAGAAAACTGAAGTAAACCTGGAATAACACTACAAAAAAAAAAACTAAAGACAACGGTGAAAAACCGTTGTTGTATGTCTTGAAAAACCGTTGCTAAAGCCTCTGTGGTTAAAGGGTACGCTCAAAGACAACGGTGAAAAACCGTTGTCGTAGACATCAAATACAACGGTGGAATACCGTTGTGGTATGTCTTAAAAAACCGTTGTTAAAGCCCCTGTGGTTAAAGGATACGCTCAAAGACAACGGTGAAAAACCGTTGTCGTAGACGTCAAATACAACGGTGAAAAACCGTTGTCGTATGTCTTAAAAAAACCGTTGTTAAAGCCCCTGTGGTTAAAAAGTGATGTGGAAAACCGTTGTAGTAGACGTCAACGACAACGGTGAAAAACCGTTGTAAAATGATATTTGCGACGGACTCCATACAAAAACCCGTTGCAAATAGCGACGGTTTTCTAACCGTTGCTAAAAGTAGCGACGGTTATTATTAACCGTTGTAACTGTAGCGACTGTTTATCATTAACCGTCGTTAAATATAGCAACGGAATTCATGTAAAATACCGTCGCTACTTAGCGACAGTTAATACATGAATTCCGTCGCTAATATTTTCGGTAAAATAAAAAAATTTAATAATTTAATAAATCTGTTTTGTTAATTGGTACAATCGTGTTAGAGATAAAAAAAATTTAAATGTCGTGAAGTGATAAAATCGTGTAAGAGATAAAAATTTTAATTGTTTTGAGGTGGTAAAATCATGTAATAGATAAAAATTTTAAGTGTTGTGAAGTGGTAAAATCTAGTGAGAGATAAAAATTTTAAGTCTTGTGAAGTTGTAAAATCGTGTAAGTGATGAAAATGGAGCGAAATTGCATTAATTTATAGAGACTGGTGGTGGAAAATGGAGGGGAAATTAGGCGGGATCGAATTTTTGAAATTGGCGACGGTGTTTCTAAAACGGTCGCTAATATTAGCGACGGGGTTTGTAAAACCGTCGCTAATATTTGCGACGGTTATAGATAATGTGTCGCTAATTTCAAATTAGCGACGGGTGCACTTGATTCTTTTGCTTACTTTAGCGACGGTTTGAAGTCAACCGCCGCAACGATGAATGTAGCGACGTTTATCTATTACCGTCGCTAATATTAGCGACGGTTTTAAGCAAACCGTCGCTAAATACTGTTGTGTTCTATTTTTAACACACGCCAATCGACAACGGATTTTCTAAAGCCGTTGTCGATTGTCCAAAAAACACGCTAATATACAACGGTTTATGAAACCGTTGTCATAAACGTTCAAAGACAACGGTTCTGTAACCGTTGTCATTGACCCTAAAAACTGTTGTCTTTGGCCTCCATAAGACAACGGTTTTTCTAAAACCGTTGTCGATTGTCCAAAAAACACGCTAATAGACAACGGTTTATGAAACTGTTGTCATAAACGTTCAAAGACAACGGTTCTGTTGAAACGTCCCGTGTTCTTGTGTTTAAAATGTACTAGGAAATTTTTTTTTTTTTTTTAATTCAGACCGCCCATGAAAATATTTTAATAAAATATTTTGCCCATGATCTAGAACATTCGCTAGCTAGCATTTTAAAATCAAGTGAATAGACATGAAGGATAAAATCAACGCATGAGTTACCAAACCTAAAAAGCCATATTCGTGAAACATATTCTCCTCTCCAAAACCACTCTAAAGCATAAATAAAGGGTTTTTAAAAATATTTTAACGTAAAATTAAAATCCGTAATCAAGAGTGCGGAAAATAGTAGAAGCGCTGGTCCTCGGGTTGTGTGCACCTTCAGTCCAGTCATCTCATGCGTCAAGTCCTCCCTCAACCTCACCTGCATCCATCACACCTAGTGAGTCTAAAGACTCAACACACCAAATCTTTGTAACGAGTAATAGATATAAAATCCCATGCAACAGTGAAAATACTTTTACGTAAAATAACATTTTCGTGATATGCATGACATGAACCTTACCTTTACCTTTTCCTTGATCATAACATAACATGATAACATGACATAATAGCATGACGTGATTCTTTTCATGATCATAACTTTATCTTTTCCTTGATTGAATTCAGATCGTTAATTGTGACTTTCCTGACGTGACATGACATGACGATGGTACCATCTACATGAAACCACAGTACTGGGCGGCGGGGACATCAGCGACACATGATTGTCAACTGAGCCTTGGCCTATTCTTGATCATAACCTCAAATCCTCAAATCCTCATAGTCACAATTACTTCACTTTCATCAATATTTTCATGTTTTCATCACCTTATAAAATCATGCATGAATATATTTTCTTTTGGAACCAAGCATGCACCATGTATTTTAAATGTCAACTTTAATCATAAAATTTCATGGACATTTAAAATAAATCATGAACATTTCATAAGCATTTAACAATGAACACAATATCATAACAACAGCATTTAGGGCACTGCCATGACCGCTACAAATTTTTAGGTGTAAAAAGACCATTTTACCCCTAGGCTTGACATTTTTCGTTTTCGACCTTTTTCTTGATTTCATGACTCTAACAAGTCACAAATAATTATTTAAGCTTATATAAATTTTTTTTCGTAATTTTATTTGGTTTAAAACTCGGACTTTTTCAATTATCTTTTCTTGATTAATTTAACGGCGTTTTAAATCCCGAAAAAAATACCAAACTTTAATATAAAATTCCTAAATTCAAAATTTAGTCTTTTTATATTATTTTAGCTTTTATGGATCACGACTCGCCCCCTTGAGTCGTTTTCCAAATTTTCTTTATTTTAAAACTCGTTTTGACACCCAAACTTCGACCCCGAGCCATCTCTTAATTTTTGCGAGTTACCCCCGAACCGTGTCGAACCAAAACTTGACCAACACCCTAATTTAGCCTACTGGACACTCAACCCATTATGGACGCTGCCGAAACCACAAAAACGAACCGTCCTAAGGTGAACACATTCTGGCCGAGAATGATCATGTGCATGGATTCTATGTATTGGTTGGCTAGACCCTCACCCGACGCCCCAGCCCTTGAGCCCACGTGTTGTGCACCTCCTAAGGACACTAGTGAACCACCCTTGCTCCGCCCGTGCCTCACGCATCGAGCCTACCACGCCTGGAGGAGGCGCAAACCCTGCACAAATCTGTGCAGGGCTCTCGGGTGGAGTCCTAGCCGCGCTAGGACTCTTTCCCGAGCCCTTGGTTCGAGTCCTAGCATAGCTAGGACTCTCAGCCCGACTCATGACATCCCTGGCTATGTCTCGGCCCAAGCCAAATCCAAGCCTTACCTTTAAACCGTGACACCCGAACACCAAACTCATGACAGCCACCTTCAGCTTTTGTTTCTTTGGTTTCTTTTGCTTTCTGCCGATCGTGTGTGGGTAAGTGTGGCCTCGTTCTTTTATTAAATCCTTGTTTAAACATGTATAGCATCATGGCAGCCCCCTAAAACATGCAAGACATGAATCGACACAAGAAAACGTTAGGTCGTAACGTGAATACGTAAAAACCGTAATAAAGCTTCATGATCTTTGCACATACATTTATTAAATCGATAAGGAAGATATTGGCGTGCCTTTGCGTCGTAAACGCACGATATACCGACGGCGACGAAGAACGGGAAGAACCGAGGCTAGATCCACTAAAAAACCTTGAAGAACAAAGCTAATTCCCCACGGCCGAGAGGTGTAGCAGCCGAGGGGAGGCTTTCGCTCGTGATAAATATATTTTTTTGTGCGGCGTGAAAACGTGAATGTGCGTGAGTTTCTTCTGCGCTAGGTTTAGGTTTAATCTTGTTTATATACTAAACAATTTCATTAATTAGACTCAAGGCCTAATTAACTTTAATTAAGCCCACTGGTATAAGCTAGACTTTAATTAAATTTAGAAAAGCTTAAAAAAACGTTTTCATAAAAAGAAATAGTGAATTATATAACCGGACTGCTTAAAAGATTGAATTTTAGTTGAAAGTCCAACACCGATAAAAATATAGTCCCGGCGTATAAAATCACCGAAAAATTTCTAGTTTTCAAAAATACGAGAAGCCATCTCCCCAAAAATTAAATAATGAAAATTAATTATTTAATTAAAACATTTTTCAGCCCCCGGTCTCCGTTCCTCGATCGTCACTTGAATAACCTTAAAAAAATGCAATTTCATGCAGAATGGCAATAAAATCATAATAAGCATGCATGTCACACAATTAATTAGCCATTAAATTAAATTACTCATTTTTCATATTTTCTAGATTTGCATGCAGTTGGATTACGTCGTCTTAATTTTGGACCTTACAATTCCTCCCCCCTTAAATAAAATTTCGTCCTCGAAATTAGAACTTACCGAATAACTCTGGATAGCGACTCATCAAGTCCCTCTCGGTTTCCCAAGTAGCTTCCTCTTCCGAGTGATTCAGCAACTTGACCTTGACCATTGGAATGACTTTATTACGCAATCTTCTCTCTTGGCTTGCCAAGATCTGGACAGGCTTTTCCTCATATGTCATATTTGGAGTTAGCTGAAGAGGCTCATAGTTGAGTACATGTGATGGGTTAGACATGTACTTCCGAAGCATAGAAACATGGAACATGTTGTGAACTCCTGAAAGTGCAGGTGGCAATGCCACTCTATAAGCTAGTGTCCCAATCCTCTCCAAAATCTCAAACGGACCTATAAACCTTGGACTAAGCTTGCCTTTCCTGCCAAAGCGCATAACACCCTTCATGGGTGCTATTTTCACAAATACGTGGTCGCCCACTGCAAACTCTAAGTCCCTTCGCCTCTTGTCCGCATAACTCTTCTGTCGGCTTTGTGCAGTCTTCATTCTCTCACGAATTTTGACTACCACTTCCGCTGTCTCTTCAATAACATCCGGACCAATAACTCTTCTTTCTCCAACCTCGTCCCAATGAATGGGAGATCTACATTTCCTTCCATAGAGTGCCTCAAAAGGAGCCATCCCAATTGATGATTGGAAGCTGTTATTGTAGGTGAACTCCACTAGAGGTAATTTCGGTTCCCAACTGCCTTGGAAATCGATAACGCATGCTCGCACTAGATCCTCCAAGGTCTGAATAACTCTCTCTGACTGACCATCGGTTTGAGGGTGGAACGCTGTACTGAACAATAACTTAGTTCCCATCGCTGCATGCAAACTTTTCCAAAATGATAACGTAAATCTCGGATCCCTGTCAGAAACGATAGAAACTGGAATCCCATGCAGACGAAATATCTCCCGAATGTACAACTCTGCATACTGAACCATGGTGAATGTCGTCTTAATAGGTAGGAAATGAGCTGATTTCGTAAGACGATCGACTATCACCCAAATGGCATTCAATCCCCTAACGGTCTTCGGCAGTCCCACTACAAAGTCCATAGTGATATTTTTCCATTTCCACTCGGGAATAGGGAGTGACTTCAATTTCCCTACCGGTCGCTGATGCTCTGCCTTGACTTGCTGACAAGTCAAAAACTCGGACACAAATCTCAGAATGTCCCTCTTCATCCCTGGCCACCAGTATAACAACTGCAAATCCTTGAACATTTTCGTAGTTCCCGGGTGAATGGAATATGGCTAGTCATGGGCTTCCTTCATAATAAGCTCTCTCAAAGAATTGTCGCTAGGAACCCATAGACGATCTCGATAACGAACTAAACCATCCACCACTGAATACAAGTTTCGGCCCTTGGCCTCATCTCTAGCTCTCCACTTTTGCAACTGTTCATCAGTGGACTGACTCTCTCGGATTCTATCCCTCAAAGTCGACTGTACTGAGAGTGTGGCAAGATTAGGGGCCCCGCTCCTAGCATAAACTGTGAGCTCAAACCGCTGAATCTCGGACTGCAACGGTCGCTGAAGAGATATATGAGAGATAACTGCCGCTTTTCTACTCAATGCATCTGCCACAACATTAGCTTTTCCCGGGTGGTAACTAATGTCACAATCATAATCCTTCACTAACTCGAGCCATCTGCGCTGTCTCATATTCAATTCCTTTTGGGTGAAGAAGTACTTCAAACTTTTATGATCGTTGAATATCTTGCACTTCTCCCCATAAAGGTAGTGTCTCCAAATTTTCAGTGCGAAGACTACTGCTGCAAGCTCAAGATCGTGAGTAGGGTAGTTCTTTTCATGAATTTTCAACTGCCGCGTCGCATAGGCAATAAGTCAGTCGTTTTGCATCAGAACTGCACCCAAACCAAGCTTAGAAGCGTCGGTGTAAAGAACATACTCCCCTTGCCCCGATGGCATAGATAACACTGGTGCTGATATCAAGGCTTGCTTCAACTTGTCAAAACTGTCTTGACACTCGGGTCCCCAAATAAACTTTGCATTTTTCTTTGTCAGGGCGGTCATAGGTACCGCTATAGATGAGAACCCCTGAATAAACTTGCGGTAATAGCCAGCTAGTCCCAAGAAACTGCGAATCTCGGTGACACTCTTCGGCACTGGCCACTCTTTCACTGCCTCTACCTTACTTGGATCGACTTCCACTCCACTGCTGGAAATGATGTGGCCTAAAAACGCCACTCTATCAAGCCAAACTCGCACTTGCTGAATTTTGCAAAAAGCTTCCTGTCTAATAGTACTTGCAGTGCGGTTCTCAAATGGCGGCTATGCTCCTCTCTGCTCTTGGAATAGATCAATATGTCGTCGATGAAGACAATAATAAACTGATCCAGATACGGCTGAAATACGCGATTCATGAGATCCATGAAGATCGCTGGCGCATTGGTCAACCCGAATGGCATGACCATAAACTCATAGTGCCCATATCTAGTTCTGAATGCTGTCTTATGGACATCTGCTTCTTTCACTTTCAACTGATGGTATCCCGAACGCAGATCAATCTTAGAGAAAATCAATGCTCCTTGTAGCTGGTCAAATAAATCCTCGATTCTTGGCAGTGGATACTTATTTTTGATAGTGACCCTATTGAGCTCTCGATAATCGATGCACAGACGCATACTACCATCTTTCTTTTTCACAAACAATACCGGTGCGCCCCATGGAGAGTAACTAGGGCGAATGAAACCCTTGTCTAACAAGTCATGTATCTGATCTTTCAATTCTTTCATTTCTGCAGGTGCTAGACGATAGGGTGCTTTCGAGATAGGAACTGTGCCCGGCATTAGATCAATAGAGAATTCCACTTCACGATCGGGCGGAATGCCAGAAACGTCCTCGGGAAAGACGCTAGGAAAATCTCTCACAATGTCCACATCCTCTAGCTTCTGACTGATAGGCTCATGTTCAGTAGTGACACATGCTAGATAAGCTGAGCATCCACGCTTAATAAGCTTCCTCGCACAAAGGCAAGAGATGATGTGCGGCATTTGCTTGTTCCTCGCCGCCTCAAAAACAAAAGGTTTACCACTAGGCGGTCGGATAGACACTGATCGCTGCCTGAAATCAATCGAAGATCCATTCACTGATAACCAATCCATCCCAAGTATAATATCGAATACGGGAATAGGGAGCACAATAAGATCTGCCCGAACTACATCTTTGAATAAACGAAGCTCCAGATTCTTGACAATTTTAGACGTGAGCATCTGATCACCGGATGGAATCGAAACTTTGAAACCCAAACCCATATCTTGAGGAGTAATATTCAGTCTTTTGATGAAGGTTTCAGATATGAAGGAATGTGTAGCTCCTGAATCTAGCAATGCGTAGGTAGCTACACCAAGAATGATAATCCTCCCTGCGGTGAAAGATGTCCTTTAAATCTTTTCGAGTTGAAACTTAAGGATTTTACTATCATTAATTTCCCACATTCATAAGAAGATTACATGTTGAGCTTAAGCATTTCATGAAAATTGTATCTTAGTCCTTACATTTTCGAATTTCATACCTTCTAGTCCCCCAATTTTGGATAATTGCAATTTGGCCCTTAGGTTTTCGCATAATTTCATTTTTGTCCTTAAAACTATCGAAATTTACCCTTAGTGCTCATGGTTTTCGGTAATTACAATTGAAGCCTTGATATTTCGATTTATTACATTTCGGTCCCTCAAATTCGGAATTTGCATCTTAGGCCTCAATTTTAGGTTTTTGCACAATAAACCCCCAAATATTTCGGAAATTGCACCAAGAACCCTTGCCAAATTTTCGAAAAAACCCAAAAGTTAATCGGTTATGATATTCTTTAATTTTGGCCCTAAAACTTTTTATTTGGATACCTCACATCCTTAACATAAAATAAGGCACAAAATTCATATCATTTTCCAGGGTGCTAAAAATCATAACTTAACCTCAACTAAGTAGGACATGCAACCTAAGTTTCCCTTAGGTTAAATCTTGCTTCCCAAGTCAATTCTAGTAACCAATTTAACATTTCATGCAAGAATAGGCAATATGAAAGGGTTAAATAACTAGGTTACCTGTGATAAGGGTAGTGTCTGCCTCTTCCTCTGCTTCCTCAGCATTCATAACATAAACTCGCCCTACTGTAGGTGCCTTTTGTGCCCACTCTCCTTGCAATAGAAACACTTGAAAGAACCCCATTCACACTTGCCCAAGTGCGGGCAATTACATTCCTTGCAAAGTTGCCTCTCAGCAGGCGGTGGTGCTCCCTTATTATGTGGCTTCTGTTGTCCCCGATTTCTGTTTTGACCCTGGGGCTTTTGAGGCCCTTGAGGTCTAGATGGACCTGTATTCTGCCTCTTGTTTGGATGACTGTTATTATTGTGTTGTTGCCTCTTACGCTGAATTTCAAAATCAATCTCCCTCAAAGCCTGCTCAGACCTAAAGGCACATGTGGTGGCAGCAGCATAGTCTACTGGATGCATCATCATGACGTTGTTGCACAAAGTAGGGCGAAGGCCATCCATAAAGTGTCTAAGCTTTTCTGCAGGATCTCTAGCAATAAGGGGCACAAAGTGACAGCCCTTATCGAATTTCTTCACGTAATCTGCCACAGACAAGTCTCCCTGACGGAGGCTCATAAACTCTCTCTTCAGTCGGCCTCTAGCATCCGCAGTAAAATACTTCTCATAGAAAATTTCTTTGAATTGAGGCCAAGTAAGTGTAGCAAGGTTAACACCATGCTCGACCCCTTCCCACCACAGTGAAGCATCATCCCTAAGCAGGTAGGTGGTACACCTCACACGGTCGACATCACCCATATTCAGATAACGAAAATGCACCTCCAAAGAACGTATCCAGCTCTCAGCAGCAAATGGATCAGTGGTGCCAGAAAACTCCTTCGGCGCGAGCCTCCGGAACTGATCATAGATATCCTGTGGTGGCCTAGGAGCCTGCTGTACATGCTGCTGCTGCTGTAACTGCTGTAACTGTAACTGCAACTGCTCCTGTTACAACTGCTGCTGCTGTAACTGTTGCTCAAATAAACGAGCCATCCCCTCAAGAGCTCGAGTAACAGCATCTGGTGGTGGTGGTGGTGGAGGTCCATCCCCTTGGTTATTTCCTTGACGATTAACACTGTTTTCTTCTTGGTTTTCGATGACAGTGGCACAACGTGGAGGCATTTTATCTGAACGTTTTCCAAAATCTAACGTAACCAACATGCATTTAAATCTACGTTTTCTGATCATGTGACATATCGTGATTCATTTAGAAACTTTAAGCATATAAGGCATAAATAATCATAAAACTCGTAAACATGCGGTGTAAGCACATCATTCACATAATCATGCAGGTAACTTCATACTGAATCATGTAAAGCATGTAAAAACTTACAAACTTGAGGCTTGACAACTGATCTTTCTGGCGCTGATGGTGGCACAACCTTTTACAGGACCTTTGCTCTGATACCAACTGAAACGTCCCGTGTTCTTGTGTTTAAAATGTACTAGGAATTTTTTTTTTTTTTAAATTCGGACCGCCCATGAAAATATTTTAATAAAATATTTTGCCCATGATCTAGAACATTCGCTAGCTAGCATTTTAAAATCAAGTGAATAGACATGAAGGATAAAATCAACGCATGAGTTACCAAACCTAAAAAGCCATATTCGTGAAACATATTCTCCTC
This sequence comes from Primulina eburnea, assembly GCF_022965805.1. NCBI lineage: Eukaryota > Viridiplantae > Streptophyta > Magnoliopsida > Lamiales > Gesneriaceae > Primulina > Primulina eburnea. The sequence continues at coordinate 19,525,045 of NC_133110.1, forward strand.
TCCAAAACCACTCTAAATCATAAATAAAGGGTTTTTAAAAATATTTTAACGTAAAATTAAAATCCGTAATCATGAGTGCGGAAAATAGTAGAAGCGCTGGTCATCGGGTTGTGTGCACCTTCAGTCCAGTCATCTCATGCGTCAAGTCCTCCCTCACCCTCACCTGCATCCATCACACCTAGTGAGTCTAAAGACTCAACACACCAAATCTTTGTAACGAGTAATAGATATAAAATCCCATGCAACAGTGAAAATACTTTTACGTAAAATAACATTTTCGTGATATGCATGACATGAACCTTACCTTTACCTTTTCCTTGATCATAACATAACATGATAACATGACATAATAGCATGACGTGATTCTTTTCATGATCATAACTTTATCTTTTCCTTGATTGAATTCAGATCGTTAATTGTGACTTTCCTGTCGTGACATGACATGACGATGGTACCATCTACATGAAACCACAGTACTGAACGGCGGGGACATCAGCGACACGGGATCGTCAACTGAGCCTTGGCCTATTCTTGATCATAACCTCAAATCCTCAAATCCTCATAGTCACAATTACTTCACTTTCATCAATATTTTCATGTTTTCATCACCTTATAAAATCATGCATGAATATATTTTATTTTGGAACCAAGCATGCACCATGTATTTTAAATGTCAACTTTAATCATAAAATTTCATGGACATTTAAAATAAATCATAAATAAATCATGAACATTTCATAAGCATTTAACAATGAACATAATATCATAACAACAGCATTTCGGGCAATGCCATGATCGCTACAAATTTTTAGGTGTAAAAAGATCATTTTACCCCTGGGCTTGACATTTTTCGTTTTCGACCTTTTTCTTCATTTCATGACTCTAACAAGTCCCAAATAATTATTTAAGCTTATATAAATTTTTTTTCGTAATTTTATTTGGGTTAAAACTCGAACATTTTCAATTATCTTTTCTTGATTAATTTAACGGTGTTTTAAATCCCGAAAAAAATACCAAACTTTAATATAAAATTCCTAAATTCAAAATTTAGTCTTTTTATATTATTTTAGCTTTTATGGATCACGACTCGCCCCCTTGAGTCGTTTTCCAAATTTTCTTTATTTTAAAACTCGTTTTGACACCCAATCTTCGACCCCGAGCCATCTCTTAATTTTTGCGAGTTACCCCCGAACCGTGTCGAACCAAAACTTGACCAACACCCTAATTTATCCTACTGGACACTCAACCCATTAAGGACGCTGCCCAAACCACAAAAACGAACCGTCCTAAGGTGAACACATTCTGGCCGAGAATGATCATGTGCATGGATTCTATGTATTGATGGCTAGACCCTCACCCGACGCCCCAGCCCTTGAGCCCACGTGTTGTGTACCTCCTAAGGACACTAGTGAACCACCCTTGCTCCGCCCGTGCCTCACGCATCGAGCCTACCACGCCTGGAGGAGGCGCAAACCCTGCACAAATCTGTGCAGGGCTCTCGGGTGGAGTCCTAGCCGCGCTAGGACTCTTTACCGAGCCCTTGGTTCGAGTCCTAGCATGGCTATGACTCTCACCCCGACTCATGACATCCCTGGCTATGTCTCGGCCCAAGCCAAATCCAAGCCTTACCCTTAAACCGTGACACCCGAACACCAAACTCATGACAGCCACCTTCGGCTTTTGTTTCTTTGGTTTCTTTTGCTTTCTGCCGATCGTGTGTGGGTAAGTGTGGCCTCGTTCTTTTCTTAAATCCTTGTTTAAACATGTATAGCATCATGGCAGCCCCCTAAAACATGCAAGACATGAATCGACACAAGAAAACGTTAGGTCGTAACGTGAATACGTAAAAACCGTAATAAAGCTTCATGATCTTTGCACATACATTTATTAAATCGATATATGATGTAATGGATGAGAAAAAGGAAGATATTGGCGTGCCTTTGCGTCGTAAACGCACGATATACCGACGGCGACGAAGAACGGGAAGAACCGAGGCTAGATCCACTAAAAAACCTTGAAGAACAAAGCTAATTCCCCACGGCCGAGAGGTGTAGCAGCCGAGGGGAGGCTTTCGCTCGTGATAAATATATTTTTTTGTGGGGCGTGAAAACGTGAGTGTGCGTGAGTTTCTTCTGCGCTAGGTTTAGGTTTAATCTTGTTTATATACTAAACAATTTCATTAATTAGACTCAAGGCCTAATTAACTTTAATTAAGCCCACTAGTACAAGCTAGACTTTAATTAAATTTAGAAAAGCTTAAAAAAACGTTTTCATGAAAAGAAATAGTGAATTAAATAACCGGACTGCTTAAAATATTGAATTTTAGTTGAAAGTCCAACACCGATAAAAAAATAGTCCATGCGTATAAAATCACCACAAAATTTCTAGTTTTCAAAAATACGAGATGCCATCTCCCATAAATTAAATAATTAAAATTAATTATTTAATTAAAACATTTTTCAGCCCCCGGTCTCCGTTCCTCGATCGTCACTTGAATAACCTTAAAAAAATGCAATTTCATACAGAATGGCAATAAAATCATAATAAGCATGCATGTCACACAATTAATTAGCCATTAAATTAAATTACTCATTTTTCATATTTTCTAGATTTGCATGCAGTTGGATTACGTCGTCTTAATTTTGGACCTTACAGTTCTGTAACCGTTGTCATTGACCCTAAAAACCGTTGTCTTTGACCCCCAAAAGACAACGGTTTTTCTAAAACCGTTGTCGATTGTCCAAAAAAATACGCTAATAGACAACGGTTCATGAAACCGTTGTCATAAACTTTCAAAGACAACGGTTTTACAGAACCGTTGTCATTGAACCTAAAAACCGTTGTCTTTGATCCCAAAAAGACAACGGTTGTATAGAAATCGTTGTCGTTTGCTTAAAAAATTATCTACGACAATTTTTAACAACAGTTTTAGCTAAAACCGTTGTCGTATGTGTGTTGTTGATTCTGAAAATTCTTGTAGTGTAACCTTCTTCCCAATCGTGCATAGAACCTGAAAATTTATCCTTAGGCCAAATAAATGAACATGACTTATATTCAGAGCATATGGAGTACACATGAGAAAATTATGCACTTATTCAAAAAAAAAAGTGAAAAACAAAATGGAATGTAAGATGTGTGGGAGTACATCGATCATTTTCATTATGCACTTGCCAGAATTTTTATCCGACATTTGCATTCTGTCGTTTACATTGCATTTGTTTTTGTGTTCTGCATCTGTGTTTCGTTCATGTGTTTTAGTATTTTGTGCGATGGGGAAATTTCACACACTTAGTATGAGGGGGTCAGGGCTCATTGGTGTCAATTGATGGTGAAAAATGTAGGTTGGTAGCCGATGATGATTTTGGGCTTGATGAATTACATGTTTCGCAGTCTTGTCACTCGTATTTAATACCCCTTCAGCATGAAATGTGAATTTTTATATACACATATAGAGGGTTTTGGTATTTGTGTGAATGATAGTCGAGCTAAAAAATTGGTGGGAGAAATTGAAGAGATATGAGATGTGAGTAGAACTTGAATGAATGTCTGTTGAAAAGAGTGACTGACCAGTAACATGAACTTGAGTAGAAAACTGAAGTAAACCTGGAATAATCTTCTTCTCAATCGTGCATAGAACCCGAAAATTCATCCTTAGGCCAAATAAATGAACATGACTTATATTCAGAGCCTAAGGAGTACACATGAGAAAATTATGCACTTATTCAAAAAAAAATGAAAAACAAAAGGGAATGTAAGATGTGTGGGAGCCAAAAAGGGATCAAATCGTATCCTTAGGCTGAAAAGATGGAGATGTATGGCGTTGAGGAATGTGGGATAAAAATTCTGGCAAGTGCATCATGAAAATGATCGGTGTACTCCCAATATTTTTGGACCATTTGAGCACATTTTGACATTACCAAACTTAATATAGTTGTGCAACCATGAGATTCGACTACATTGTGTTTACTGGTTTGTCACGAATAGAAACGGAACTCGGGAGAGTGAAAACTTGTGTTGAATTGTTGATTTGGTGACTCACATGATTTGCGAACAAAGCTATCTGAAGTACAAGCTAGTAGAACCACGGAACACATGAACACATTTTTCTGTCCAAATAAATATGCTATGTGGTGCTTTAAAAGGGCTGGTAATGGGTGTTGTGATTTGACTAATGAGATATAGTTAAAAAAAAACCCGCAGAGGATGAGACGCCAGTTGCTATTTCGCCATCGATTTGGTTGTTTTAGTATTTTTATTTGGTTTAATATTTGGTGTCTTATTTGAAGCCTATGACCTATTTTGCTTGAATAAAGCCAATAATATGGAAGCTACCGAACTAACGACAGTCCGGATTATTCTTATGTCGTTCGGACAAATTTTTATAATTTATAAGCTTACTTTAGAAGTCTTTTCGCAATCCATAAACTGCTACCTCGAAAGCTAATATACCCCATGGATAATTATTAAAACTATCCGGGTCAACAACTAATCTAATCAACTCTGTGTCTAGTACATCACGCTTTCTTTTACGTTGAGGACCCAATAAAACTGCCACAAAATAAAGGCTGACCAATTTCAATTTCTCAACATTCACTTCTTCACCTCCACCATTTCGTATTCATCAAAAATAGGCTCGATCTCCCACTAAAATGCCTATGCCTAAATCCATCTTCCTTATATATGGTGTGAAAAATTTTAGAGCAATTGAGGCCAATGAGCAAACAATACTCTAACAACTAAAAACTAGGCCTCTTGCAACACACAATCCAAATTTCATCACTCCCACTATCATAGACCTGTTTACTCATAAAAAAACCACAAAATCTTATTCCAATTCATATAATCTTTCGCAAATCTAATTAGACACCTCAATGTAGTAAGACCTCAATGCCAGCTTGCACTCATAAAACTGATTTCTTTCAAGTTTTACGGGGAACTAAATCTACAGAAAACAACAGGAAATCATGATTTGGCATGAAAATATGGAAAATCTGGGTTGAGTTTTTCAGTTTGGGTTGTTCTGAGTCGAGCTCGACCCCGACACAAAAACTAGACCCCAACTAAAACTTATATTAAAAACTAGGTCGTGTATTCGCTCTAGAAGAACGACTTTTATTAAACTAATATTTAAACGTAAGTTCGATTTCAAAAACGTTTTAGTTTTTTGCAATATCTGGCTTGAGTGTATGAATATAAAACACGACCAGATTCATGAAATCTCGACACAGATTCATTAAATCTCGACCCTGCACACAATCATAAAAAAAAAATGTTTCTCTGGGTCGGGTTTTGTTAACTTGGTCGTTATCTTTGAACACTACCCAGATTAATAAAAAAAAGACCCAAAATGCTAGGGCTTTCTCGAGTTTTGATATTCTGTAAGTCGACTTCTAGAACACTCATTTCAAAAATAAATCTACAGTAATAAGAACAAAAAATTGAAATATTTGAGGTTGTACCAATATATGATCTATCACCGTCTTTTCTTCCAATTCAATCTCGAAAAAAAATCTTTTTATTATTCTCGATGTAATTAGTTCACAGTGGACTCATAAATTGTAATGCCCGAGATTGTAGGTTGATAAAATGAAATTAGGAAGTGTTGTATGAAATGAAGACCGCACCTGCACAGCAACATCTACCGCACCCGCTGTCATTTATTCTGAATTTTTGGAATGTGTTGCCGAAGGGACACAGCACCCGCGGTCCGAGAAGCAGCGCACCCGCGATTGATGGACAGAGAGTTGGACATTTTTGTAGTGACACCGCACTCGCGGTCGTCGATTTTGAAAAATGGATTGTGGTGCCGTGAGTTTAGCGCACCCGCGGTAAAGCAAATGCGAGAAATCCAACATGCATAATAATGTGACACATGGCTTGTTAAACAATTAACCAGTACTTCCAGCATTCCTTTAGCAGACTTCACCGGGAGAGAGACTCCATAAACTTTTCTTCAAGCTTAGAAAGTTGGTTGTACAATATCTATCCATTTAAATTTCAATCCAAACATATATTTGTGCTGCTTGCATCAAAAGCTACAAAAGGATGTAAGTTTTGTTCACTTCTAGCATGTTTCGAAATCTTTATATGGGAGGAATTATGATTTGAGTTCTAGAATGTGTTCTTGAGATTACGAGATACGTATTGTTACAACCGGATCGAAGAAATGATATCGTATGTGATTGTTGTGAGATTCCAGCATGTTTTGAGTTAAGAATATGCAGAATTCAGTATTGTGGATTATGTGAATGAGGATATACAGATTTCAGAATTTATATTGTGTTTTGATGAGGCTTATGAGTTGTTGATATTGATTATGTAGTGTTTGAGTTATTGGTATTGCAAGATTACGCCATTGTACCATCGATTTATATCGAAATTGATTATCGATTCATATATGTGTTGAATTGAGTGGAAGTTGATAGAATGCACATTATTTATGCCATTTCAGATTTGTATTGGCAACTTTGATATCGAGACCTCGACATCGATAAAGGTTTAACAACGAAAGGTATAATTCAATGTTTGATTCGGGAAGACACAACTCAAATGAGATTCGATTTGAGTTTCCCAAAATCACATACTTGTTATGATATGTACTTTATATTGATTTATTTATATGTACTGAGATAGGAGAGTCATTGGTAGATACGCCAATTTTCTAAACGTTCGGTGATATCAAAGCATAGGGGAAGATTCACTCCGATTGTAGAATTCGATACAGGCAGGACCGAGTTTTAGGAATAAGATGTAATGCCACCCCGATTGGGAGAATAGGTGGGAGACTTGATACATCTTATTCACACCGGGATCCCTAGATTTAGATACGAGTCGAGTTAAAGAGTAAGAGTTGAATTGTTTTATCTGCATTCACTAATGTGTCATAATTACTGAAACATGTGTTATGATTTATTATGAAATTGCATGACATGCATGTATATATGTTTATACTGGGATTTGTTCTCACCGGAGTTTCCGGCTGTTGTTGTGTCTGTATGTGTGCATAACAACAGGTGGGGCAGGATCAGGGTCGCAACGAAAATGAGAGACCAAGATAGCATGGAGATTACGGGCGTAGCAGAGGACTAGGAATGTTTACTTTTGATATGTAGTATGTTGTGAACTCTAGTTTGTACTATGGAAATGGAACAATACTTGTATCTATTTATGTTGAAATGAATAAAGATGTTGTTTGCATATGATTTATATACATCTGATTTAATATTAAAAGAAATTTTTTTTATGACCCACATTTTCGAACAAAGATCCAATTAATCCCAAAACGAAATGAGTTAGAGCTCATGTCCCCACAACAGGTGGTATCAGAGCAGTAGGTTCTGCAGACTGAAATAGGATAGAATGAGCGGGGTAGATCAAGTTGTCTTCCTTGCTTTTGGGTGCTAGCATGATTTATTGCTTTCCCTATCACATGTTGTCTTGTTATCTGATTTGATTTACAGCATGTATTCACAAAGACTGAATCAGAACCGATTCTGGATCAGAGGTATATGATCAGAGGAGGTCTGAGACAGATTATATAGATTGTGTACTAATCTGTTTGATAATCAGATATGCCGCCTCGACGAGTACCGCAGCCAGTAGCAGGTCGGGCACCAGAACAGGGCTGTACATCCGATGGACGTTACTGCTACACCGATGGAGACTTTATTGAAACGGTTTCAGTCTTTCCGGCCCCGACATTGAAAGGTACTGAGAATGCTATTGATTGTGAAAGCTGGCTCGATGACATAGAGATGCTATTTGAATCCCTTGACTACACTGATGACCGACGAGTGAAATTAGTTGGACATCAACTGCAAGATGTAGAAAAGAACTGGTGGATTACTATGAAGAGAGCATTGGAGCACCGTGGTACACAGATTACTTGGAAGGTGTTCAAGACTGAGTTTTATCAGCGATTCTTTCCTGTGTCCTACCGAAAAGATAAGGCTTCCGAGTTCGCCAATCTGAGGCAGGGACCACTGAACATAGAAGAATATGTTGCCAAGTTCTCGTCATTGCTCAGATTTGCTCCTCATGTTTCCGAGAATGAAGAGGTCGTTGCGGATCAATTTATTAATGGCTTGAATCCCGAAATCTTTACCTTGGTAAATACCGGTAGGCCCAACAACTTTACTGATGCGTTGAACCGTGCCAAGGGAGCGGAAGCTGGACTACTTAGGCAACAAAGCATTCCCTATGTCGCTCTGACTCCTAGACCGCCACTACCTTCAGTTCAGTGGAAGAAAAGATCAGTTGAAAGCGAAGGGTAAACAGTTCAAGAGATCAGGGAGCAGTTCGTCGAGCTCCAGCGGGTCACGATAGAGAGGTCCTGGCCAGAGTACAGAGTATACCGGTGTGTATTGCAGTTCTTGTGGAGGTAGACATGCCACCGAACAGTGTCAGTGTGTGATGGGCAGATGTAACATATGTAGGCAGGAGGGAAATTTTGCCAAGGTCTGTCCACAGAGAGGTTCGCAGAGATTTCAGGGTGCAGGGTCATCTGCATCAGTAGCTCAGCCTGGGAGGCAAGCTTCGTCTGTCCATTCCTTTCAGCCCACTGCTACACAGACACAGCCCAGAGCCAGAGGTAGCCAGACAGTGAGCCAACCTCCCAGACAACAGGCTCAGGTGTTTGCATTGACAGAGGAGCAGGCCCAAGATGCACCGGACGATGTGATCGTAGGTAACTGTTTTCTTTGCGGTTATCCTGCCTATGTTTTGATAGATATAGGTGCATCTCATACATTCATATCAGAACGTTTTGCATTATTACATTCATTTCCTGTCGAAGCATTAGCTACTGTAGTGTCTATTTCTTCTCCGTTGAGAAGTGGTCTTATATCTGTGACTTCAGTTAGACATTGTATACTACAGTTTGAAGGTCGTGAGATTGATTTAGATTGTATTGTGCTTGGGATAGCTGATTTTGATTGTATTGTTGGAATTGATATGTTAACCAAATACCGAGCCACTGTAGACTGTTTTCAGAAGATTGTCAGATTCAGACCAGAGATGACTGACGAGTGGAAATTCTACGGTAAGGGTTCCAGATCTCGGATTCCCTTAGTATCTGCTTTGACTATGAGTAGATTGTTGCAGAAAGGAGCAGAGGGGTTCCTTATATATTCAGTAGATCTATTGAAATCGAGCCCAGTATTGGCAGATTTTCCAGTAGTACGTGAGTTTGCTGATGTATTCCCCGATGAGATTCCAGGGTTACCTTCAGCTCGAGAGGTTGATTTCAGCATTGATCTCATACTAGGTACAGTTCCTATATCTCGAGCTCCGTACAGAATGGCACCTATTGAACTGAAAGAACAGCTTGAAGATCTGTTGGCCAAGGGTTACATCAGACCAAGTGTATCTCCTTGGGGCGCTCCAGTGCTATTTGTATGAAAGAAAGACGGTTCGATGCGATTGTGTATTGATTACCGGCAACTGAATAAGGCAACGATAAAGAACAAATATCCATTGCCTCGCATCGATGATTTATTTATCAGTTGCAGGGATCCTCCGTCTATTCAAAGACTGATTTGAGATCCGGATATCACCAGCTGAGAGTTCGAGATGTTGATATACCGAATACATCATTCCGAACCAGGTAGGGACACTATGAATTCATTGTCATGCCTTTTGGTTTAACGAATGCGCCAACGGTGTTTATGGGATTGATGAACCGTGTTTTTCAGAGGTATTTGGATGAGTTTATTATTGTGTTTATCGATGATATTTTGGTATACTCGAGAAATGAGACTGATCATGCCGAGCATTTAAGAATTGTGTTGCAGACGCTGAGGAATGAGAGACTATATGCTAAATTATCGAAATGTGAGTTCTGGCTGAGACACGTTGTCTTTCTGGGGCATATTATATCTAGAGACGGTATCTCTGTTGATCCAAGTAAAGTGGAAGCTGTGATCAGTTGGCCTAGACCGACTTCTATGCCAGAGATACGCAGTTTCATGGGTCTAGCAGGTTATTGCCGATTATTTATTCGAGATTTCTCCAGTATTGTGAAGCCGATTACAAAGTTGACACAGAAGAATGCACCATTTGTGTGGTCTGAAGCATGTGAGTCTAGCTTCTTGGAGTTGAAGAAACGACTGACCAGTGCTCCAGTATTGATGATACCTTCAGTTACGGGTGATTTCGTTGTATATTGTGATGCATCTCACAGAGGGTTTGGATGTGTTCTTATGCAGCGAGGGCATGTGATTGCGTATGCCTCGAGACAGCTGAAGCCACAAAAGATTCGATACCCAATTCATGACCTTGAATTGGCGGCTATCGTATTTGCACTTTAGATATGGCGTCATTATCTCTATGGCGAGAAATTTGAGATCTACATCAGATCACAAAAGCATGAAGTATTTATTTTCTCAGTCAGAGTCGAACATGAGACAGCGTAGATGGCTTGACTTATTGAAGGATTTTGATTGCGAGATCAAGTACTATCCAGGGAAGTCAAATGCAGCAGCGGATGCCTTGAGTCGAAAGGTATGTTCCCTATCCTTATCAACGATAGGTGTTTCGAATTTAGTTGAAAATTGTTGTTTGTCTGGTTTAGCATTTGACACAGATAGTGGACCATTGAGACTTGCTACAATTCGAGTTGAGCCAGATTTGATTTTGAGAATCAAAGAAGCACAGAGAACAGATCAGAATATTCATAAGCCGATTCAGATGGTCAGATCAGGACATCAGTCACAATACCAGGTACTTGATCATGTTTTGTACGTGAATAACCGTTTTGTAGTGCCCGATGTTTCAGATTTGAAACAGAGGATATTGTCAGAAGCGCACTGTATTCGGTTCAGTATTCATCCTTGTGGCAGGATGATGTATAATGACTTGAAGACACAGTTCTGGTGGAAATAGATGAAGTCAGATATTGCAGAGTTTGTGTCTAAATGCTTGAATTGCCAACAGGTGAAGGCCGAGAGAAAGAAGCCCGAAGGTTTACTTCAGAGTCTATCTATTCCTGAATGGAAATGGGATCACATTTCCATGGATTTGGTTACGAAGTTACCACGATCATCCCGGGGCTGTGATGCGATTTGGGCCATTATTGACAGATTGACCAAATCCGCATGTTTTATTCTGTATAGAATGACATACCGACATAATCAGATGGCAGATATATATGTCAGATAGGTAGTCAGATTGCATGGTGTGCCGAAGTCTATCGTATCAGATCGTGATCCCCGATTCACTTCACATTTCTGGCACAGTTTGCAGCAGGCTTTAGGTACGACATTGCACCTGAGTACTGCTTACCATCCCCAGACAGACGGACAGTCAGAGCGGACTATCCAGACTCTAGAGGATATACTGAGAGCTGTAGTGCTAGATTTTGGCACTAGTTGGCAGGATTCACTACCACTTTGTGAATTCTCGTACAACAACAGCTATCAGACGAGCATTGAGATGGCTCTGTTTGAAGCTTTATATGGCAAGAAGTGCAGATCTCCTCTATATTGGGATGATATATCTGAAGTACCAGAACTTGGAGCTGATATGATTCGTGAAATGACTGAGAAAGTAAAGATAATTCAGAAGAAAATGAAGACGGCGCAAGATAGGCAAGCCAAGTATGCGAATATCAGACGTAGACCATTAGTATTTGAACAGGGAGAGAGAGTATTTTTGAAGATTTCTCCTTTCAGAGGCGTTGTCAGATTTGGCAAACGCGGGAAATTGTCTCCGAGATACATTGGTCCGTATGATATTCTTGAGAAGATTGACGATCGAGCATATCGACTTGCTCTTCCCCCTTCTTTATAAGGGATACATGATGTTTTTCATGTATCGATGCTGCGTAGATACATGCCTGATGCTTCTCATTTCATTCAGCCTGACGAAGCCGAACTTGATCAGACTTTGAGTTATATTGAGCAACCCTTACAGATTCTTGATCGGAAAGATAAACAACTTAGAACGAAGACTATTCTGCTAGTGAAAGTCCAGTGGAGTCGTCATGGTACTGAAGAAGCGACTTGGGAGATAGAATCAGAGATGAGACAGAGATATCCCGAGCTATTTTTATGATGTAAGTATTTATTCAGCTTTTGATCATATTGCTTCGTGTATATACTTTGATTGATTGCTTGCGAGTTCGAGGACGAACTCATATCTCAGAGTGGGAGAAATGTAATGCCGAGATTGTAGGTTGATAAAATGAAATTAGGAAGTGTTGTATGAAATGAAGACCGCACCTGCACAGCAACATCTATCGTACCCGCGGTCCGAGAAGAAGCGCACCCGCGATTGATGGACAGAGAGTTGGACATTTTTACAGTAGTGACACCGCACCCGCGGTGATGGAGAGACTGCACCCGCGGTCGTCGATTTTGAAAAATGGAACTTGGTGCCGTGAGTTTAGCGCACCCGCGGTTGAAACCTAGCGCACCCGCGGTAAAACAAATGCGAGAAATCCAACATGCATAATAATGTGACACATGGCTTGTTAAACATTTAACCTGTACTTCCAGCATTCCTTTAGCAGACTTCACCGAGAGAGAGACTCCATAAACATTTCTTCAAGCTTAGAAAGTTGGTTGTACAATATCTTGCCATTTAAATTTCAATCCAAACATAGATTTGTGCTCCTTGCATCAAAAGCTACAAAAGGATGTAAGTTTTGTTCACTTCTAGCATGTTTCGAAATCTTTATATGGGAGGAATTATGATTTGAGTTCTAGAATGTGTTCTTGAGATTACGAGATACGTATTGTTACAACCGGATCGAAGAAATGATATCGTATGTGATTGTTGTGAGATTCCAGCATGTTTTGAGTTAAGAATATGCAGAATTCAATATTGTGGATTATGTGAATGAGGATATACAGATTTCAGAATTTATATTGTGTTTTGATGAGGCTTATGAGTTGTTGATATTGATTATGTAGTGTTTGAGTTATTGGTATTGCAAGATTACGCCATTGTACCATCGATTTATATCGAGATTGATTATCGATTCATATATGTGTTGAATTGAGTGGAAGTTGATAGAATGCACATTATTTATGCCATTTCAGATTTGTATTGGCAACTTTGATATCGAGACCTCGACATCGATAAAGGTTTAACAACGAAAGGTATAATTCAATGTTTGATTCGGGAAGACACTGTAAAGGCCCGAAAATTCGTATTTGAAAATTTGCGAAAAAAATTTGAAAATTCTCTCTTTAAATAAATAAAAGGCCTCATTCATAATTAAATTGATAAATAAAGTTAAATGTTCAAAATGGCAGCGGAAGTATTTAATGTTTGCAAAATAACCGTAAAAAAATAATCCAACGACAAATAAAAATATTTGATCATAAAAAAAATAAATGCTGAAGAAATTAGGTCCTCGGGTTCCACTACTGCCGACCCAAGCTAACTCACCGGTCCCCGCCCTCGGTCCCGACATCATCAGTACCTACAACAATCAAGTCTAGTGAGTCTAAAGACTCAGCATTCATATATCGTAAATAATATAGTAAAATTTGCATGGGATAAAATATCATGTCATGAGGCTGACCGAAAATTTCGGTTGGGAATAATTCTAGCAAGCAGACTAGGTCAAGTTATAGTAAATGGACGTACTGTCCAAGTATCGATCCCACAGAGACTATTATTTAATTACTAAGATTCGATTATTTTATTTAATCTAGGCAAACAAAAGTGAGCGATTGATTATTATTTCAACTAAGTGAATTTTTAACGAATTTATTCTAATTTAATAACTAAATTAAATATCAGAGAAGCTTGGACGTGGGATTTTCAAATTTAAATAGAATGACCGGGAACACACAACGGTAACAAACTCTGAGTAAATTCAAGCACTGGAATTATTCCACTAACAATTATTCGAAGTCACGATGTAATCCTCTAATTTAATTATAAATCTATTTCTAGAATTTATAATCTTATTTTCATTTAACAGTCCAATTATTTCTAATTGAATTTAATTAAACAAAAACGCATGCATCAACGATAGAATTACAGCTGTCGCCTAAAATCGCACACTGAAACCGAATACTATTTCTAGTCGGTTTAACCGTGTGTTGATTAATATTTTTGAAGCTAAATTTCAATCTATTCCCTTTCGAGTCAAGATCGAACAACAAACATGCAATTTAATTGGCCAAATCAAAAGCACGAAAATTACGCAAACATTAATCAATAACAAGAAATAATTATGAATTGAACGATCCAACGAATAAACAAAATCAGGCGTTTGTCCCTATCGTGGTCCCGATCACAAGAAGAACTACTCCATAAATTCAAAACTAAAATCAAATTCAATGTTTGAATTCATGTCTAAGAAAATAAGAAAATAAAAGAGAAGAGAAATCTCAATGACGGTGCGCGGATCTTGCGTGTAAATTGCGCTATTTTCGCCCAAGTCGCCGCCGTCTTCAAAAAGTTCAAAGCTTGCGCTCCTTTTTTCTCTCAAAGTCGGCTCCTATCTCCCGAAATTCAACAACCCTCTTCGTGTTAGGTTATTTTCTTTTTATATCTCCCAAATCGCGAACAAAATCTTTGCCAAATTCTCGATCTGATATTGCGTACACGGACCCCGTGCTTGCATCCGGGAAAGGGTCCGTGTAGACTCTGCCTCAAAATTCTTCCGGAATGGTGGACACGAACCCCGTGCTTGGGTCCGTCCAGGGGTCCGTGTAGACTCTGGATTTTTCTTCTCTTATTGTTGAATGACACGGACCCGCCTCGGGGGTCCGTGTTTGGGGCCTTTGTCTCCAACACTTTTGTGTTTTCTCCTATTTTTCCGGGTATTTCTGATGTGGCGTTGCGAAGCTTGACTTTTCTTTTATTTCTTTGGTTTTCACCCGTTTTGGTCAAACCTGCAAACAGCCATAATGAAACGAAATAAGCGCAAAACTCGGAATAAAAATGCCAAATAAGCACGAATACGACAAAATAAAATCCCTAAAATGCTATATAATTCGTGCTTATCAACTCCCCCACACTTAACCCTTGTTCGTCCTCGAACAAATCAGATAAAAATAAAGATGAGAAATATCTCAGATTCAGAACTCAAGTACCACTATCAAAACTTCTCAATTTGTCAAACTCTTTCACCCCAGTCGAAAGATCACGCTTCGCATATCACAAGATTCGCTTTCGTCGCAATTTAAGATTCAAACATTTACCCAGTCAAGTTCAACAGAACAAAATGTGTATAGTGTGTAGGTCAGACTCGTAGTCATCTCCAGCTACTTGGTTTCATGATCACTTATTTTTTTTTTTTTTTTTCGTTATCGAAACGCCCCATATGCTTGACTTTCATACCCCTCTCTACTAAATGTTGAACGATGATGACTAGGTTAATAGGTCTTTTTAAGCTTATAAAGTAAGGCCACGGTTCACGGCTACAAAAGAAGGCGTGGGAATCAAAAGTGAGAGAAGATAGAAAAAATTAATCCGGTCGCACATTCACTTAACTTTTGACTCATCACCAACTACTGCATTTTCATCATTTTTAGAGCCCTGTCGTTTCCTTTCTTTCTCATTGTCCCTCAACGTCACCCACAGATTTTTCGGGTGTTTTCAATACTACACACTTTCTTCCCTTTTCTTTTCTTTTTGTTTCTCTTTTTTTTTTTTTTTTTCAATCTTTTTCATGAATAAAGATTCATTGACTCCTCCACACATATTTCTTCAACTCATTGGGGTATTTCAACCATTTCAATGTGTACAGGAAGTTTATTTCTCTCACAAGTGGGTAGGGAAAAGTGTATAGGCTAAACTTCAGGTAGTTGATGTGGGACATTGAATAAATTACGAATGGGGGCTAATCGTGTGTCATAGACACACACCATTTGATTTTTGTAGGCTCAAAATGGGTTACTAGAGACAATAAATGATGTATCGGTTAGGCTTGAAAGGCTCAAACGGTCCAAAGATCGCCTAAATCATCCCTAAGTCACCATCGTTCGTATTTTCGCTTCGAGGGCTAATCAGACAAGTTCTAGGGATCGTTGTTCGATATATCTCTTTTTTTTTTTTTTTTTACAATTCACCAATTCACTATCGATGAGTAAAAGTTTGACCACGTGCATTGAACAAAATGTTGATACATAACTGGTTCATGTTAGACTCTCTCCTTGAAACTACAACTCCTCTCACTCAATACTAGGCATGAAGCAATTTTCCGGGTGATCCAAAATCTAACAAATTAATCCGATTATCAAGTGAAACACGAGTTCTTAGTCTACAAATAGTTCCATCCTACGTGAAAAGTGCTGTTAAGTGTTGTGCAACGATGTGTAAGAAAACTGACTCACCCCCACACTTTGAACTCGACACTGCCCTCAGTGTAGAACAATATAATTTGGACTAGCATGAATGTGAAAGCAAAAATACTTCCCTGGTTAGATGTCGCGCACGTGGTGGAAAGAGGTAGAGATCAGCCAATCCTGAAAGAATGACATCGAATGCACCAAGACAAACACCGTAAAATGGAAAAGATAAAACACGCAAGCACTCCAATAAAATCCAAAATAACGTAAACATAAAGAGCATGTCCACAAATATCAACACAGCATACGAATGAAATGACAAAGTCCAGAAACATGAATACAGTCCTCTACACAGTATAACAAAATAAAGCTCCTAATCGTCGGCGGAGTCCGCATCCAAATCCTCCATGTCGTCAAGGCCAGATCTATCATAGGGGGGCGCGGAGACATCGTCAGCAGAGGGCTGAATCCCTAGATGATGCTCAATGCGAGCCATTCTGGTGCTGAGGTTGTCCAAGGCATCAAACAATGACGAGTAAACCTGATGTCTACTCCTCGAGGCTCTCTGTCGTGGTGGCACATGACCCTGAGGGTCGGCGTGATCATCGAAGGCCGCTTCTTCCCGTGCACGATCGTCCCAAGCTCGGTCATCGATGGCAGGTGGAGGTACCGGTGGGTCACGGGGGTGCGGAGTGATATGTCGACTCGAAGGGTTACGGTACCAAGCACCCTGTCGGAAGATGAAGTACATGCCCTGCATGGCCTGGGGGGTGAGCATCTGTGTAGAGGTGGGGAGGAGGGATGTCTCGCCACTGAGATCTACGCCGTGGGCCGATAGAATCCGGGAGATGATAATCGGAAAAGGGGCATATGGACGCTTGTTCTTTGTGGGGTCAACATGCGCGACAGAGCGCATATGACCGAGAATGATCGACGCGACCGGAATCGCAGGTATGGCCCCCAATCCATTCAGCAGCTTGTCAATAATGTATAAGTCCAAAATGCGGACCTCGTTGTTCCCGGCCTTCCTCGGCAAGATGTTTGCTCCCGTGAAATAACAGATGATGCGATCGAGCAACGGGAGGGAAGTGGGAAGGACGCTCGAGCGAGAACCCATCGGAGAAGTGAAATAGTGAAGACGACGTCGGGCCTCGGGGATCCGAAACGTAATGTCGGAGAAGAAAATGTCTAGCTGATTGTGGCTCACCGGAGGGCCCTCATTTGGCACATTCAACAGATTTGCAAGAGTGGCAGTGTCGAACTCGATTAGCACCCCCTTGACGAAAGTGCAGACTCGCTGCAATCCAGTGATGCCCTTGTCTTCGAAGTTGGCATAGAATCGCCAAACCAATTCGGGAAAGTAGGGGCCGGTGATGTCCAACAGTGATCCCCAACCAAATTTATCAAATTCGGCTCGGATGGGTACCTCGGCGTCAATCCGTGGGTGGATGGATTTTTCAACAATCACCGCGTTCTCGTGTAGTGCCGAAAACCATTC
This sequence comes from Primulina eburnea, assembly GCF_022965805.1. Lineage (NCBI taxonomy): Eukaryota > Viridiplantae > Streptophyta > Magnoliopsida > Lamiales > Gesneriaceae > Primulina > Primulina eburnea. The sequence continues at coordinate 19,542,793 of NC_133110.1, forward strand.
AAAATTTTCGAGGCTTGTGAATCTGGATTCGTCATAGGGGGAAGAGGTACCGGCTCGGGCGCGCTTACTGATCTGTTTGCGGGGTGGCATATTGATTCAAGCGATGATATCTGAAATTCCAACAATTCAATAACAATAATCCAATAAACCAATCTCAAATTCCCCGACAAACACGTACACCAATCCAATAAGTCACCACAACAGTACGAATTCACTCCAACTGATCCCAACACAATGAAGGAAACCAAGACCCGATGCTAGTCAACCCACATTGAACAATGCTCAACAACAATATATCCCGAGAGCAGACCCGATGCAAAAACAACGCAAATCTCAAACAATCCAAGCAATAATCGAACTCAATCACACTATGTTAACTCGTATGGAGTAGCATAAATCTCCTAACACTGATAATCGCCAATTTGAGAGAAAAAGTGTAGCCACTCTCACCGTAACTCGAAGATGATGATGGCCGCACGGTGAAGGGGTGTGGTCCGGCGGCGGGTGGAGGCGGCGGGTGGTGCGCAAGGCCGGCGACGGGGCGACAAGGCGGCGGTGGTCGGCGATGTGAGTGGTGGTGTGAGGGTGGAACGAATTTTGGGGGTTTAGGGATTGGGGAGGGTCTGCGCGGTTTTATTCAGAGAATTCGCGAAAATAAGAGGCACGGACCCCGTGTAGGGGTCCGTCCCAAGGTCCGTGCTCATGCGCAAGTTTGAAAATTCTGGAAATGCTAGACACGGACCCTGTGTAGTGGTCTGTCCTGAGGCCCGTGTAGACTCTGTAAATCGGCTATTCTGAAAGTGGAGGACACGGACCCCGTGTAGGGTCCGGGGCCAGATCCGTGCAGACTCGGGAAGTTGGCAAAATTGAGAGTTAAGTACACGGACCCCGTGTATGGGTCCGGGGTAGGGTCCGACTGGTCTCGGTATTTGAAAACGAAATTTACACTTTTTTTTTTTTTTCACATATACTACCCAAATCCAAATGTTATACCATGCATGTACAATTCTATAAATCTAGAACTCAAATTTTAAACTCAATCAAGCACACAAGATGCAAGAATTGTACAGAAACTTCCCTGATCTGTTCGAGATTTTAAAAATCGATCGTCTTGATAAATTCTCCCACACCTGATAAATTCCACCGCCAGTAGATAAATTACCTGCACCACCATTCACTGAGATTAGCTTACGAATAATGCGGGAGAAACAAAAAGAAAGTAAATTAGAACAAATAAAATAAACTAAAGCATGAAAGAAAAAATAAAACTAAACACTGGGTTGCCTCCCAGTAAGCGCTAAATTTAGAGTCGATAGCCTGACTGTACTCCCTTGATTCAGTTGGGATCCTGCAGATCCACTGTGGTCGGCTCATCGGGTATGGCACCACCATGATAGACCTTCAGCCTATGTCCATTCACCTTGAAAGCTCCAGTTGCCTCACTAGCGATCTCCACTGTCCCATATGGAAAAACTTGCGTGATGGTGTAAGGACCGGACCACCGTGAACGCAACTTACCTGGCATCAACTTCAGTCGAGAATTGTATAATAGAACATGTTGTCCCACCGCAAATTCTCGACCGACAATGTTCTGATCATGCCAGCGTTTGGTTTTCTCTTTGTAAAGCTTGGCATTCTCATAAGCCTCCAACCGAAACTCATCCAATTCATTCAACTGCAGCACTCTATCATCACCTGTGGCTTTAGCATCAAAATTCAAAAATTTAGTCGCCCAGTAAGCCTTATGTTCAAGTTCAACAGGTAGGTGACACGATTTCCCATACAACAGTTTAAAAGGAGACATGCCAATGGGGGTTTTGAAAGCAGTGCGGTACGCCCACAGTGCATCGTCAAGTTTGCTAGACCATTCTTTCCTTGAAGCACCGACAGTCTTCTCAAGAATGCGCTTAATCTCTCGATTTGATACCTCGACTTGGCCACTAGTCTGGGGATGGTAAGGTGTAGCCACCTTATGTCGGACCCCACACTTTGCCAACAGACTGTCGAATTGACGATTGCAGAAATGAGTACCCTCATCGCTAATAATGGCTCTAGGTGTTCCAAAACGTGAAAAAATGTTTTTCTTTAAAAATTGAACAACCACCTTAGAGTCATTAGTTTTGCATGCAAGTGCTTCCACCCACTTAGATACATAGTCTACAGCCACCAATATATACTTGTTCCCAAAAGAAACCGGGAACGGACCCATGAAATCTATACCCCAAACATCAAATATCTCACATACCAAAATATTATTAAGAGACATTTCATGTCTTCTAGAGATATTACCTGTGCGCTGACAATTTGAACATTTTGTAACATACTCATGCGCATCCTTAAACAAAGTAGGCCAATAAAAACAAGACTGGAGGACTTTGGACGCAGTTCTAGTTGCCCCAAAGTGGCCTCCAGCCGGACCAGCATGACAATGAAACAAAATTTCGCTTACCTCTTCTTGGGGAACACATCTACGGATTATACCGTCTGCACATATTCTAAACAAATAAGGATCCTCCCACAAATAATACTTCAAATCTGAGAAGAATTTCTTCTTTTGCTGGTATGTAAAATGGGGAGGAATGAACTTACTTGATAGATAATTAACAAAATCGGCATACCATGGTAGACCGTTGATCGCAAACAGTTGCTCGTCTGGGAAATCATCGCGAATAATTTCTTTACCTGTACTTGGATTCTCCAATCGCGAGAGATGGTCTGCAACTTGGTTCTCTGTCCCCTTTCTATCGATTATCTTCAAATCAAATTCCTGCAACAGAAGGACCCAACGAATCAGTCTTGGCTTTGCGTCCTTTTTAGCCATCAAATATTTTAAGGCTGAATGATCAGTATGCACGACAACTTTGCTCCCTATCAGATACGATCTAAACTTATCAAGAGCAAAAACCACGGCAAGAAGCTCCTTTTCTGTAGTGGCATAGTTCAGTTGGGCAGCTGATAGTGTCATACTAGCATAGTAGATGACATGAATGCATTTTTCTCTCTTTTGTCCCAACACTGCCCCTAGAGCGGTGTCGCTTGCGTCACACATCACCTCAAATGGTGACCCCCAATCAGGTGCTATCATCACTGGTGCGGTGATCAACTTCTCCTTCAGGACCTGAAATGCCTGCACACACTCATCAGAAAAATCAAATTTCACATCTTTTATCAGTAAATTGGTCAGTGGCTTAGAAATGCAGGAAAAATTTTTGATAAAACGTCTATAAAACCCTGCATGTCCTAAAAAACTACGCACTCCTCGGATGTTTGTTGGGGCAGGGAGTTTCTCTATCACTTCAATTTTAGCCTTATCAACCTCAATCCTCTTTTCAGAAATTTTGTGCCCCAACACTATCCCCTCTCTCACCATAAAGTGGCATTTTTCCTAGTTCAGCACCAAATTTGACTCTTCACATCTATCCAAAACTTTAGACAAATTAATCAAACAAGTATCGAATGAAGAGCCAAATACAGAAAAATCGTCCATAAATATTTCAATGAAATCCTCAATCATATCATGGAAAATTGCCATCATGCATCGTTGGAAGGTTGCTGGTGCATTACATAGACCGAATGGCATTCGTTTATATGCAAATGTCCCATAAGGACAAGTAAAAGTGGTTTTCTCCTGATCTTCAGGGTCAATAGTAATTTGCATATAACCTGAATAACCATCCAGGAAACAGTAAAAAGGATGTCCAGCTAACCTTTCCAACATTTGATCAATAAAAGGGAGGGGGAAGTGATCTTTACGGGTGACGTCATTAAGTTTTCTATAATCAATGCAAACACGCCACCCTGTAACAGTTCTAGTAGGGATCAATTCATTATTCTCATTCTTGACAACAGTGATCCCACCCTTTTTCGGAACTACTTGCACTGGACTAACCCACCTACTATCAGAAATCGGGTAAATAATACCTGCGTCCAGTAGCTTAATCACCTCTTTCTTTACCACCTCTTGCATAGCTGGGTTCAGTCGTCTTTGAGGTTGGGTAGAAGTCTTGTGGTCAGCCTCCATCAGAATTTTGTGCATGCACATGGATGAACTGATCCCCTTGATGTCTGCAATGCTCCAACCTATTGCTTTGATATTATCCCTCAGAACTCGCAGTAGCTTTTCTTCCTCCAAACCTGTCAAAATAGATGAGACAATTACTGGCAGTTTATCATTGTCAAGCAAAAATAAATATTTCAAATGAGAAGGAAGAGGTTTCATCTCTAAGATTGGGGCTTCTTCAATGGATGACCTTAAAGGTCTTGGGACATGCCCAAGCTCCCCAATCCTAGAGTTTACCGTTCTCGAGATCGGTCTGCCTGCTTCCAGATAAAGCATGTATTCCTTAACATCCTCATTCTCCAACTCTCCTGAACATGAATCAGTCAAACAAACCTCCAAAGGATCTTCACCGATCAATTCCTGCAAACTGCACTCAACAAGCTCGTCAGTAGCATCAATTCTAAAACAATCAGATTTATCATTAGGATATTTGATGGACTGAAAAACGTTAAACACCACACTCTCATCATTCAGTCTCAACACCAACTCACCCTTTTGTACATCTATCAGAGCTTTCCCAGTAGCTAAAAATGGTCTTCCCAAAATAAGAAGAATCTCACGATCCTCTTCCATGTCTAACACAACAAAATCTACTGGAAAGATAAACTTGTCGACTTTCACCAACACATCCTCTACAACTCCCCTAGGAAATTTAATTGATCTATCAGCTAACTGTAGAGAAATTGTAGTTGGTTTCACTTCACCTATTCCTAGTTTCTCAAAACATGAATAAGGCATCAAATTAATGCTTGCACCTAAATCACACAAGGCTCTAGCAAAAAATGAAGTTCCTATGGTACAGGGAATCGAGAAACTACCTGGATCCTTAAGCTTTGGAGGTAATTTATTTTGTAAAATAGCAGAACATTCCTCCGAAAGCTTAACTGTCTCAAAGTCTACCAATTTCCTCTTGTTTGATAAGATTTCTTTAAGAAATTTTGCATATGAGGGCATTTGAGCTAAAGCTTCTGCAAATGGGATATTTATGTGCAGCTTTTTGAAAATCTCAAGGAATTTTGAAAATTGAGTATCCAATTGCAGTTGCTTAGCTCTTTGGGGAAAAGGGAGTGAATTTATATCAATATGAGAGTTCGAGTTTAGAGACTTACCTTTCTCCCTTGCGTCGTTGGATCCTTGATTTAATGGCCTCGTCTCCTTCACATCACTTTCGACATCGATCACTTCCTGCTTTATGGGAGACGTCACCGTGACTGCATTGACACCTTTTGGATTCTTTTCCGTGTCACTAGGTAGTGTACCCGGAGCTCGTGTAGCCATTTGTGTCGCTAACTGCCCTAGTTGCGTCTCCACTCTTTGCATCATGGCATCATGGTTTTGCCATCTCATTTCATTTCCAGCGATGTATTTGGCAAGCATGTCTTCAAGGTTCGACTTACTATCCTGCGGCTTGAAACCGGGTGGCATAGAGGGTCCAATACCTTGTGGAGGCTTAGGTGGTTGTTGAGGAGGCTTTTGCTGCATAGGATGTTGTGGAGGATTAAACTGTAATGGCACAACAGCATTTTCTGACTGTCTCCACCCGAAATTTGGATGATTCCTCCAGCCTGGATTATACGAGAAACTGTATGGATTGTTTTGCTGACGCCCCTGGTTTCCCAAATAATTTACTGAATCCCCTCCAAAACACTGTATTTCCTCACAAGGCATATCCGGCATTAATGGCATGTCACAAGATGGACCACCAACTATTTCAGCATTTCCTTGGATCTGATTCACTGACTTGACTGGTATTGACTTCTGCGCTTGTAACTGTGACATCTGATGTGTCAATCCATCAAGTTTCGCTGTAATCGCTGTCAAAGCATCCATCTCAAGGAATCCTACTTTCTTCTCCCTGCGGTTGTCTTGCCAACCCACATTGCTCTCGGCCATATTAGATATGATTTCGAGCGCTGCGGTTGGCGTTTTCCTGTATAAACTCCCATTTGCCGCCGCATCAAGCATAGATCTCACAGAAGGATCCACCCCGTAGTAAAACGTCTCAACCTGCTGGCCTACCAAAAAACCATGTATGGGGCACATCCTCAACATCTTTTTAAACCTTGCCCACGCTAAATTCAGTGATTCCCCATCTCTCTGTCTAAATGAAGTGATTTCATTTCGCAGTTGTGTAATCTTAGTAGGGGGAAAATACCTGTGCATGAAGAACTCAACTAGCCCATCCCAAGTAGTGATAGAACCAGCTGGAAGGTCGCGAAGCCACTCCATAGCTTCTCCTTGCAAGGAGAATGGAAATAGTCTGAGTCGAATGGCATCAGTACTCACCCCATTGCACTTAATCGTATCACAGATTGACAGAAAATTCTCCAGATGTGCATTGGGGTCTTCAGATGGTGTTCCACCAAACTTTACTTGCATTTGGATCATCTGGATGATGCCTGGCTTCAGCTCGAATGTATTTGCCTGAATCGTAGGGCGGATTATACTAGACCCATAACCTTCGAATGCTGGTCGATGAAGCTCCATCAATGTACGGTTATCCTCTTCTCCGGCCATTTCCTCAACTTCTGATTTACGGTCTATTTCGGATTCTGCTTCAGATTCGAATTCCAGAGTCAAGTTGTTGTTCCTTCGGGCTCTGCGGATACTGCGGAGAGTGCTTTCAATCTCAAGATCAAGTGGCACTAGATTCCTGACGTCTTGAGCACGGCTCATATAACACGAGCTAACCCCTGAAATCAAAAATTTAAGTGCACGATTTAAGCTCCAAGAGAGAATAAGTAGAATAAACAAAGGTGATTAAAATGCTAAAGAAAGAATAAAAACAATTTTAAACTAAGAGTAAAAGCCTAGTCTCAAACAAATAATTTATCCTAATATCAAATAAATAGTCCCCGGCAACGGCGTCAAAAACTTGACCGAAGATTTCGGTTGGGAATAATTCTAGCAAGCGGACTAGGTCAAGTTATAGTAAATGGACGTACTGTCCAAGTATCGATCCCACAGAGACTATTATTTAATTACTAAGATTCGATTATTTTATTTAATCTAGGCAAACAAAAGTGAGCGATTGATTATTATTTCAACTAAGTGAATTTTTAACGAATTTATTCTAATTTAATAACTAAATTAAATATCAGAGAAGCTTGGACGTGGGATTTTCAAATTTAAATAGAATGACCGGGAACACACAACGGTAACAAACTCTGAGTAAATTCAAGCACTGGAATTATTCGACTAACAATTATTCGAAGTCACGATGTAATCCTCTAATTTAATTATAAATCTATTTCTAGAATTTATAATCCTATTTTCATTTAACAGTCCAATTATTTCTAATTGAATTTAATTAAACAAAAACGCATGCATCAACGATAGAATTACAGCTGTCGCCTAAAATCGCACACTGAAACCGAATACTATTTCTAGTCGGTTTAACCGTGTGTTGATTAATATTTTTGAAGCTAAATTTCAATCTATTCCCTTTCGAGTCAAGATCGAACAACAAACATGCAATTTAATTGGCCAAATCAAAAGCACGAAAATTACGCAAACATTAATCAATAACAAGAAATAATTATGAATTGAACGATCCAACGAATAAACAAAATCAGGCGTTTGTCCCTATCGTGGTCCCGATCACAAGAAGAACTACTCCATAAATTCAAAACTAAAATCAAATTCAATGTTTGAATTCATGTCTAAGAAAATAAGAAAATAAAAGAGAAGAGAAATCTCAATGACAGTGCGCGGATCTTGCGTGTAAATTGCGCTATTTTCGCCCAAGTCGCCGCCGTCTTCAAAAAGTTCAAAGCTTGCGCTCCTTTTTTCTCTCAAAGTCGGCTCCTATCTCCCGAAATTCAACAACCCTCTTCGTGTTAGGTTATTTTCTTTTTATATCTCCCAAATCGCGAACAAAATCTTTGCCAAATTCTCGATCTGATATTGCGTACACGGACCCCGTGCTTGCATCCGGGAAAGGGTCCGTGTAGACTCTGCCTCAAAATTCTTCCGGAATGGTGGACACGGACCCCGTGCTTGGGTCCGTCCAGGGGTCCGTGTAGACTCTGGATTTTTCTTCTCTTATTGTTGAATGACACGGACCCGCCTCGGGGGTCCGTGTTTGGGTCCTTTGTCTCCAACACTTTTGTGTTTTCTCCTATTTTTCCGGGTATTTCTAATGTGGCGTTGCGAGGCTTGACTTTTCTTTTATTTCTTTGGTTTTCACCCGTTTTTGGTCAAACCTGCAAACAGCCATAATGAAACGAAATAAGCGCAAAACTCGGAATAAAAATGCCAAATAAGCACGAATACGACAAAATAAAATCCCTAAAATGCTATATAATTCGTGCTTATCAGAGGCATACGTGAAAATAACTTGTCATGAGCAATTATAATACGTGCATAACCGAACTGAAAATCATAGTAAAATATTTGCTCCTTGGAGCCCTGTACTGAAATATCTTGTAATAAATTTTCTGGTGAGATTATGGCCTATGCAAGTGGTCCCTGAACTGAACTGAACTGAACTGAGCTGACCGATACTGGGGACCGGACCGATACTGGGGATCGGATTTACGTCTGATCAGACTACTGCCACAGTACTGGGTGAAACAACTGAACTAACCGGTAACTGGTAACCGGACCGATACTGGGGACCGGATTTAATACTGATAGTAAAGGGACCACAAGCAATATCGCATAAATCTCAAAATTTGTATTTGCACGTAATATAATTAAATAACATAATTAAATATGAACAATTTCGATCTTCTTACATTAAAATCATGTACTTGCGATATTTAAAAATACCTATATGACTTGATTGAAGAGTGAAAGAAGATATAAACATGCATTGGTTTGTTTTGACAGAAAACAAACAAAATAACGACGCAGCGCGGCGGAGACGGAGTGCTCTTCACTTCCTCACTTAATTCCTTTAAATTAAGCATGCACCATAATTATTATAATAGCGTAAAAATCATAAACGTGATGCATGAACATTTAAAAATATTATGATTCGTGCTCAGGGCGCTGCTAGGACTAAAATATCACCCCGGGTGCAAAATGACCGTTTTGCCTCTGGAATCCAAAAATTACCATTTTACCCCTGGACCTCAAAAATTGACCCGAAGCTTACCAAATTCCTTAAAACATCCCAAAACATACTTAAAAATATTCCTAGACGTAATCTCGAGCCTATTTCATAACTTAACCAAATTGTTTTAAAACTTGGACCGGGGTCCCGGTTTTAACCCGAATCGACTCGAAACCTAACCAAATTTCTCCCAACTTTTTACAACATCTAATAAACGTCTAGGAGGCCTTAAAACCATAAAGACCAGACCCATATGCCCCTCTAACCAACCCTGCAAGTTTCTGGAAAATTAACAACTATAGCCTTTCGAAGACCCTACTTCACCAAACCCCAAAGATTCGACTCTAGCTGAACACCGAATGGGCCGGCTTCCAACCAACCCCCTCTTAGCCCTCCCTAGGACTCTACTGGACTCAGTGACCCCATGGCCCCAACCCCAAACAGCCTGCACACTGGACACACACGCTAGGAATAGAATATGGTCATCACACAAATGAACCATCCTCGGCCTATCCCTTCGACTTGCTACTAAACCAAGACTAGAGCAGCTCACGGCTCACTCCTAACCCTGTTACGGACCCAAGTGGGTCAGCTGCTTGACTAGGGTCGAGCCATGCACCACTGCCCCGACAAAACTTCCGATCTAGCCACTAGCCGTGCTAGGCGACCCCAAGACGCACGACCCTTGCTACCAGCCGTGAAACGATCGAGGCACAGCCCTATACCTCCATGATCTGCACATCACTCGACCCCTACCACGGTACAACAGCGGCCCTTTGCACCAAAAACAATCAGAACGTGAGATGCCTTTAAAAACCGTGAATATGCAACCAAAAGAATAAGATTTCGTGTCAAAACTTCCACATAACGTGCACCCATGTTGGATCTAAAGGTTGCCATGCATTTACACACAATTTTACATAATAATGGCGTGAAAGACACAAAAGAAAGAATACATGCGTGCCTGATGTTTTGTGAACCAAAAGATGAAGTGAAACACACGGCCAAATGGGACTCTAGCTTGAATGGCAATGGAGGCACCGAATTCTTTGTTGCTGCAACTCACGAAGGGAATGGATGATTGGAGGAGGTGGGTGGCTGAGTGGAGAGGGTAAGTGTCGGCTAATGCATTGCTAATTAGGATTAGGTTAAATTGTATATTATATAAATGGTTAACAATCCAACTAATGGGCCCTAATTGTTATTTAAAAGTTTAAAAAGATATTTAAGCTCAATAAGCTTAAAAGTAGGCCAATTAAATCCAAAAACACTCCCGAAAAATATTTCGAGTTGGAAAGATTTTGAAAATATTAGCAAACCATTAAAAAGTCCCCCGATTCGATAAAATTCGCGTACCGCTAAAAACTAAAATCACGCGGGTAAAAATACTCAAAAATTCTCATTTTCGAAAAATACACTTAAAATGCTTTAAGTTAATTTATAAAAATAAATCGTACAATAAAATAATTTTCTGAAAATTCTCCGGTCTTCGTTACTCGATCGAATGCAACTTAAAATTCTTAATGCACGAACTTTTAAAGTTACATTAAACACATCCTATCTTGCATGAATTATGCCTAAACTGCATAAAAATAATTAAACATAAATTAATGAAATAAACATGCATTTAATGCTTTAAAACATTTAAATAAAATACCAAAGAAGTTTAATACTTGCATGCATGCCAACTTTTTAAATTATATTTACTAACATGCTAAATTACCACTTCTTAAATAAGTCTTTATTAACTTATCTCAATACTCCATCTCCAGTCCAGCCTCTTATTTTACTGAAAAGATAATAATTAAACTACTGCGTAACATAAATAAATTTAAAGAAAAGAATTTAAATACTCATACAATAAAAATCATTTTAATTTAAATACTAGAAATTATACATGGCTTATACGCAGTCCAATTTACGGGTTCTACAATGTAGCTCAACTGGTACCAGGATTGCTGCCAAGATCTATATAAGTCCAGGAGGTCTTGGGTTCTAATCCTGGGGAAGGCAAAAGCTCCAGTTCCTGGGCTGGAGCAGTTCTATGAGTAATGGGTAATGAGACAACCGAGAGGGATACAGCCCAATCGGGAACAGCCCATGTGCATTACAAAAAAAGGCGCCTTTTTTTGTAATGCACATGGGCTGTTCCCGATTGGGCTGTATCCCTCTCGGTTGTCCCATTACCCATTACTCATAGAACTTCTCCAGCCCAGGAACTGGAGCTTTTGCCTTCCCCAGGCTTAGAACCCAAGACCTCCTGGACTTATATAGATCTTGGCAGCAATCCTGATAGCCCAATCGGGAACAGCCCATGTGCATTACAGACACAACTCAAATGAGATTCGATTTGAGTTTCCCAAAATCACATACTTGTTATGTTTTACTTTATATGGATTTATATATATGTACTGAGATAGGAGAGTCATTGGTAGATATGCCAATTTTCTAAACGTTCGGTGATATCAAAGCATAGGGGAAGATTCACTCCGATTGTAGAATTCGATACAGGCAGGACCGAATTTTAGGAATAAGATGTAACGCCACCCCCATTGGGAGCGTAGGTGGAAGACTTGTTACATCTTATTCACACCGGGATCCCTAGATTTAGATACGAGTCGAGTTAAAGAGTAAGAGTTGAATTGTTTTATCTGTATTCACTAATGTGTCATAATTACTGAAACATGTGTTATGATTTATTATGAAATTTCATGACATGCATGTATACATGTTTTATACTGGGATTTGTTCTCACCGGAGTTTCCGGCTGTTGTTGTGTCTGTATGTGTACATAACAACAGGTGGGGCAGGATCAGGGTCGCAACGAAAATGAGAGATCAAGATAGCGTGGAGATTACGGTCGTAGCAGAGGACTAGGAATGTTTACTTTTGATATGTAGTATGTTGTGAACTCTAGTTTGTACTATGGAAATGGAACAAGACTTGTATCTATTTATGTTGAAATGAATAAAGATGTTGTTTGCATATGATTTATATACATCTGATTTAATATTAAAAGAAATTTTTTTTTATGACCCATATTTTCGAACAAAGATCCAATTAATCCCAAAACGGATTGAGTTAGAGCCCGGGTCCCCACATAAATGGTACTTCATGGAGGTGAAAAGCAAACCATAAATGGTGCTTATTCTGGAATGCGATGGATATGAAGAATGCGAAAAAACTTAAAGGCTAAAAAACGACTCAAGAAACCAACCGTTGGTTTAAATTTGTAAATTTTTTAATGTGTCATATTTGTTTGTAACTTGGAATCAGATTGATATAACAAAAGATTTATTTAAATTTTTGGAATTTAATGTAATATAAGAATATTTGGTTAGAACATAAGGTAAGAAGATGAACCAGGAAATGGTGAACACAAGGTTCGAGTTTATCCGGGAAGAATAAATTCATGTTGTAGCCCTTCAGCCTGCTTAGCCGAGAAATGGCGTTTAAGGCGTTTATGGGTGATTTTTATGAATTTATGATTCTTTGGGCCCTCGGTAAATCCTCTGTTGTTTAATTTCTTTGGAATATCTTTCGTAAATCCTTTTATGTTTTGTAAAATTCCAAACAAGAATCTTATATTCATTATTATTCTGGAGTTTAAATTTCTCCTTTTCTTAGCTCAATTTGAGTTGAAGATGGTATATAGGCTGGAAACCAATAATCTCCATGTGTTCGAAAGCCACTAAGGAAAAGTTTGGTAAAACAATGCCACGTATCAGATTCCTCTTTGATTCCAAGCCTCAGATGATATCAGAGCCATGGAAATAGTCTGGTTAATAATTTAGCACTTTTTATTCAAATGAATATTTTCAGTTTGAAAGAAACTATTCATAACAGTTTAAATGAAGAATATGATTTACCTGAAAATTTAGATTTATTGAATAAATGGATTATTCCTAAGATAGAATCTAAAATGATCTATAAATTAGGAACTTTTGAAAGAATTGGTTTTAAACAAGTAGTTAATACTACAGAATCATCAGTACCTCTTCATAATGATGAGATGGTAATTAGATTGTTAAAAAATAAAGATATTATGCCTTATAGGAAAAATTACAAATTTATTCATATAGGTTTAATTCAAATTGCTTTTAGACCTTTAACTTTAGAAGACCTGAAAGCTTCATAGCAGCTTTAAGAGATGGTAGAAATTTGAATTGGAAACAATCCCTTATGGGAATAATACAATCTAGTCTGGCATATGGTCCAGTATATTTTGATGTTTATCCTAATTTATCTTTATCTTTGTCTGATATAAATAAATTAGATTCTTTAACATTAAATGTTAAAACTCGTGGTTATAATTATACTTCTTCTACAGAAGTTATATGTATCTGTTATCGTATCTATTATAAACCATTATTTACACATAATCCTATGTGTAAAAGAATAGATAAAAAATTAAATGAAACTATTCTGATAGAAACTAATTTTTAATAGATATAATATTACTACCCGTAGATCTATAAAATGAGAAGAAATTGAATTTCCAGAAAACTGGATAATTGAACAAGCTGTTCCTAGAAATCCTATAATAAATAGAGATTTACAAAAAGTTATTCAAAATAATGAAGGATCTGTTCAAATACAATTTAATAATGAACAAAGAAGATTATTACCATCTTCTATATATGCTAGATCAAGATCTAGTCATTCTTTTATTTCACCTCTAGATTATATGGTGGATATACCACAAACTTCTAGATCTATATAAGTCCAGGAGGTCTTGGGTTCTAATCCTGGGAAGGCAAAAGCTCCAGTGTCTGGGCTGGAGAAGTTCTATGAGTAATGGGTAATGGGATAACCGCGATGGGACTTAAGCCCAATTGGGAACAGCCCATGTGCATTACAAATATTGATGGTTATAGTGATAGGAAAATTTATAATACTGCTCACAGAATGCTTATGTATAGTATTGTTTGTAAATCATCAGGTAATACTGATAAAAATATTGCTAAAATGATAACAGCGGGATTTACTGGCCAACTTAAAGGTTGGTGGGACAATTATTTACATTATTCTCAAAAAGATGAAATTTTTAATTCCATAAAGATAGAGAATAATATTCAATCAGAAAATGTAGTTTATACATTAATATTGACTATGATTGAACATTTTACTGGAAAATTCACTGATAATAGTGAACAAATTAGAACTTTGTTAAGTAATCTAAAATATAAAACACTTACTGATTTTAGATGGTATAAAGATACTTTCTTATCTCGAATTTATGAGATTCCAGACTGTAATAATAGTATTTGCAAAGCTAAATTCATAGACGGCTTACCTTTCTTATTTGCTGAAAGGGTTAGAAAAGTATTAAGAAAAGATGTTATAAATATTCCTTATGATAATTATACTTATGGAAATTTAATAAATACTTGTATTCAAGAGGGTTTAGCTCTCTGTAATGAATTAAAATTAAATAATCAAATTAAAAGACAGAATTTACTAGAGAAAAAACAACTAGATAAATTTTGTGATCAATTTGGTATGGATTTACCTAATAAAGGTAAGAAAAAAATTAAAGATAAAAATGAAAAGATTTATAAGAGAAGACATTTGTCTGATAGACAAAAAGATAGAAAAAAGAAAAGAAAAGAAATCCGTGAATCATGGAAAGCTGAAAGAAAAGCTAATAAAGCTAAAAATAAAATAATAATATGTCGAAAATGTAAAAAGCCAGGACAATATGCTAATCAATGTTGGGCTAAAAACAAAATTAATAATTTAGATATAGATGATAATCTAAAAGAAACATTATTTAAAATAATAATGGATTCAAATAATAATTTTGATAGTGAAACTAAGAATTCTTTAGAATCTTATAATTCCAAAGATATTATAGATAATGAATCTGATATTTCAGATTTAGAAGAATGCAATAACTGTATACTAGGAAAATCTTGTATCAGTCCTATAGAGGATAATAATAAAAATGATGAGTTTTATAAACTTATGTATCAATTTCAAGATTTAAATATTAATGTTTTAACAAACAACAATATTTTAGAATTCCTTAAAATGATTAAGAATCCGGTTTTAAAATCTACTATTATTGATCAAATGGAGAATACTGCTTCAACAAGTAATAATGATAATAACATTCTTGTTCAACAAGAACAAGCTTATTTTATGAAAGAAGTTAAAAAATTTTACAGAAAAAATATAGTTAACAAAATCCAATTACTATACAGGATTTAGTTAAAGAGATTGATAATCTTAAAGAACAAGTAAAAATTTTACACCATAATAATAATAGTTTAAACTATCGTATTTCAGTTATTGAAAATAATAATAATTCAATTTCTGAAAGTTTTGAAAATATTCAAGATATTTCATTTCCTGTTAATAATCAGAAACATTTATCTATTTTGAGTATGATAATATCTCAAAAATAGTATACTGATATTACTTTATTAATTGATAATTCTTATAAGAAAAATTTCATTGCTATGATAGATAGTGGTGCAGATTTAAATGTTATACAGGAAGGATTAATTCCTACAAAATATTTTCATAAAACTACTCATTATCTCTCTCATGTAGGAGGAGAACCTTTAGAAATAAATTATAAATTACCAAAAGCTTATATTTGCAAAGACAAAAATTGTATTCAAACCAGTTTTTTATTAGCAAAAGATATTTCTAGACAACTTATACTTGGTCTCCCTTTTATCTATCAAATATATCCTTTAACATATGTTGATGAAACAGGTATTATAGGAACCTATCAAGATAATCTTATTTCATTTCAGTTTATAACTAAACTTGTTCATAGAATTCTTAATGAATTACAAGAACAGATTGAAAGAAAAATCTTTCAAATAAATTCTTTAAACGAAGAAATAAAATTTCTTACTATAGATGATAAATTACAGAATCCCAAATTGCAGGAAAAAATAAAAATTATTTATAATAAATTTTCATTAGAAATATGTAATGATTTACCAAATGCTTTCTGGAATAGAAAGAAGTATATTATATCTCTTCCATATGAAGAGAATTTTGATGAAAAGGATATTCCACCCACTTTTGTCATGATATACCATGATGTGTTATTCCACCAACTCTTAATAATGAGATTCCACTTCCAACGATTTTCTAATCATCTTTGAGATTGTTCTTTAGAGATTTCTTCAGATTTTCAAATATATCTGCTATTTGAGATAATTGAGGAGTATCTTCCTCTGGATCCTGTGTATCCTGCATTTGCATCAGGTGTATGAATTGGTTTTCATTGGATTCAGACACCATAGATTTATTTGACTTTGAATCAGAACCTCCAATATTCTGGAAAAGATTTTTTTTCATTTCTTCAATATAGATCTCTATCATTTTTTCCTTTGAATAAATTTCAGAATATTTCTGAGTAAGAATCTTGAAAGGACTCATAGAGGCTTTTTCCTTTTCTTGTTGATCATTAATTTCTTTCTGGTATAAAGAAATTTTTTCTTCCATTTGATGAAGAGTTTCATAACCATATGGTTTTCTAGTTTCTGGATCATCACGTAGTAATTTGTCCCAAAATTTAGTGAGACTGACTCGCCATATGCAAGGGATTCCTTCATCATTATATCCAAATTCTGGTTGCCATTTCCAGATCCATGGGATTCCAAATTCCATGAAAAATAGACATAGAGTCTTTCCATCGATCCAATGTTCAGAAAATGATTTTTTAATACTTGGGGAAACATTTAACCAAGTATTCATTGGTTTTATAAAAACTTCTGGCAAATTTTTTGCAGATGGACCAAATATCTTCCACCAAATTAAAAACCAATTTGGAAGAGGATGATGAAAAACATTTTCACAAATCTTTAGAAACCATGTATGTTTCTTTTTTACATTTTCATAAAACAAAATTTTATTAAAACTTTCAATATAATCCCAAAAATTGAATTTAAAACTCATTTTATGATTTTCAGAATAAAACTCTTTTTTCACCAATGGAGATATACCCCATTCCTCAATAGATATGATCTTCTTGATGATAAACTTTGAGAAGTTATAACTTCCTTTCTGTTGAGTATTACTGAAAAAGTGAGTTATATCAACATTTTTTGTAGATATCAGAAGATTTTCATAAAATCCTCTTTGCTTGTAAGAACCATATACATATGATGTATTGGTTAGATATATTTCCATGATAGTCCATGGAGTTTTTTCCCATTGGGTATCTTTTTCTTCTATAAGAAGAATCAATTCTCGATGTTTTGTCTATGTATATAGAGCTGAATCATTGTCATCATCTTTTATGATGTTAGCATATGATGCTGAACCTTGAGAATCTGTATTACTTCTCTGTTTTTGTTTCAAGAATTCTTGAAATTCATTGTATAACTCAGTCTGCTCAGTATTACTGGCTGATGAACTAGATAAGTTCTGGGCTATTAGCCTCTGTTTTCCATGTTGTGCAATAATATTGGGGGGTTTTTCCCCTACCACCTCGCCCTCTATAAGAGGACTCTCCTCTTCCTCGGGAATACATATCTGTAAATGAAAACATTAGGATAAATATTCTCGAGTTAAAAAAATCAGGGAGATGATTATCTTCACCTTTTTTATAAATGATTTCAAAATCAAAAGGAGCTAAATGAGTCTGCCATCTTGCAAACATTTGTTTAGACACATCATATTTAAAATATTTGTTAAACATAAATTTTGCAGATTTGCAATCAGTTTTTATAATGAAATTTTTATTATATAAATCATCTTGAAATTTTAAAATACATCTGACAATAGCTAAAATTTCTTTTGCTACTGTGGAATAATTTTTCTGGGCATTATTCCATTTTCCAGAATAAAATCTTATAAAATATTCTTGTTTTGTTTTGGGGATCTTTCTGTTTTAGAATTCCACCAAAACCTATATCTGAGGCATCAGTTTCAACTATTTTATCCCATTTAGGATTAGCAAGCATAAGACAAGGCAGATTTTGAACCTTTTCTTTAATATTTTTAACAGCTATAGTATGTCTTTCAGACCAAGGTAAAGGATTTTTCTTTAACCTATCATATAAGATAGCAGAATCTTTAGTAAAATGCTTTATTAAAGCAAAAGCAACATGGTTACAAAATTCAAAAAATATACAGTGATATTGCACCCACTTTTGTCATGATATGCCTGGGTGGAATATCACTGTATACTTTTTGAATTTTGTAACCATATTGCTTTTGCTTTAATAAAGCATTTTACTGTTTTTATTTTGTGATGGAATCCGGGGTTTCATGTCCGGCTCTTCTATCTATTTATAGGTTCATTCTGTGTTCTTAGGAGGACACGGTCGAGTTTGCTCCCCTCTATTCTCTCTTGTAAAAAAAACCTTCTGAATTATCAATAAAAGCTTCAAGTGTTCTGATAACAACTTTGTAAGTTTATTGTTTTTATTTTCTGTTTTTATTTACTGCTTTTAAATAATTTATATTTCATAAGATTAGCCTGAATGACAAGTTAAAGCATTTGTGCTAAATTATTTACCTTACTATGACATGATCTATATTTGTTTGTAACTTGGAATCAGATTGATATAACAAAAGATTTATTTAAATTTTTGGAATTTAATGTAATATAAGAATCTTTGGTTAGAACATAAGGTAAGAAGATGAACCAGGAAATGGTGAACACAAGGTTCGAGTTTATCCGGGAAGAATAAATTCATGTTGTAGCCCTTCAGCCTGGTTAGCCGAGAAATGGCGTTTAAGGCGTATATGGGTGATTTTTATGAATTTATGATTCTTTGGGCCCTCAGTAAATCCTCTATTGTTTAATTTCTTTGGAATATCTTTCGTAAATCCTTTTATGTTTTGTAAAATTCCCAACAAGAATCTTATATTCATTATTATTCCGGAGTTTAAATTTCTCATTTTCTTAGCTCAATTTGAATTGAAGATTGTATATAGGCTGGAAATCAATAATCTCTATGTGTGCGAAAGCCACTAAGGAAAAGTTTGGTAAAACAATGCCACGTATCAGATTCCTCTTTGATTCCAAGCCTCAGATGGTATCAGAGCCATGGAAATAGTCTGGTTAATAATTTAGCACTTTTTATTCAAATGAATATTTTCAGTTTGAAAGAAACTGTTCATAACAGTTTAAATGAAGAATATGATTTACCTGAAAATTTAGATTTATTGAATAAATGGATTATTCCTAAGATAGAATCTAAAATGATCTATAAATTAGGAACTTTTGAAAGAATTGGTTTTAAACAAGTAGTTAAAACTACAGAATCATCAGTACCTCTTCATAATGATGAGATGGTAATTAGATTGTTAAACAATAAAGATATTATGCCTTATAGGAAAAATTACAAATTTATTCATATAGGTTTAATTTAAATTGCTTTTAGACCTTTAACTTTAAAAGGTTTACCAGAAAGCTTCATAGCAGCTTTAAGAGATGGTAGAAATTTGAATTGGAAACAATCCCTTATGAGAATAATACAATCTAGTCTGGCACATGGTCCAATATACTTCGATGTTTATCCTAATTTATCTTTATCTTTGTCTGACATTAATATATTAGATTCTTTAACATTAAATGTTAAAACTAATGGTTATAATTATACTCCTGGCACAGAAGTTATATGTATTTGTTATCGTATTTATTATAAACCATTATTTACACTTAATCCTATGTGTAAAAGAATAGATAAAAAAAATTAAATGAAACTATTCTGATAGAAACTAATTTTAATAGATCTAATATTACTACCCGTAGATCTATAAAATGGGAAGAAATTGAACTTCCAGAAAACTGGATAATTGAACAAGCTGTTCCTAAAAATCCTATAATACATAGAGATTTACAACAAATTATTCAAAATAATGAAGGATCTGTTCAAATACAATTTAATAATGAACAAAGAAGATTATTACCATCTTTTATATATGCTAGATCAAGATCTAGTCATTCTTTTATTTCACCTCTAGATTATATGGTATATATACCACAAACTTCTAGAGCATCTACTTCTCAAGTTAGAGAAGAATTAGAATCTACTAATACAGTAGATGATTTAATTATAAATCAGAATAATATAGTCCATAAAAGTAACTTTCAAAAAGTTAGAGAAACTGATACAGTTTCAGAAATGAATTTTAGTATTTAAATGGATAGTAAACCAAAAATTGATTTTACTAAAAGATCTTCTGCTAGAGCAAAGATCAATGCAGAATTTTATTTATCCAAATAGGAGTCTTTCAGAGATTGGTACTTTAAAAGTTTCTCTGAAGAAGAGTTTGAATATATTGTTTCAACATTTTATAAATATTGTGAAAACCAGAATAAATTAATACATTTTGTTCCTTGGTTTTTCAAAACATTTATTATAGATTATATTTCTATTCTTGAAAGAAATTATAAACTTTCTTCATGACAGATTCAAAAATCTTTTTATCCTCCTCAACAATCTTTTATAATAGAAAAGAATAATAAAATTTTAAATTTTACTGCTTTTTCAAAATTATTTGAGAATGATATGTTACAAATTACTGTTAAACATATAAATCAAATAATTGAAAAACAAAATTATACAAATTTATATCTTACGATTATAGGAGAAGATATTAATTCTCTTAAAGATCGTATTGATAAAATTATTTCAGCTATCAATAAAATAAAACCAGATGTTCATATAAAAAAACCAGAAACTAATATTGTTTCTGTTGCTACTTCTTCTATTCAATCACCTCCTGATATTAATGATTTTAAATTTAAATCTTCTGTTTCTGATATAGAAAAATTATTAGAAGAAAAATTTAGAAATATTAATTTAAATACTCTTAATGAAGAGTTTGAAGAATTAGAAAAAATTAATAATCATTCTGATGAAGAAATTAATAAAATTAAATGGGCAGATAGACCTACCACAACCAAATATTATTATAATAAACCTACTCCCATTGATGTTCTTATTGAAGAAAATGAATATATTTTTGCTAATAGTTATAATGGGAAAAATATTTATGAATGGAATATTGATGGTTTAAGTGATAGGCAGATTTATAATACTGCTCACAGAATGCTTATGTATAGTACTGTTTGTAAATCATCAGGTAATACTGATAAAAATATTGCTAAAATGATAACAGCAGGATTTACTGGCCAACTTAAAGGTTGGTGGGACAATTATTTACATTATTCTCAAAAAGATGAAATTTTTAATTCCATAAAGTTAGAGAATAATATTCAATCAGAAAATGAAGTTTATACATTAATATTGACTATGATTGAATATTTTACTGGAAAATTCACTGATAATAGTGAACAAATTAGAAATTTATTAAGTAATCTAAAATGTAAAACACTTACTGAATTTAGATGGTATAAAGATACTTTTTTATCTCGTATTTATGAGATTCCAGACTGTAATAATAGTTTTTGGAAAGTTAAATTTATAGATGGTCTACCTTTATTATTTGCTGAAAGGGTTAGAAAAGTATTAATAAAAGATGATATAAATATTCCTTATGATAATTATACTTATGGTAATTTAATAAATACTTGTATTCAAGAGGGTTTAGCTCTCTGTAATGAATTAAAAATAAATAATCAAATTAAAAGACAGAATTTACTTGAGAAAAAACAACAAGGTAAATTTTGCGATCAATTTGGTATGGACTTACCAAATAAAAGTAAGAAGAAATTTAAAGATAAAGTTGAAAAAACTTATAAGAAAAGACATTTTTCTGATAGACAAAAAGATAGAAAAAAGAAAAGAAAAGAAATCCGTGAATCATGGAAAGCTGAAAGAAAAGCTAATAAAGCTAAAAATAAAATAATAATATGTCGAAAATGTAAAAAACCAGGACATTATGTTAATCAATGTTGGGCTAAAAACAAAATTAATAATTTAGATATAGATGATAATCTTAAAGAAACATTATTTAAAATAATAATGGATTCAAATAATAATTCTGATAGTGAAACTGAGAATTCTTCAGAATCTTATAATTTCGAAAATATTATAGATAATGAATCTGATATTTCTGATTTAGAAGAATGCAATAACTGTATACTAGGAAAATCTTGTATCAGTCCTATAGAGGAAAATAATAAAATGATGAGTTTTATAAACTTATGTCTCAATTTCAAGATTTAAATATTAATGTTTTAACAAACAACAATATTCTAGAATTCCTTAAAATGATTAAGGATCCGGTTTTAAAATCTACTATTATTGATCAAATGGAGAATATTGCTTCAACGAGTAATAATGATAATAACATTCTTGTTAAACAAGAACAAGCTTATTCTATGAAAGAAATTAAAAATCTTTTACACAAAAAATATAGTCAACAAAATCTAGTTACTATAAGGATTTTATTAAAGAGATTGATAATCTTAAAGAACAAGTAAAAATTTTACACAATAATAATAATCGTCTAAACTATCGTATTTCAGTCATTGAAAATAATAATAACTCAATTTCTGAAAGTTTTGAAAATATTCAAGATATTTCATTTCCTGATAATAATCAGAAACATTATCTGTTTTGAGTATGATAATATCTCAAAAATGGTATACTAATATTACTTTATTAATTGATAATTCTTATAAGAAGAATTTCAATGCTATGATAGATAGTGGTGCAGATTTAAATGTTATACATGAAGGATTAATTCCTACAAAATATTTTCATAAAACTACTCATTCTCTCTCTCATGCAGGAGGAGAACCTTTAGAAATAAATTATAAATTACCAAAAGCTTATATTTGCAAAGACAAAAACTGTATTCAAACTAGTTTTTTATTAGCAAAAAATATTTCTAGCCAACTTATACTTGGTCTCCTTTTTATCTATCAAATATATCCTTTAACATAGTTGATGAAACAGGTATTATAGGAACCTATCAAGATAATCCTATTTCATTTCAGTTTATAACTAAACTTGTTCATAGAATTCTTAATGAATTACAAGAACAGATAGAAAGAAAAACCTTTCAAATAAATTCTTTAAAAGAAGAAATAAAATTTCTTACAATAGATGATAAATTACAGAATCCTAAATTGCAGGAAAAAATAAAAATTATTTATAATAAATTTTCATTAGAAATAAGTAATGATTTACCAAATGCTTTTTGGAATCGTAAGAAGTATATTATCTCTCTTCCATATGAAAAGAATTTTGATGAAAAGAATATTCCAACCAAGGCTCGTCCTTGTCAGATGAATT
This sequence comes from Primulina eburnea, assembly GCF_022965805.1. Lineage (NCBI taxonomy): Eukaryota > Viridiplantae > Streptophyta > Magnoliopsida > Lamiales > Gesneriaceae > Primulina > Primulina eburnea. The sequence goes on from NC_133110.1 coordinate 19,566,101, forward strand.
CTGAATATTTAGAATTATGTAAGAATGAAATTCATTCTTTATTAGATAAAGGTTTAATAAAACCTTCTCAATCTCCTTGGTCATGTACTGCTTTCTATGTTAATAAACATTCTGAATAAGAAAGAGGTGTTCCTAGATTAGTCATAAATTATAAACCCCTTAATAAGGTTTTAAAATGGATTAGACATCATATTCCTAACAAAAAAGATTAATTAGATAGATTAGTTCATGCAATCATATTTTCAAAATTTGATTTAAAATCAGGATTTTGACAGATTCAAATAAAAGAATCTGATAGGTATAAAACTGCTTTTAATGTTCCAATAGGACATTATGAATGGACAATAATGTCATTTGACCTTAAAAATGCCCCTTCAGAATTTCAACAAATTATGAATGATATTTTTTAATAGCAATTTTATAATTTTTTATATAGATGATATCTTAGTGTTTTCTAATGATATTGAAACACATTTTAAACATTTAGAAATGTTTAAAAATATTGTTATTCAAAATGGTCTTATTATTTCAAAATCTATAATGATTTTAATTCAAACCAATATCAGATTTCTTGTTCATATGATTGAAAAAGGGAAAATTATTCCTATTCAAAGAAGTATAGAATTTGGATCAAAATTTCCTGATATAATAACTGATAAAACTCAGTTACAAAGATTTTTAGGAAGTTTAAATTATATTTCTCCTTATATAAAAGATCTTACTAAATATTCTGCTATCTTATATGATAGGATAAAAAAAATACTTTACCTTGGTCTGAAAGACATACTATAGCTGTTAAAAATATAAAGTAAAAGGTTAAAAATCTTCCTTGTCTTATGCTTGCTAATCCTCAATGGGATAAAATAGTTGAAACTGATGCCTCAGATATAGGTTTTGGTGGAATTCTAAAACAGAAAGATCCCCAAACAAAACATGAATATCTTATAAGATTATATTCTGGAAAATGGAATAATGCCCAGAAAAATTATTCCACAGTAGCAAAAGAAATCTTAGCTATTGTTAGATGTATTTTAAAATTTCAAGATGATTTATATAATCAAAAGTTTATTATAAAAACTGACTGCAAATCTGCAAAATTTATGTTTAACAAAGATTTTTAAACATGATGTATCTAAACAAATGTTTGCAAGATGGCAGGCTCATTTAGCTCCCTTTGATTTTGAAATCATTTAAAAAAAAGGTGAAGATAATCATCTCCCTGATTTCCTTAACTCGAGAATATTTATCCTAATGTTTTCATTTACAGATATGTATTCCCGAGGAAGAGGAGAGTCCTCTTATAGAGGGCGAGGTGGTAGGGGAAAACCCCCTAATATTATTGCACAACATGGAAAACAGAGGCTAATAGCCCAGAACTTATCTAGTTCATCAGCCAGTAATACTGAGCAGACTGAGTTATACAATGAATTTCAAGAATTCTTGAAACAAAAACAGAGAAGTAATACAGATTCTCAAGGTTCAGCATCATATGCTAACATCATAAAAGATGATGACAATGATTCAGCTCTATATACATAGACAAAACATCGAGAATTGATTATTCTTATAGAAGAAAAAGATACCCAATGGGAAAAAACTACATGGAATATCATGGAAAGATATCTAACCAATACATCATATGTATATGGTTCTTACAAGCAAAGAAGATTTTATGAAAATCTTCTGATATCTACAAAAAGTGTTGATATAACTCACTTTTTCAGTAATACTCAGCAGAAAGGAAGTTATAACTTCTCAAAGTTTATCATAAAAAGATCATATCTATTGAAGAATGGGGTATATCTCCATTGGTGGAAAAAGAGTTTTATTCTGAAAATCATAAAATGAGTTTTAAATTTAATTTTTGGGATTATATTGAAAGTTTTAATAAAACTTTGTTTTATGAAAATGAAAAAAGGAAACATACTTGGTTTCTAAAAATTTGTGAAAATATTTTTCACTATCCTGTTCCAAATTGGTTTTTAATTTAGCGGAAGATATTCGGTCCATCTGCAAAAATTTTGCCAGAGGTTTTCATAAAACCAATGAATACTTGGTTAAATGTTTCCCCAAGTATTAAAAAATCATTTTCTGAACATTGGATCGATGGAAAGACTCTATGTCTATTTTTCATGGAATTTGGAATCCCATGGATCTGGAAATGGCAACCAGAAATTGGATATACTGATGAAGGAATCCCTTGCATATGGCGAGTCAGTCTCACTAAATTTTGGGACAAATTACTACGTGATGATCCAGAAACTGGAAAACCATATGGTTATGAAACTCTTCATCAAATGGAAGAAAAAATTTCTTTATACCAGAAAGAAAATAATAATCAACAAGAAAAGGAAAAAGCCTCAATGAGTCCTTTCAAGATTCTTACTCAGAAATATTCTGAAATTTATTCAAAGGAAAAAATGATAGAGATCTATATTGAAGAAATGAAAAAAGATCTTTTCCAAAATATTGGATGTTCTGATTCAAAGTCAGATAAATCTATGGCGTCTGAATCCAGTGAAAACCAATTCATAGACCTGATGCAAATGCAGGATGCACAGGATCCAGAGGAAGATACTCCTCAATTATCTCAAATAGAAGATATTTTTGAAAATTTGAAGAAATCTCTAAAGGACAATCTCAAAGATGATTAAAATCGTTGAAAGTGGAATCTCACTATTCAAGAGTTGGTGGAATAACACATTATGGCATAACATGACAAAAGTGGGTGGAATATCACTGTATACTTTTTGAATTTTGTAACCATGTTGCTTTTGCTTTAATAAAGCATTTTACTGTTTTTATTTTGTGATGGAATCCGGGGTTTCATGTCCGGCTCTTCTATCTATTTATAGGTTCATTCTGTGTTCTTAGTAGGACACGGTCGAGTTTGCTCCCCTCTATTCTCTCTTGTAAAAAAACCTTCTGAATTATCAATAAAAGTTTCAAGTGTTCTGATAACAACTTTGTAAGTTTATTGTTTTTATTTTCTGTTCTTATTTTCTGTTTTTAAATTATTTATATTTCATAAGATTAGCCTGAATGACAGGCTAAAGATTTGTGCTAAATTATTTACCTTACTATGACATGATCTATATTTGTTTGTAACTTGGAATCAGATTGATATAACAAAACATTTATTTACATTTTTGGAATTTAATGTAATATAAGAATCTTTGGTTAGAATATAAGGTAAGAAGATGAACCAAGAAATGGTGAACACAAGGTTCGAGTTTATCCGGGAAGAATAAATTCATGTTGTAGCCCTTCAGCCTGCTTAGCCGAGAAATGACGTTTAAGGCGTTTATGGGTGATTTTTATGAATTTATGATTTTTTGGGCCCTCGGTAAATCCTCTGTTGTTTAATTTCTTTGGAATATCTTTCGTAAATCCTTTTATGTTTTGTAAAATTCCAATAAAGAATCTTATATTCATTATTATTCTGGAGTTTAAATTTCTCCTTTTTTTAGCTCAATTTGAGTTGAAGATGTTATATAGACTGAAAACCAATAATCTCTATGTATACTAAAACTACTAAAAAAAATTTGATAAAACAATACCACATATCAGATTCTTTTCCAAACCTCATATGGTATCAAATTTTAATTAAATTTCAACGGGTGGCATCGCTCTCCAGAAAATGTTATACAATGCAATTACCGAACCCTTCAAAACCAGACATCTTTGTTGGAAAAATACTGTCTCCACCAAAGGTGAACAGTCTCCGTGTAAGGCACACCCGCCCGTCGGCCCCTGCCACCGGCGGTTGCCTCCGTATTCCTAATGAAGAGATGCAGGCGATCCGAACCAACATATAAAGACGCAGTGGAAATAACCGACATAGAAGACATCGATTTCAGCGCAGGCGAAGTTGATAAAATTAGGGATTCTTTACTAGAATGGTATGACGGAAACCGGAGAGATCTACCTTGGAGAAGAATCAGCGACGGAGACGATAATGTTAGCACTGAAGAGAAGGAGAGGAGAGCTTACGCGGTGTGGGTGTCTGAGGTGATGCTTCAGCAGACTCGGGTTCAAACGGTCATTGATTACTTCAATCGGTGGATGGAGAAGTGGCCCAGCATTCATCATCTTGGACAGGCTACGCTTGAGGTCTGCCTTTTATGCTTACGTATAGAAGACAATAGCTATTTGATTCGTATTTGATTTATTTCCCATGGAAATGCTTATTTGTGATTTTTTTCCAATGATATGTGAGTAGGAGGTGAATGAGATGTGGGCAGGCTTGGGGTACTATAGACGTGCCCGGTTTTTGCTTGAGGTTAGTGTTTCTACAGATTTAGGTTTCATTCTTTTGTTGAGTTATTGTTGATATTTGACCATTTACCTGCACTGTTGCACAAGCCTGTAAATCGCTTTGAGTTAATATTTTTTGTTGATTAGCACTTTTTGTTTTTTTTTATATAAAGTGCGGCCTACAGTGCATGCAAGTGATTATGATAAAGATACTTATAATTGATCTAACAACGAAAGGAATTTAGGTTCTTAGTCATTAATTTACCGCAGATTTTTCTTAGAAAATCTGGGGAGAATTAAGTTTTGGAGATAGGTGTCACGACCAACTTGCAGCTGTTTTTGCCATTAGGTGATTTAAAGTTGTTTGTGTACTTCTATTGAAGATAACTAATCAGTTTCATGTTTTTAATGATAAAAATAAAGTTGCAGCATACCTAAGTGGCATTCCGTCATTCTGTATACTGAACTTGTTTTAGTGAGCAAGAAGAGCACTTATTTTTAATACAATATAAAAAAATTCCATAAAAAAAAATGGCACTTGTTTTGGCCTATTTTAAGGAAAGACTGTGTTATCCGAGTTTAATGAATGTAAGTTTGATCAGCTTATTTCTTTTCTTTCCACTTTTCTTTCGAGTGCATGGGAATGAAAAGTTACCTGTTTTAGGAGTATCAGTTTATGAGAGCATACAAAAATTCACTTTTGTTGGTTTATTTCCCTTTTATCACCTTGCAGGGAGCAAAAACAATTGTTGATGGTGGAGGTGAGATCCCAAAAACAGCCTCTTCTCTTCAAAAGGTCAAAGGAATAGGAAAATACACTGCTGGAGCAATTTCTTCCATTGCATTTAAGGAGGTGTTATACAGGACATATTCCCCTTCATTCCTGTTCCTTATCACTTTTAAAATAATACGGAGTGTGCACTATTTAGGCAGTGCCAGTAGTCGATGGAAATGTAGTCAGAGTGCTTTCTAGGTTAAAGGCTCTATCTGCCAACCCAAAGGATTCGACGACAGTCAAGATTATATGGTAAATTTTATAATTATATCTAAGATCCACATCAACACTTACGCATAGATAATCGTTACTCATGCATGCACACTGCCACCTAGCGCACCCACGTCTTTTCCATTTACATGCACTCTTTCGTATTTTTTAACGTGAATATAGATGTTTTTCTTTGACTACATTGAGTGTTGATGAATTTGGATTTGAGATTAACAATGGATTTCAAACTGATATTTTAGAAAAGCAATTGACTAATTAATAAAAAATGCTAAGGAAACTAGCGGGACAGTTGGTTGATCCTTCCAGGCCTGGAGACTTCAACCAGGCTATCATGGACCTTGGTGCAACAGTATGCAATCTGTCAGGTCCCCGCTGCACCACATGTGCTTTATCACGTAACTGTCAGGCACTTTCTCTCTCCACAAATCACAAGTCAGTTCAAGTCACTGACTATCCAATGAAGGTTGTCAAGGCCAAACAAAGGCGTGATTTCTCTGCTGTTAGTGTTGTGGAGATAGTTGTGGAGGAAGGATCTCAATCTGTTAGCAAATATCTTCTTGTTAAAAGACCAGACAAGGGATTACTTGCTGGACTCTGGGAATTCCCATCTGTTTTATTAGAGGGAGAAGTTGACTTGGCCTCGAGAAGAAAGATGATTGATAGTTTTTTGAAGCAAACATTTGGTTTAGACATGACAAAGTCCTGCAAAATAGTTTTAAGGGAAGAAGTGGGTGTATTTGTTCATGTCTTTACGCACATTCGTCTCAAGATGCATGTAGAGTTGTTGATTTTGCACCTTAAAGGTGAGTAGGTTGTTTATTCATTGGTCTCTCTCCATGCATGTTTATGTCCCTCCCTCGACTCCCCCACTCTTCCCTCGTTCTATACTAAACTCAAGTTTGTATATTGGAGCTAACACCTTAGCTAAATTTGATGTCTCATGTCTTAGTTTTTTCTTATCTCAATTAGCATGGTTTCATCTCGTTTTTGCTTGAAGGTGGGAATATCTCCCTAAAAAAACCAGACAGCGAAGCAATGACGTGGAAGTATGTTGATAATAAGGTTTTTTCATCTTCAGGGTTGACCTCTGGCGTCAGGAAGGTAATGTTTGTTTAGTACCAACTTTTTAGATATGCGAACTTATATGATATTCAGTTACTTATCTGACACAATTACTCGTGGCATAGATCTATTGTGTGCTTGGGAACATGTTTGAAAATAGCTTGCTTTTTAGAAAAAAGGGCTTTTGTTAGAAAGAAGGAGGATGTTTGGATGGGCTTTGAAAAAATTCCTTAGAAAGTCAGAAGCCAAAACTGTGGCTTTTGGTTTTCTGCTGCAGTTCTAAAATAAATTTTCTCCTTATTCTATTGAAGCACAATACTGATTCTGCTTTATGTTAAAAAGAACACTTGAAAATCCTGGGCCCTTAAGTATCGCTTATGTGCATCTGACATGCATCATTTAACAGATGATTAGTTGGTTGACATAAACTGATCTGTCATTTATTTTGTCTGTATACCTTTCGAGTTCCTTGGGGTTTCAGACTCCTCACTCTTTTTTCCAATGGATTGCCTCCACCATATATATCATAATTGAGCTTCTGCCTTAAATTCATTTGTTCTTGCCAACAGATACCAATCATTACTGGTGTTTAAAAAGAATTGTACATCTTTTGAATATCCAATCTGTTGGCTATATACAGATCATCTTTTTTTAGTTTCTCCTTTTAAGAACAAAAATTGGTGCACTGAAACACTGGTATCATAATTAACCTAGAATCGTACTCACCTAATAATATGGTTATTTGTTGGAGATGGAGTTTGTTGAACTTGTTAACATACTTGCTGTATTGAGATGGTAGATGGATCTAATTCATCATACTAGATAACGAGGAACCATTGATGAAGTTTTTAGAATCTTGCTCAGTATGATTTTTTCGGTGCAGGTTTACGCGATGATTGAGAAATTCAAGCAGAGTGACATGGGCCCAACAGCCCAGCAACAGGAAGAAAAGAACTTAAACCCAACCCAGCAGCAGGATATCACATACAAGAGATTTATGCACGGGAAATTCAAGAACTTGGGATAGAAAGCTTAGTCATTCAATTACCAGGGCTCTAATAGATGTTTTCTTATGTTTGAATTTCCTGTGCATAAATATGTTGTACGTGATCTATGGAGGCTGGGTTGGGCTTGAGCTCTTTGTTCCCGTAGCTTGGTTGTTGGGCCCATGAGACCGAGTGGGTGATATTCATCACACTTCAAAGTTTATGTATTTTATGGTCTAATTATGACTCTTATTATATTTTTGGTTTATGATGTCATTTAGTGTATGATTAATTAGATTATTATGTCTTGTAACGGTCATATTATCTTCAAATACAAAGAGCACAAGAAAGATGATTCGAAATATCCTTTTGATAGTTTTCTTAGTAAATTATTGTATTCTCCCATGCTTGTTTTGGTAACATGACTGATGATTGATATTATTCTTTTGTGTACGTGTATACATGGTAAGTGACGTTGCGAGCAATGTAGTTTTATCATGGAGTCGTGATCGCTCGCTAAAAACTACATGTATCGAGGCAATACTGATTTGGGACAGTGTCATGTGGCGTGATTTATATGATTTATTTTTGCCTCATGTTTATATTTATTTGTTCATGATTTTAGTAATGGTTTTCCAATACAAATCACAAAGTCCCTCAACAAGCCGTTCTACGGATTGTCGCTTTATTTATCTACTACTATAACGACGTTTGATTTTTTCCCCCGGTTTACTTCCTGATTTTATTCCGGGGTTTACTTCTTCCTTGTAAATAGGGGTGTCAAGAAACCGAACCAAACCGTACCAAACGGTTTGGATCAATATTCAGACAATCACGATTTGGGGTTGATTTTCAAATCAACCAAACGCAAATTAATTTGATTCAAAATTTAGATCAATCTAATCTGAATCAAACCAATTACATTAATATAAAAAAAACATGTAATACATTTTCTTTATTTATATGGGTTTCTAATATATAGAAATATTTTATTTGAGATTTAGTTTATGTTATGTTATGTTACTACTTACTAGTGAATTTTGTAAACAATCTGATTATATAGATAATTTATTTGTTGCTCGTCCAAGTCCAATGATAACATAATCATTGTCGTTCAGGGTTTTTTTTAATTGCACAAATATCTGACATGTTAAGCATTGTAATTTATGATAATTTATTTATAATCATTTCAGTATATAATCAAACAATGACAAAAACTTGTGTGCGACGGTCTCATATATCGTATTTTGTGAGATAGATCTTTTATTTTGGTTATCCATGAAAAAGTATTACTTTTTATTGTGAATATTGGTAGATTTGACCCGTCTAATAAGTCTCACAAATAAAGATTCGCGAGACCGTCTCACAAGATACATACTCTTAAACAAAATGTTCACTCCCTTTTTTCTAGCGTAAATTGTTACTCTTTTTTTTTTTTCCAAATAAATACCACATGTTAAAACTCGAAACTCAAAATTAATCTATTTTGTTTTGGTATGAAAATTTATAATATTGACAGCTTTATGATTTGGTTCGAATTTTATCCAAAATCAAATTAAAAAATAATGCAACACCCCTAGTTCTAAATATGAATGTAAATTATGACACTTTACATGATTTTGGAAAATTTTGATTTCAAAAAAAAAAATAATACTATATCATCCAAATATAAATGTCCTTCTTTTAATGCTTCCAAATTCTGGTCGATGAAACCTTGACTTCTATGTCTAAACTAAGTCATGTGTAACGAGGATTACTACCTTTTCCGTGAAGTTCGTTAAAATAAAAGGAAAGCATTAATCCAAGCCCATGAAATTAAATAAAAATTTCACCTATAACCATTGAAAAATACCTTTAACCCAACTGGCCAACCCGGCCCATATGACAAGCAATCTTCACGTGGCTATTTTTAGGCCCCAAGTTCACATATCGATAGAGCTCAAGAAATAGATGAATAATATATAGGCCAATGAAATATAAGGAAAAATATTCAAAATCAGTGGCAAGAATGCAACTAAGCTAACCGCTGCGGCAAGCCACTGATTCTTCCTCTATGTGTGTTTTCTTGTTTTACATTTAGAATGGCGACCATGGCCGGAAGGTCCATAGCTGCTTGGAGCTGTCCATCTTCAACTTCTTCTTCTTATTGCCACAAAGCCAGAACAACACTATGCAGTACTTTATCACTGGTATTAACTCAAATAATAGCATCTCAGATAAATTTTAGAAGAGATATTGATGTAGATCTCAAGATTATATAAATATTTTATGACTGTTTCCATATTTTCTTGGAGTTGGTGGTGATCACTGGTATTAACTCAAATAATAGCATCTCAGTATCTCATAACAAAGTAGAAGCTAGCTAGTCTTAATATATTTATGTGCAGGTATGTAATGGAGTCAGTCATAAACGGAGAAACTTATCATGTTTAGCAGTTCAACAAGAATCGTCTACATCCACTGGTAATAATAGCTTATAATGGGTTTATATTCAATTTGTCAGTTTGACGGGACACCGAGTTATAGGGAAAAAAGTACCCAAAAAAAAAAAAACAGATGATTTTGGATAATTTTTTGCTTAGTATTTATTCCATTAAACATAGTGGTTGTGAGTCAGTTTTGCAGTTTGAAACGATGATTTCCTACATATTTTTTAAGTTGTTCTTTTGTGCTTCCAACTGGGAAATGGAGTATCCAAAAGAGAGTACAGTTGATCATATATTTTTTGACCATATATATATATATATATATCTAGTAAACACAGCACAAGAAATCAAAACATTTCTTTTATTTGGAATATTAAATCGACTTTTGGACAGAAAAAAACTCTCACGATTAATTCTCGAGATGATAAGTGAACCAAGATAAAAGAGTCCCAAAATTATTATCTCTGAGTGTTAACATTGTATAAGTAGCCATGGATGATTGTAAAATCAGTTGCTGCAGCTGCTTCTGAGACAAAGGAGATAAATGAGGTGAAGAAGCCGGCTACAGATATGACAGATGGCAAAGCAGTAGCCGAGAAGCCGAAAGCTGCAGCAAAAGCTCCGGCGAAGTCTCTGCCAGAGTTGATGGAGGAGGATGTAATTCCTTCACTCAAAAAGACTCTTGAAGCTCAACAAGATATTACCCAACTCGACCTATCTTTCGATGATAATAAGGTTAGCCTCGATCGACATATTAATCAATTCCACAGTATTGATCCAATGAGGAAGGGAATATAATGCGAGTATTGTGCCAATATTTATATTGCATCAAGTCCAATGTCTCTGTGAGTGCCATTTTAACACATATGCTTGTGTCAAACAAGTATCTATCAAGTCCAAATATAAACATCATATGAACCTTTTGAGGTCCATAAATTCGTTCTCTTTTTATGAACATCTTATATTGATTACCTCATTATTTAGATCATGATGGGATGGGATGACACCCACTCACGACCACTACTTTATGTGAAATCGATAAATACGTTCGAAATGCCTTGCCTTCACTATTATACTATAATCTTTATGTCCATTAAGAAGAGATATAAATAAAATAGACAGAGGGGACTAGAAGTCCAAGGTAACACAAATTATATTACATATTATGTTACTACCCTTAGGTTGTTCAGAAGATCCACGAAGGGATCTTATCATCTGCTGATTTTTGCTGTTTGTTGAACGATTTATGGCAGTTGGAAGGTTCTTTTTTGAAGAAGGGCAATCCTTACTCATTTTGGGCTTTCTTTCCTGATGGAACTATCAATGGTAATCTCCAGCGATTAAGAATGTGTTAATTCTCAGAGAGATCAATGAGTGAAAACCAATCAGTATGTGTCAGAACGCAGACCCCCAAATATGGTTATTTTGTCCAGATATAGATTATTGCCCGCGTTTTTCTTGTTAGCTAAAGTTTTGGGGACAAGTGATTTCTAGAGTAATATTAAAATTAGGTCGTTCACAATCTCAAAACATAGCAGAAGCAATGGTTTTGTAATTGCATTAAATTTGACACTGTATGCATGTGTACATTCTTAGATTTTATTTTTGAATCTATATTCCCATGTATCTATCATATGCATGAACATGCGTAATAAGGACACAAAATTAAATAGTTTTATGACCTTAAAACATATCAAACCTAGGAGTTTTGGTGCCTCACTGTATTATGTGGATGGACAGAAGTTACAATTTCGATGCATGATATTGATGTGGGAAAAACCAATATACTGCAGGGCCCAAAGGTTTCTCAATATCCTCGTATGGGAACGGGGTGAGCACGGTGGAACCGTTTCTGGTTGATGAAAAGAAACCGACTGCAAAACATGTTGTGTTCTGGGTTGAGAAGCGTTTGGCTGCTCAGGGTATCATTCCAGTGTGGAAGGAATGAAATCGTCTCTGACCTAAACTTAAATATGGCATATTAATTTTCATTTGTGCTTCCACCTAGTGAGATTACTTGTTTACACCATCCACAATCATTTGACAATTTTTTCCTACATTTAATTTCCAAATCTCTACTAAGACTTTGTTGGTTGTCTTTCAAGTTCAAATATTAATATGCTTCTGCAAGGCAAAGAACTCCCCTGCATGCGCTAAGTGATTCACGAAAATTGACCCATGGCGACACCCTGAGCTAGATATCATATAATGCATATGCATATAATATTCTTCATACAGAACCTTGTCATCTATAATATGATCAACATATGTTAGAGTAGGTATGAAACGTCCATTGTTTTTTTTTTTAAATGTACTGATTTTTTTTTTTACTACTCTCGGCCGAAATACTTTGCATATATGTTTAAATATTTTTGCTATTAAAATACCAACCAACTTATTATTTAAAATCCAAAATAACGCAATTCAAATATGAAATCGTAAATCATCAATTAAACCTAAATTTAACATTTTTCAAAACAAAGCATAAACATCATAATCTCTCAAAATCTCTTAAAATCATAAAAGTCATAAAAATCTTTAAAGTAAGCTTAAATCATAAACGTAATTTTGCGGAAAACTAGCGACGATCTTCGGATTGTGTGCACCTTCAGTTCAACTAATTCAACTATCAAGTCCTCCATTAATATAAACATCATGCTCACCTGCATCGATCACACATAGTAAGTTTAATGACTCTACAAACTTTAACCATGATAGCAAATAATACATATACATCCACATGCAACAGTGAAAATACTTTTTAATAAAATAGCTTTTCATGAATATGCATAGACTTAAACATTTTCCTTTCATCATATGCTTTTCTTTCCTTTCATCATATACTTTTTCCTTTCATCATATTCGTATGCATTTCCCTTTTTATTGAACTCAGATCCTCAATTGTGACTTTCTATTAGATGTAGGTCGATGGATCCATCTACATATAACCACGGTACCGGACGACGGAGACATCAGCGACACTCCCACCCGTTAAATGAGCCTTGACCTTATATATTATCGTATCATCGTATTACTCACAATCAAATCACCTCCTTCGGTCTTTCATATTTCCATCACCTATAAAATTCATGGATATATAAATCATTTTTCTTTTAAAACCAAGCATGCAACACGTCTTTTGGCATCACCGGTTCATCATAAAATTCCATAAACATTTAAAATAAATATTTTAACATTTATTACAGCATTCAGGGCATTGTTAGGACGTCTAATATTTTTCAGGTGTAAAATAACCGTTTTGCCTCTGAAACCCTCTTTAGACCTTAAAACGACGATCCAAATCCATCAAAACTTAATATAACATCTTAAAATACACTCATAAATATTTCTTAGATGTAAAGCTCTTTGACTAAATTCCCAATTCGTTTTTAAAGCTTAACTCTACGCCTCGATTTCAACCCGTGTAACCAAAACTTACCAAATTTGAACCATAGCTTATTAACACCTAACAACACCATATACACCCAAATCAAACCATTTAGAACAATAGAACAAGCCTAGAACCTTGCTGGACATGTATGCCCATAATCGACCAAAGTCTAGCCTTACAATCCATGCTCCCCCTTCATTCCTAGCCCTTATCCGACCTACCTAGACCCTGACTAATCCTCCGAGAACCTTGACCGAGCCCCTTAGACCCTTCCTAGACTAGCTCTACAGCCCATGTAAGCACAACCCTAAACCCGCGCCCCTTCATGCCTCAAGCGACCCCAAACACATGTGTAGCCTATGTCATCCCGTTCCAGCCCTTGCACAGCCGCTGTAGCACTATGACTAGAATCCTTTAGAATCCTTGAACACATCCCAAACAACAGCTAGCTCTCTTCCTCTCCTAGGATGAAAAATGCAAACCATAGCCCATAGAAACCCAATTTCTATGGTCTTCTGGACTCAATACTTTTCTGAGTTCATCTTTGGATATCTACGTGGATGAGATGAAAATTTTCTACGCAAAATGGATAGTAACTGAATTCAGAGAGATAATTATGCTTCTATTAGAGTAGGTGCCCGTCGAGCCAAGTGTTGGCCGAGAGTTCATGTTTGAACTCTATGTATAAACAATCTTTATTTTAATAATATTTGAAATTATTATTTTGGCACTTCTTTATCTGTATTCCAATGCATTTTGCATAGATAAAGTCCTTGAATATACAAATAGTAGAAATAATATGAGATGCTCATATGATGAGTATCATGAAACTCATATTTGCACTACAAGAAAAATCCTATACGACAACGGATAAAGTCCGTTGTCGTAGCCCTTTTAAAACTGTTGTTGAAGCCAGTGTTGTTAAATGTTCGTTCAAAGACAACGGTTAAAAGCTGTTGTTGTAGCTACAATTTGCGACGGTTTTGAAAACCGTCGCAAATCGAAAACCGTTGTCGTTGCTGCATTTTGCGACAGTTTTCAAAACTGTCGCAAATGATATTTGCGACGGTTTTTAAAACCGTCGCAAATTATGGTTGCGACGGAAGGCTTTATAAACCGTCGCTCAATGTAGCGACAGTATTCATGTGGAAAACCCGTCGCTATTTAGCGACGGTTTATAAGTGTGGGGACCCGAACGCTAATCATCTTCTTTAATCGTGATTGGGACTAATTAATCAATTATAATGAACAGGGTCTAAAAATTTTTTTTTTTAAAATGCGGAAGGTAATGGAATCAAACTCCTATACATATCAGTATAAAAGTATAAATCTGATAAAATATACAATCATACATACTCAGGTTCAACATCTACTATCAAGTGTTCAAACCCTAGTTCTAATCCAAGTCCGGTATCACCACTCTAATCTCGATCTGTCTTCATCTCTGTGACCATGTACCTGTCCCACCTGTTGTCATGCACACATACAAACAAGACAACAGCCGGATAACTCCGGTGAGATATAAATATCCCAGTATAAACAATGTATTAAATGCAATCATATAAAACATATATAAAAGCATAAACAAACATCAAAACATGTATCTAGTCTGACTACATGAATCAATGACTAGTGATCTAATCTTATCTTATCTCAAATCTAGGGATCCCAATCTAATTTAGACTTTGGTATTCTGTATCGAGTGTATCTGAGATAGACGTCGATCTACATCTGAAGCTCGTCGATACACCGTAAGTCTAGAGTCTTATCGGTTCTGAGAAAGACTCGGCGGTTCTGCCCTAGCTAGGCTGTCAGCCCTAGACTCGGACTCTGACCCTGTTCTAAGTCAATACATGCACATATCAATCTGATAATCTGCAAATATCAATGCAATAAAGTAAAGTATGTGATTTAGGGAAACTCAAGTCAACCTAACTCGAGTTATGCAATCCCGAATCAACATTTATTTATACCTTTCTTTCGTCGGTTTCTGGCTCAGTCGAAGTTCTGAACTCACAGCCTGTCTGGTAATGACAATATCAATAATCTCATGTCAATATACCTTTCAAATCAATAACAATCTGATCAATCTGGATTAAATTCAAAATCAACGGCTTAACGGTACAATTTCAGTATCTCCGTCAATACAATATCCTCATAACACAGTTACCATCCATAACCCATATCCAATACCATCCGTAATCCAATCACAATTCAAATTTGTCTGGTATAAATCAATATACCCTAAAAATTCATAACAATTCTTTAATCAGTCCGTTTCTTAATCTGACTTCGATTCTACGCTGTCTAACATGTCAAGAACAACATATATGATGTGTATTCAATTCTAACAACATCATAATTCCAAAACATGTCAAAACGTAGTAAAACTTACGTCCAGTTGTAGTCTGCACTGCTAGGAGCACGGTACCGAAGTCGGATTTAAATTCTAACGGACGGATTTCTCACAAATCGAATTCTAAATTCAAAGATCAAAAGTTTCTCTCGATTTTCGATTTTCTTTCTTCTGAGTACGGTTTGCATGTACATATATATATATATATATATATATATATATATATATATATATATATATATATATATATATATATATATAAATACCAATGTACATGAAAACGCCAAATGTAGATTTTTCCTTCTGCATGTCTCGCGCATATGCGCGACACTACCGGCGCATATGCGCGAGACCTACTGGTCATCGCACATCACTCCTCGGCAGGCTCGCGCATGTGCGCGAATTCCTCGGCGCATCTGCGCGCATGTGCGCGACTTACTCGGCGCATGTGCGCCAACTCTTCTGGACTCTGCGCGCATGTGCGCGTGCTCAATCCGCGCATGTGCGCCACCCTTCCTGGAGTCCTCGCGCATGTGCGCGCATATCATCGCGCCTATGCGCCAATACTACTGTCTTGGCACATTATCAATTCACACGCGATCTCATTTTGTGTCTCGGTTAGCCCTTTCATAATCGTCTCGATTAAAAATCTATAATCGTAATTTAACACGACATAAAATTTCGGGCATTACATTTCTCCCCCTCTAAGATACGATTTCGTCCTCGAAATCATAGGCATTTCATTCGTATCAACAAGGAGTATATATACAAAACTGTATAAGAAGTTTACATCATCGAAATAACTCTGGGAACTCTTGTCTCATATCTAATTCTGTTTCCCAGGTTGCTTCTTCTATACCATGACCAGTCCATTGCACTTTCACAAGTGGAATGGTCTTCGTTCTGCGCTGTTTTTCTTTGCGATCAATAATCTGGATCGGTTTTTCAACATAGCTCAGAGATTCATCAAGCCCGGCCTCGTCTGGTTGTATAGCATGTGAAGCATCAGGAAGGTATTTCCTTAGTAACGATACATGAAAGACATCATGTATCCCAGATAATGAAGGCGGTAAAGCGAGTCGATAAGCACGATCTCCTATCTTCTCGAGAATCTCATAAGGCCCAATGTATCGTGGAGACAGTTTCCCTTTCTTGCCAAATCTGACAACTCCTCTGAAAGGTGAAATATTTAAAAATACTCGGTCTCCAATCTCAAATACCAATGGTCTACGTCGAACATTGGCATATTTGGCCTGTCTGTCTTGTGCTGCCTTCATTTTCTTTCGAATTAGCTTCACTTTTTCTGTCATATCTCTGATCATATCTGGTCCAATTTCAGGCACTTCAGAGATATCGTCCCAATAAAGAGGGGATCTACACTTCTTTCCGTACAACGCTTCAAATGGTGCCATCTCAATACTCGTCTGATAGCTGTTGTTATACGAAAACTCACAAAGAGGCAATGCATCTTGCTAATTAGTGCTGAAATCTAGCACTACTGCTCTCAGCATATCCTCCAGTGTCTGGATAGTCCGCTCTGACTGTCCGTCGGTCTGTGGATGATATGCGGTACTCAGATGTAACTTCGTACCGAGAGCCTGCTGCAAACTCTGCCAGAAGTGCGAAGTAAATCGAGGATCACGATCTGATACAATCGACTTTGGCACTCCATGCAATCTGACCACTTCTCTGACATAGATCTCTGCCATCTGATCAAATCTGTATGTCATCTTGTACGGAATAAAACATGCGGATTTGGTCAATCTGTCAATCACGACCCAAATCACATCACAACCTTTGGAAGAACGCGGCAATTGCGTCACAAAATCCATGGAAATGTGATCCCATTTCCATTCAGGAATGGACAAACTCTGTAATAATCCTCCTGGTTTCTTTCTTTCTGCCTTCACCTGCTGGCAATTCAGACATTTGGAAACAAATTCGGCGATGTCAGTCTTCATTTGTTTCCACCAGAACTGTCTTTTCAAATCATTATACATCTTTCTGCCACCAGGATGAATGCTGAATCGACTGTTGTGCGCTTCTGACAATATCTGTCGTCTCAAATCTGAAACATTCGGCACAACTAGACGATTATTCACATACAAGACGTTATCACGTACCTGATACTCTGATCGATGTCCTGTTCTGACCATCGATACTGATTTCTGTACATTCTGATCAACTTTCTGAGCTGCCTTAATTCTTATAATCAGCTCTGGTTCTACTTGCACCGTATAAAGTCTCAACGGTTTATAATCTGTTTCAAATTCTAATCCAGACAAACAGCAGTCTTCTATCAAATTTGAAACACCAATCGTCGATAAGGATAAAGAACATACCTTTCAGCGCATCAGCTGCTGCATTAGACTTTCCTGGATAGTATTTAATTTCACAATAAAAATCTTTAAGCAAATCAAGCCATCTTCGTTGCCTCATATTCAATTCAGATTGTGAAAACAGATATTTCAAACTCTTATGATCAGAATATATCTCAAACTTTTCCCCGTAAAGATAATGTCGCCATATCTTTAATGCAAAGACAATGGCTGCCAATTCTAGGTCATGAATTGGATAACGAGTCTCATGTGGTTTAAGCTGTCTTGAG
Source organism: Primulina eburnea (assembly GCF_022965805.1). Taxonomy (NCBI): domain Eukaryota; kingdom Viridiplantae; phylum Streptophyta; class Magnoliopsida; order Lamiales; family Gesneriaceae; genus Primulina; species Primulina eburnea. Next base: position 19,584,193 of record NC_133110.1, read on the forward strand.
GCATAAGCGATAACATGCCCTCGTTGCATCAGCACACATCCCAACCCTCTGTGAGAAGCGTCGCAATAAACCACAAAATCACCAGTACCGGAGGGAATAGTCAACACCGGTGCACTGGTCAACCTCTTCTTCAACTCCAGAAAACTGGTCTCACACTCTTCAGACCAAACAAATGGAGCATTCTTCTGAGTCAGCTGAGTAATTGGTTTAGCTATACTCGAGAAATCTTTAATGAAAAGACGGTAATATCCTGCTAAACCCATGAAACTTCGAATTTCAGGTACTGATGTCGGTCTTGGCCAAGAAATCACGGCTTCCACTTTACTGGGATCAACCGATATACCATCTCCAGATATAATATGACCCAGAAATACTACCTGTCTTAGCCAAAACTCACATTTCGACAGTTTAGCATATAACTTCTCAGCCCTTAGAATTCACAACACAGTTCTTAGATGCTCAGCATGCTCACTCATATTCTTTGAATAAATCAAAATATCATCGATGAAAATAATCACAAAATCATCGAGATATTTATGGAAGATACGGTTCATCAATCCCATGAATACAGCTGGAGCATTAGTCAGACCAAACGGCATGACAATAAATTCATAGTGTCCATACCTGGTTCTGAATGCTGTCTTTGAGATATCAGAATCTCTGACTCTCAGCTGGTGATATCCCGATCTTAAATCAATCTTGGGATATACTGAAGAACCCTGCAACTGATCGAATAAATCATCTATACGAGGCAAAGGATATTTATTCTTTACCGTTGCCTTGTTCAGTTGCCGATAGTCGATGCAGAGTCTCATCGAACCATCTTTCTTTCTTACGAATAGTACTGGAGAGCACCCCAAGGAGACACACTCGGTCTGATGTACCCCTTGGCCAATAAATCTTCCAACTGATCTTTCAATTCTTTCAATTCAACTGGTGCCATTCGGTACGGAACTCTAGAAATCGGTACTGTACCTGGCATCAGTTCAATGCTGAAGTCTATCTCTCTAACCGGAGATAATCCCGGAATCTCATCTGGGAAGACGTCAGCAAACTCACGTACCACTGGCAGATCTGCCAATGCTGGACTCGACTTCAGTAAATCTACTGAATATACAAGGAACCCTTCTGCTCCTTTCTGTAACAATCAGGCCATAGATAATACGGATACTAAAGGAATTCTCAGTCTAGAATTCTTATCGTACTATATTCATCTCTTGATCATCTCAGGTCTGATTTTCACCATCCTCTGAAACTAATCTAGGGTAGCTATGTACTTGGTCAGCATATCAATATCAGTAATGCAGTTCTAAAATCATAGAACACCAGTACAATACCATCTACCACACAATCTAACTCGATCTCATTCTCATCCGACTGTAGTCTACAAGATCTAACAGAAATCACTGGTACAAGATCTTTTCTCAAGGAAAGAAACACTACTACAGTAAATAAAGACTCAACAGATAATGCATGCATCAATGTAATTCTTTCAGAAATACAAATATGTGAAGCACCGGTATCCCTCAATACATATGCAGGATAATCAAACAAATCAGTTACCTGCAACATTATCATCTGGTGCTTCCTGAGCATGTTCCTCGGTCAAAGCAAATACTCTGGCCTGCTGTCTAGGAGGCTGGCCAACTGTCTGGCTTCCTCCTGGCCTCTGCTGTGACTGAGATGGTGCTGGCTGAAATGAAGGAACGGCAGTTGATCGTCTATTCCACTGTGCCGCTGATCCAGATGCTTCGGTTCCCTGGGATCTTTGGGAACCCCTCTGTGGACACACTCTAGAAAAATGTCCCTGTTGCTTGCAGAAGTGGCAGCTACCAAGTACTCCTTGGCATTGCTCAGTGGAATGTCTCCCTCCACAATTTCCGCAGTACACTCCAGTATAACTCTGCTGAGAACCACTAGAGCTAGAAGAACTGCCGCCAGACTTCTTAAATTGCTTTCCTCTAGCTTTCAGAAAATCTTTCGTTCCACCACTGCTACTACCACTCTCGAATCGGGGAAGTGGTTGCTGTGGTCTCGAAACTGGAGGAACAAATTCAGCTCCTCTCTGCCTTATCAGGCCCGCTTCAGCGCCCTTTGCTCTATTCATGGCATCAGCAAAGTTATTCGGTCGTCCTGTGTTCACCAATGTAAAAATATCGGGGTTCAAACCATTGATGAACTGATCGGCAACGGCGTCATTTCCAGCCACATGTGGAGCAAACTTCAACAAGGTAGAGAACTTGGTCACATATTCTTCAATGTTCAGCTGACCCTGTCTCAAATTGGCAAACTCCGCCCCCTTGTCCTTTCTGTACGATATTGGGAAGAATCTCTTATAAAACTCAGTTTTAAATACATCCCAAGTAATAATCGTACCTCGTTGCTCCAAGGCCCTCTTCATTGTAATCCACCAGCTTTGTGCAACATCAAGCAACTGGTGCCCAATCAATTTAATCCGGCGCTCATCACTGTACTCCAGTGAATCAAACAGCAACTCAATACTACCTAACCAACTCTCACACTCGACCGATGTCTCAGTACCTTTCAGAGTGGGTGGTTTGAATGACTGAAACCTCTTCAGCAAGGTTTCCATTGGAGTTGGTGTTACATCTATTGGAGGATTCGATGTACTACCCTGTTCTGGGATTCATCTAGGAGGCATATCTGAAACTCAAAAGGATTAGTGACCCAATCCAACACATCTGTTTCAATTCAATCTCTCCTCCGATCATCTTACTGCTGATCGAGAATCAATACTGATCCAATCTCAATAAAACATATTACTATATCAAATCAGATAAATCAAGTAACATGTATCATATAAAGCAGTAAGTCATGCTAGCAATCGCAAGCAAGGAAAGAAAACTCAATCTACCCCGCTCACTAGCCTTTTCTATCTCAATCTAAAGAATCTACAGTTCTGGTACCTACAGCTTTGATACCACCTGTTGTGGGGACCCGGACGCTAATCATCTTCTTTAATCGTGATTGGGACTAATTAATCAATTATAATGAACAGGGTCTAAAATTTTTTTTTTTTTAAAATGCGGAAGGTAATGGAATCAAACTCCTATACATATCAGTATAAAAGTATAAATCTGATAAAATATACAATCATACATACTCAGGTTCAACATCTACTATCAAGTGTTCAAACCCTAGTTCTAATCCAAGTCCAGTATCACCACTCTAATCTCGATCTGTCTTCATCTCTGTGACCCTGTACCTGTCCCACCTGTTGTCATGCACACATACAAACAAGACAACAGCCGGATAACTCCGGTGAGATATAAATATCCCAGTATAAACAATGTATTAAATGCAATCATATAAAACATATATAAAAGCATAAACAAACATCAAAACATGTATCTAGTCTGACTACATGAATCAATGACTAGTGATCTAATCTTATCTTATCTCAAATCTAGGGATCCCAATCTAATTTAGACTTTGGTATTCTGTATCGAGTGTGTCTGAGATAGACGTCGATCTACATCTGAAGCTCGTCGATACACCGTAAGTCTAGAGTCTTATCGGTTCTGAGAAAGACTCGGCGGTTCTGCCCTAGCTAGGCTGTCAGCCCTAGACTCGGACTATGACCCTGTTCTAAGTCAATACATGCACATATCAATCTGATAATCTGCAAATATCAATGCAATAAAGTAAAGTATGTGATTTAGGGAAACTCAAGTCAACCTAACTCGAGTTATGCAATCCCGAATCAACATTTATTTATACCTTTCTTTCGTCGGTTTCTGGCTCAGTCGAAGTTCTGAACTCACAGCCTGTCTGGTAATGACAATATCAATAATCTCATGTCAATATACCTTTCAAATCAATAACAATCTGATCAATCTGGATTAAATTCAAAATCAACGGCTTAACGGTACAATTTCAGTATCTCCGTCAATACAATATCCTCATATCACAGTTACCATCCATAACCCATATCCAATACCATCCGTAATCCAATCACAATTCAAATTTGTCTGGTATAAATCAATATACCCTAAAAATTCATAACAATTCTTTAATCAGTCCGTTTCTTAATCTGACTTCGATTCTACGCTGTCTAACATGTCAAGAACAACATATATGATGTGTATTCAATTCTAACAACATCATAATTCCAAAACATGTCAAAACGTAGTAAAACTTACGTCCAGTTGTAGTCTGCGCTGCTAGGAGCACGGTACCGAAGTCGGATTTAAATTCTAACGGACGGATTTCTCACAAATCGAATTCTAAATTCAAAGATCAAAAGTTTCTCTCGATTTTTGATTTTCTTTCTTCTGAGTACGGTTTGCATGTGTATATATATATATATATATATATATATATATATATATATATATATATATATATATATATACCAACGTACATGAAAACGCCAAATGTCGATTTTTCCTTCTGCATGTCTCGCGCATATGCGCGACACTACCGGCGCATATGCGCGAGACCTACTGGTCATCGCACATCACTCCTCGGCAGGCTCGCGCATGTGCGCGAATTCCTCGGCGCATGTGCGCCAACTCCTCTGGATGCTGCGCGCATGTGCGCAACTTACTCGGCGCATGTGCGCCAACTCTTCTGGACTCTGCGCGCATGTGCGCGTGCTCAATCCGCGCATGTGCGCCACCCTTCCTGGAGTCCTCGCGCATGTGCGCGCATATCATCGCGCCTATGCGCCAATACTACTGTCTTGGCACATTATCAATTCACACGCGATCTCATTTTGTGTCTCGGTTAGCCCTTTCATAATCGTCTCGATTAAAAATCTATAATCGTAATTTAACACGACATAAAATCTCGGGCATTACAATAAGTCTGTCGCTAATATTTTAGGTAAAATAAAAAAAATTAAGAATTTAATAAATCTGTGTTGTAAATTGGTACAATTTTGTAAAAGATAAAATATTTAAGTGTCGTGAAATAATAAAATCGTGTAAAAGATAAAAATTTTAATTGTTTTGATGTGGTACAAAAATCGTGTAAGAGATAAAATTTTAAATGTTGTGAAGTGGTAAAATTATGTAAGAGATAAAAAATTTAAGTGTTGTGAAGTTGTAAAATCGTGTAAGTGAGAAAAATTTTAATTGTTGTAAAGTGAAGTGGAAGGAATTGAATGAAATTAGCATGTATTTATAGAGAGTGATGAAAAAAATGGAGGGAAGTATGGGGGGAAACGAATTTTTTGAAAATAGCGACGGTTTTAACTTATACCGTCGCAAAATTTTAAATCGGCTACGGTTTAATCTTGTTTGTCGCTAGATTTTGCGACGGTTTAGATAAAACCGTCGCCAAAGGTAGCGACGGGTTTAAAACAACCGTCGCTGCTTTTAAACATGCGACAGTTTTTCTTTAACTGTCGCTAAAGTGAGCGACGGTTTTAAACTCAACCGTCACCGATTTATAATTTTTCGACGGTTTTTTAGTACCGTCGCGAACCTTAGCGACGGTTAAAAGAAAAACCGTCGCTAAATATAAAAACCGTTGTCGATCTACAAAAAAAACGCTAATAGACCGTTGTCTTTGACCCGAAAAAACGCTCAAAGACAACGTTTATAAAACCGTTGTCTTTGACCCTGCAGAAGACAACGGTTTTTATAAAACCGTTGTGGTTTGCCCCCAAAAGACAACAGTTTTATAAAATCCGTTGTCTTTTTCCTAAAAAACACACTTTTAACAACGGTTTTCGCAAAAACCGTTGTTAAAAGTTTTTAAACAACGGTTTTAACAAAAACCGTTGTTAAAAGTGTGTTGTCGTTTGGGGTTTTCCTTGTTTTAAAACCGTTGTTAAAAGTGTGTTGTCGTTTGGGGTTTTCCTTGTAGTGTTGGTATACTGTATATTCTAAACAGTTCCTAGTCGATTCAGCCATCGCTAAGAAGGATATAGGCCGCTCGAGTTCGAGACTAGTATCAGCGATGTGAGTACCATGTTTCATTGGTAGGGGACATTGTGATGTCCGAGCATACAGATAGGTGCTCCTTGTAGAGTGTACTGAACAACTCTCCACAAAGGACTTTCCAAGTGGTTCTCACTTATCGAGTGAAAACGTCCTAGTTTATGGTTGTACACCATTAGTCCTTATGACCCGGGACAACATTGAGACTCTATGTGCTAGCATTACACTTTGACTTGTTTATCGACTCTCATAGGGTCATCAGGTGGCGAGGTTGGGTGTTCTGTCGAAACATATAGGAGTCGATGCATTGTAGTTGGGGATTCACCGCTTACCTTCGGGTATGGATATCCTATGTGATATCATGTTTATGTAGTTTGAAATCTCTGATCAGAATATGGTGGTAATTATGAAAGGGGTTTCATAGATTACACCATCGATGCAACTACAACATGACACATAGTATCGATTCATTGACAACTCTCGATGTACTAATGGTTTTCGAATCGGTCGGGATATATGAGTTGAAGGGACCGTACTGTACGCTAACCATAATTGAATGGTTCTTGTAGGCACTATCATTTGATACCTAGGGAATCATGTAAGCGATGCTGCTAGGCGTTTAACATGATTGGTTGTGTACTATCAGACTTGATTTCTGACGTTGTTGTTATCAAGGAGTTGATAAGTAAGAATGGAGCAATTGGGGTATGCTCAAATAAGGACATGTTTAGTCCGAATCACATGGAGATGTGAACCCACGGCTAGTTGTATCAATGAACCATTGAGGGTCACACAAGTGCTAACTTTCTAGATCCCGTTGAGAAGTAAAATAGTTCAATGTGTTGAATGACTTTTAAAGGAGTTTATAAGCGTAAGAAAAAATAGAAGTATGACTTCTATAAGGCGAATGTAACTTTTATTTTGAGGAAGTGTTCCTAAACTAAAAGTTGGCCAAATAAATAATGTATTTGGAAAATGTGATTTTCATAAACATTATTATGGACTAAATTAAATTAATTCAAGTGTTGAATTAATTAAACACTAGTGGGCCTAGTAGAGTCCAAATAATTAAATCAATTCAAGGGTTGAATTAATTAAAACAATATTGGGTCTTGTAGAGCCTAATAGGAAATAATTATTCAACTAGTGGGCTTGAGTAAATTCAAGTAATGTTTAATTAGTCTCAATTTTTTTGAGATAATTAAATTAAAGTCCATGGGTTTTTAATTGTTAAAAACCCAAATAAAAATACATACATAGGAGGTGAAGAGTTGGAAGACTAACTTTTTCAATAAACTAGGCAAGCATGCCTTTGAAAAGTGTTTTTTACTTTTTCACACAACCAAGAAAATCCCCTTCTCTCCTCCAAGAAAGGATGGCCGAAATTTTGAGCTAAAAAATTCTCTCATTTTCTTTCTTCAATTTGTTGAAGAAACACTCTTTTCTCATATGAAAAATGCTCTAATTTTTCTAGTGCAAAATTAGAGTGAATTAGCTTGTTGGTGGTGGACCTAATTTGAAAGAAGTATACAAGAAGTAAGATGAAGCTTGTAGATTTTCATCCCTTCAAGAGCTTAGTTGTTTGACAACTAAGTTGGAGCCAACATCAATCTTGAGAGATTGATAGGTATATTTTCTAAACACTCTATGTATGACATAATTTTGTGTTTTTGTATTTGCTACACATCATAGTTGAGGGTGTTCGAAGTTTTGCTTGTAAAATCGAAATTTTGAAACTTCCGTTGCGCATTAGTACACCGTAACCGATCCACTTTAAAGTGGTATTCGAGCTATGGTTACAATTTGGTGTAGCAAATACATAATATTATATTGAGGTCGATTTTTAACCGCTTGAGATAAATTTTGCAACAAAAAAAATCAAGGTTTTTGAGTGGGGATTTCAGGCAGCTTGTTGCTGCCCATTTCGGGCAGCAAGGGCAGCCCGAGGGGCTGCCCGAACGCCCTCTTTAAAATATAAAAAAAAAATTTGTTGGCCGAAATCTGGCGACGGAGCTCCGACGACGGCAATGAGGACTAGGGTTTCCAAAAGTGTTTTGGATTATCAAAGTGTCATGGGCCTTGAAGTTGTTGGGCCATGAGATGGCTAACATATTTGTGAAATTTAAATGGGCCAAAATGTTTTTGGTGATAAATGATTTTTTGGGCCATTAAGTTTAAATTTACAAAAGTTGCAAATATTTTCTCATGAAATAAATAAATTAAGTTGGACTTTAATTATTTATATTAAATGGTGATTTACAAGAAATTCGGTTATAAATAAATTAATTAGAAAGTAGACAAAGGTGTTTGTATACTTTGTTAATTTAGTTTATAATCGTGGTGATTAGTGATTGGATCAAGATATATAATATTAGATCAATTAATTATTGTGTTAATTAATTGATGGTGTATGATATGTGATAGTATGCATGAAGGATGATCAAAAGCCTAAGCCCAATTTGCTAGGTGTATGCTAGGATATTTTGTGTTGAATGATTGTAATAATTATCAAATTTAAAGTGTGCTTGGTTTATGGCCCGTTCCCACCCCCCATGAGATGTATCCCTATTTGCCATTGATATTTATTTGTAAATATTAGTATAGTGGAAGATCAAGATTGAAAGATGGTGACCTTGGTGATTACGAAGATCGAAGACATGTAAATATTGGAAGCATATGTAATAGTTGCATTTGCATCCCTTGTATTTTTCCTAGGATTGGACCTAGGCCCGTGTTTAGCTCACACGGGCCATTAGTATTGGGGCGATTGATCATCCTTGTTTTGTTTACTGTTTATAATATATGCATGATATGTTATAAATAATGAGTATGTGCGTTATTATTATGATAATAACAAAGTTGTGTGGATCCGGAAAACATACGATCAAACATGACGATTTTTTAAATAAAATTAATTATGAGACGTTTCAAAATTAAAAACGATCATTTTTAATAAGATTCAAAATTAATATCAAGCCCGAAAAGGGGAATTATAAATTTGTTCATAATTTCCATGGCTTCCATCAACAATGGGTGCATGATGAACGCTACCCGTGCTAGGGGCTCGGCTCATATTATTGGGGGGCCCTGGGTGCTGGAAAGCTGTGACATCCATTGACATGGTGATGTGAACTAAATGGAATTACCATGATTTCGGCTCATATTATTGAGGGAACTCATGGCGAACGTCCATTAAGGTTCAACATCGATGGGTAAGGCTTGACACGTAAAGATGAAAGACGTCATATTATTGTGTCCTAATAAAACGTGAGATAAAAGTTTACGTAGAGGGTTGCATAGTGATGCAATTGGAAACTACCTTTTAGGAATTGTAATTGGCTGATATTATTCGGGATCATAATTCGCTAATTGGACCTTGCGTACCTACTGAGGAAAGGAGTTTCCCGTTTTCACTAGAGGGTAGTGAAAATGTCAAAATAGTGGAAGCGAAAATTTATAAAGTAAAAGTCCATACTTTATATCTTAATAAATATTTTAAAATAGTCATTAACATTTATCTGTTTTACTTTTCAATACTTTTTGACAATGTCTTCGATTCGTAATCATGTAACGGCCCAGATTCGACGACTGTCCTCACTGTATCAAGACGGGTCTTTCCAGCGTGCTTATGTCCTCACTCACACGCACCCTAGGAAACCTCCCAGGGGGTCACCCATCGCAAAATTTCCCCAAGTCAAGCACGCTTAACTTTAGAGTTCTTCTGTGATGAGCTACCGAAAAGAAGATGCACCTTCGTGATATGAGTAGTACAAATCAAATCTTTTAAGTCCTCTTCAACTGTACAGTCCATTACATTGAACAGTCTCGGAATCCCTCTCATTCCCGTGTGGGTCGGTTCATTCATGTTCTCTCCACCTAGAAGCCTACCAGGAGCCGCTCATTGTCCGTGCAATTGATGGCACCGGCGATCACCCCCCGCCCTCTTCGGCCCCGGGCCTAACATGCCCACCAGCTTCCGCTTAGTTCGTCCCCGAACCACACCGTACTAAGAGAGGTTGGCTCTGATACCAAATGTAACCCCCACTCGACCCTTACTGACCCTAGACCACGCCCAGCCTCGTCCCAGACCAGCCCAGTCCCTCGCACTAGCGCCACAAGACCTGCACCAGAAACAAGGCTGCGCCTCTCCTCCCGCTGCTACTGCCTTCCTTGCGTGGAGGCTTCTACCAAGTCTACCACCGAGCCCAGCCCTTCCTAACCCTCCCTGGACCATGCCTAGACCCAGCCCAAGCCCATGAACCCGCGCGCCATCCTCCTGCTCGAGCACCAAGCTGCGCGTCACTTTCTTCTTCATGGGGGTTTCTTGCGCGGCCCTTCCTCCTTACGTGCAGCAGTGCCCAGCCACCCTAGGACTCTTCCTAGAAACTCACCACGACCCTAGCCAAGCCCCTACCAGCCCTGTCCGAGCCCCCAACCCCCATGCAAGCTAGCCGACCCCATGAACTACCACAAGCACATAAAGCCACCCCAAAACTCACGGCTCCTATTCTGAATTTTTGCCCAAAAATTCCAGCCTTGTTTTCTCTATTATTATGTCATGTTTTGGCTATAAATCCTTCATATTTTATCATGTTTTGGCAGCGTGTCCGTCGGATTCAAAAACGATTTCAAAACAAGCGTAGAAACGTTAAAAATTCGAAAATACGTAACTAACCGTAAAATAAACAAACCCCCATATTTTTCATGCATAAAAAATTAAATCAAGAATATTATGATTTGTATGATGTTAAAAGAAGTTTAGGGAACGTGCCTTTGCGTTTATAACGCTCGAATATACGATCGTTGGCGAGGAAGGACGAACGGGCAACGAAGAACACAAGTTTTCCTTCTCCTTATATTTTCGAAAATTATGTGAGTGTGTGCAAGGTGTTCTCAGCTGATGGAGGCTGAAAAATGAGGGTTTGAAGACTAGATTTAGTTATTTATAAACTTAATTACCTATTAATGGGCTTTGGTTTTGGGCTTGCTTGCTTAAGGGTAATTCGGCCTATTTAAATTAATTAAATTAGGCCCAATAACACTTAATTAATTAAAATGATTTAATTTTTCTAAAAATGTTGGAGTTCGAATTATTTTACGAATCGAGCTCGATTTTTCTCGGGAAGCCGGTTTTGGACAAACAGTGAGTTTTAAAAGATCAAAAATATTATTATGTAAGGCTCGGGGCCGAAGAGAGCGGGGGGTGATCGCCGGTGCCATCAGTTGCACGGACAATGAGCAGCTCCTGGCAGGCTTCTAGGTGGAGGGAACGTGAATGAACCAACCAACACGGGAATGAGAGGGATTTCGAGACTGTTCAATGTAATGGACTGTACAGTTGAAGAGGGCTTAAAAGATTTGATTGGTACTACTCATATCACGAAGGTGCATCTTCTTTTCGGTAGCTCATCATAGAAGAACTCTAAAGTTAAGCGTGCTTGACTTGGGGCAATTTTGGGATGGGTGACCCCCTGGGAGGTTTCCTAGGGTGCGTGTGAGTGAGGACATAAGCACGCTGGAAAGACCCGTCTTGATACAGTGAGGACAATCGTCGAATCTAGGCCGTTACAGTTGGTATCAGACCTGACCTTTCTTAGTACGGTGTGGTTCGGGGAAGAACTAAGCGGAAGCTGGTGGGCATGTTAGGCCCGGGGCCGAAGAGAGCGGGGGGTGATCGTCGGTGCCATCAGTTGCACGGACAATGAGCGGCTCATGGCAAGCTTCTAGGTGGAGGGAACATGAATGAACCAACCCACACGGGAATGAGAGGGATTCCGAGACTGTTCAATGTAATGGACTGTACAGTTGAAGAGGGCTTAAAAGATTTGATTTATACTACTCATATCACGAAGGTGCATCTTCTTTTCGGTAGCTCAGCACATAAGAACTCAAAAGTTAAGCGTGCTTGACTTGGGGCAATTTTGGGATGGGTGACCTCCTGGGAAGTTTCCCAGGGTGCGTGTTAGTGAGGACATAAGCATGCTGGAAAGACTCGTCTTGGTACAGTGAGGACAGTCGTCGAATCTGGGGCGTTACAGTGGTATCAGAGCCAACCTCTCTTAGTATGGTGTGGTTCGGGGACGAACCAAGCGGAAGCTGGTGGGCATGTGAGGCCCGAGGCCGAAGAGGGCGGGGGGTGATCGCCGGTGCCATCAGTTGCACGGACAATGAGCGGCTCCTGGCAGGCTTCTAGATGGAGGGAACATGAATGAACCGACCAACACGGGAATGAGAGGGATTTCGAGACTGTTCAATGTAATGGACTGTACAGTTAAAGAGGGCTTAAAATATTTGATTGGTACTACTCATATCACGAAGGTGCATCTTCTTTTCGGTAGCTCATCACAGATGAATTCTACAGTTAAGCGTGCTTGACTTGGGGCAATTTTGGGATGGGTGACCTCCTGGAAAATTTCCCAGGGTGCGTGTGAGTGAGGACATAAGGATGCTTGAAAGACTCGTCTTGGTACAGTGAGGACAGTCGTCGAATCTGGGGCGTTACAAATCAGCTATCTGTAATACTCGACAAACACGTATTAACCGGACCTAATTACCTCAATTGGCTAAGAAATCTGAAAATCGTCTTGAAATCAGAAAGGATAGCATATACACTTACTGAGTCGTCCCCTGTTGAGGCTTCGATTGACTGCGCTCCTGAGGAATTGCAGACTTACAAGGAATGATGTTACCATGACTTGAAAGCCAAGTGTTACATGTAGGCTTCTATGAATGACGAGAAGTCGGTTCTTTATGTGGATTCTTCATCTGGTACGAAGATTGGTCCACATGGGAAGGGAAAGATGCGTTCTTTCCAACGTCGCAAGAAGGACGTGCCCTTGAAGAGGCAATCTCCGAGTCCCGCTATGGCAGCCATACCAGTAACGACTGACAAGACTGTTGACATATGTCATCACTGCAAGAAGCCTGGAAATTGGAGGCGTAACTGCAGGGAATATCTTGCCCAGAAGAGTTCTGGAAACGGTATGTTCTATATTGAAGTAAACATTTCAATTAACTCTACTTCTTGGGTATTGGATACCGGCTTTGGGTCACATCTCTGTAATGATTTGCAGGTGATGGGAAGAAGTAGGAGGCTCAGGGAAGGTGAGAGCTTCTTGAGGATGGGCAATGGAGCAAGAGTTGCTGCCAAGGCCGTAGGAGATATTTACTTATTGTTGAACAATGATTTTAAGTTAATTTTGAGAGATGTTTTGTTTGTACCAGATTTGATTAAAAAAATTATTTCCATTTCTATGCTTGATAAAGATAGATTTTCTTGTTTATTTAGCAAAGGTGTTTGCAACATTTACAAGAATGAATTTTAAATTGGTACTGGAGAACTTGAAAACGATCTCTACACCTTAAAATACAAAGATATTCCACTAAACAATGTCCAATCAATAACAATAACAAACAAGCGAAAACAAGATACTCTTAATTTGGCACAATTATGGCATGCTCGATTAGGACATATTTCCTTAAGAAGGATGAACAAGCTAGTGGGAGTGGGCATGTTTGATATGTCTGATATTAATGATCTCGACTTGTGAATCCTGTCTGAAAGGAAAGATGAACAAAATTCCCTTTAAGGGCCATGTGGAGCGAGCCAAAGGGTTATTGGATTTGATCCATACCGATGTGTGCGGTCCGCTTAGCATCACCACTAAGCATGGGCATGCCTATTTCATCACCTTTACCGATGACTTTACGAGGTATGGGTATGTGTATTTGATGAAATACAAGTCTGAAGACTTTGAAAGGTTCAAAGAATTCAGGAGTGAAGTAGAGAAACAGTTGGGACGAAGCATCAAGACACTTCGATCAGATCGAGGTGGTGAGTACTTGAGTGCCGACTTCCAAGAGTATCTTAGGGAGAATGAGATTCTCTCGCAGTGGACTCTGCCTGCTACACCACAGTTGAATGGTGTTTCGGAGCGTCGTAACCGGACTTTGATGTACATGGTTCGGTCTATGATGGGGTTCACGGAGTTGCCGCCATCCTTTTGGGGATATGCGCTTGAGACTGCGGCACTGTTGTTGAACAATGTCCATTCAAAGGCAGTTGACAAGACACCATATGAGATATGGATGGGTAAGCCACCCAAATATTCTTATCTTAGAATATGGGGGTGCCCTGCTTATGTGAAGCAGGTAGTGGGAGATCAATTGGATAGTCGATCCATTTTATGTTACTTTGTGGGATATCCAAAGAATTCGGTTGGATACTACTTCTATCATCCCCAAGAAACAAAAGTGTTTGTTTCTAGGAATGCAACCTTTTTGGAAAAGGAATTTCTATTGGATAGAAAAAGGGAGATGATAGAACTCGAAGAGGTTCGAGAGACACCCACAATTATAGAACCCACACCTGAAGAGCCAAGAGAGGAGATACAAGCTCCTAGAAGATCTGAGAGAGTCTCGAGACCACCTATGAGGTATGGTCTACTTCTTGAAGAGGGCCATGATGAGCCTAACCATGGATGTGATCCAAGGACCTTCAAGGAAGCATTATCTGATGCCGATTCATCCAAGTGGCTTGAAGCAACGGAATCTGAGATGAATTCCATGCATTCGAACCAAGTGTGGAATCTCGTGGATCCACCTGAGGGAATTGTTTCCATAGGGTGTAAATGGTTTTACAAGAGGAAACTTGGGGCGGATGGGAAGGTATTGACCTTCAAGGCACGATTGGTAGCAAAAGGATATACTCAAAGACAAGGAGTTGACTTTGAGAAACCTTTTCTGCAGTTGCGATGTTCAAGTCCATAAGGATATTGCTAGCCATAGCTGCATGGTATGACTATGAGATATGACAGATGGATGTCAAGACAGCCTTTCTTAATGGGGATATTCAGGAAGAGATTTATATGTCTCAACCTGAAGGGTTTACATCTGTCGGAAGTGAGCATATGGTATGCAAACTTCAAAGATCCATTTATGGTCTAAAGGAGGCATCTAGGAGTTGGAACCTTAGATTCGATAGTACAATCAAAGATTTTGGTTTTACTAAGAATCCTGAGGAACCTTGTGTGTATAAGAAGGTCAGTGAGAGTGCTGTGACGTTCCTGGTGCTGTATGTTGATGACATTCTACTCATTGGGAATGATGTAGGAATGTTGCAATCAACTAAGATATGGTTAGCGAGTAAGTTCTCGAAGCAGGACTTGGGTGAAGCATCTTTTGTATTGGGAATACAGATCTATAGATATAGATCAAAAAGATTGCTTGGTCTCACCCAGTCCACATACATTGATACCATCGTGAAGCGTTTCTCGATGGATGAGTCCAAAAGAGGACATCTACCAATGTGTCATGGCATGTCCCTATCCAAGTCTATGTCTCCTAAGATTGATGCAGAGATAGCGGCGATGACAAGCATTCTTTATGCATATGCGATTGGTAGCATCATGTATGGGATGATATCTACACGTCCTGACGTGGCTTTCGCACTAAGTGTAGTGAGTAGATATCAATCGAACCCTGGTCTTCCACATTGAAAAGCTGTGAAAGACATCCTCAAGTATTTGAGAAGGACCAATAAATTGATCTTGGTCTATGGGGGTGGAGAACTGAAATTGGAAGGCTATACCGACTCTAGCTTCCAAAGCGTTATCGATGACTCAAAGTCAACCTCTGGATTCATATTCATGCTCAATGGTGCTGCTGTCTCTTGGAAGGGTTCCAAGTGTAGAACCCGTAAATTGGACTACGTATAAGTCATGCATAATTCTAGTATCTAAATTAAAATTATTTTTATCGCATGAGTATTTAAATTCTTTTCTTTAAATTTATTTATTATACGCCGTAGTTTAATTGTTACCTTTTCAATTAAATAAGTGAGGCCGGACTGGAGGCGGAGTATTAAGATAAGTTAATAAAGACTCATTTAAGAAGTGGTAATTTAGCATGTTCATTTCATTTATTTATGTTTAATTATTTTTATGCATTTTAGGCATAATTCATGCAAGATAGGATTTGTTTCATGAAATTTTAAAAATTCGTGCATTAAGATTTTAAGTTGCATTTCACGTTCGAGCGAGGATCGGAGACCGGAAAATTTTCAGGAAAATTATTTTTATTACAAGAACTATTTTTATAAATTAAGTTAAAATATTTTTAAGTGTATTTTTCAAAAAATAGGAATTTTTGGGGTGTAGATTTTATTTTTAATCGGTACGCAAATTTTATCGAATCGGGGAACTTTTAATGGTTCGACCAATATTTTAAAAATCTTTTCAACTCGATATATTTTTCGAGAGTGTGTTTAGATTTAATGGGCCCACTTTTGGACTTATTGGACTTAAAACTCATTTAAAAATCTTTAAAGTACGATTGTGGCCCATTAACTTAGTATTACCTATATAATTAGCACTTAATCACCAATTACCCTAAACCTAAACTTGTATCAGCCGACACTCACCCCCACTCTGATTCCCTCCCCTCGGTTCCAGCACCCAGCAGCTGAAAGCTTCGGCTTTTGGCTTGATTTTTTTGCAAGAAAAGTTCATCCGGGTTCCATTGTCTCGATCTTTCTCTACAAACGCATCAAGGCACGCATGTATTCTTTCCTTTGTATCATTCATGCCATTATTATGTAAATTTGCGTGTAAGTGCATAGCAATCTTTCGATCCATCATGGGAGTACGTTCTGTTGAAGTTTTGACATGAAATCTTATTCTTTTGGTTGCATGTTCATGTTTTTTTTGAAGGCATCTCACGTTCTGATTGTTTTGGTGCAAAGGGCCGCTGTTGTATCGTTGTAGGGGCCGAGTGTTGTGCAGATCATAGAGGTCTAGGGCTGTGCTTCGATCGTTTCACGGCTGGTAGAAAGGGCCGTGAGTTTCGGGTGCAGCGTGAGTTTGTGTACAGCGTGAGATTTGGGTTGTGCTGCATGTGGCCGATCATGTGACTAAGGTAGGTCCTTTAAAGTTTAAGCTAGGTCCATGTGGGGGAGTTAGAGAGGACCGAAAGGTTTTTGGAGTTGGGTGATATGTGTTGTGATGAGTTTTTGGGAGATTAGTGGGCATGAGGTGGTGTGTCATGAGAGGGCCGAGAGTTTTGTTAAGTGCTGGAAGCTTCGACGTGAGTTTAGGGGCTTAATGACAAGGTTTTAGGAGTATTCCAGTGTTTGTAAATTATGGTAAAAAGTTGGGGCAGTTTTAGTTAATTTTCGATTCGATTCGGGTTAAAACCGGGACCCCGGTCCAAGTTTTAAAACAAATAGACTAAGTTGGTTTTTGGGCTCGAGTTTACGACTAGGGATACTTATAAAAATATTTTGGGATATTTTAATGAGTTTGGTAAGCTTCAGGTCAATTTTAGAGGTCCAGGGATAAAATGGTAATTTTCGGGTTTTCAGGGGCAAAATGGTAATTTTGCACCCGGGATGAGATTTTAGTCCTAGCAGCGCCCTGAGCACGAATCATAATATTTTTAAATGTTCATGCATCAGGTTTACGATTTTTACGCTAGTATATTAATTATGGTGCATGCTTAATTTAAAAGAATTAAGTGAGAAAGTGAAGAGCACTCCGTCTCTGCCGCGTCGCGTCATTATTTTGTTTGTTTTCTGTCAAAACAAACAAAGGCATGTTTATATCTTCTTTCACTCTTCAATCAAGTCATATAGGTATTTTTAAATATAGCAAGTACATGATTTTAATGCAAGAAGATCGAAATTGTTCATATTTAATTATGACATTTAATTATATTACGTGCATGAAAACAGAAAATGATTATTTTGAGATTTATGCGATATGGCTTGTGGTGCATTCACTATGTGGGAGCATTATTTATACGGTCGCCAGTGACCGCTCAGTTCAGGTTGGTACCACCCGGTCGCCAGTGACCGATCAGTTCAGGATGGTACCATCGGGTCTTCAGTGACCGCCAGCTCAGTTCCAGGCTCCCCGGTAGTCAGTTACCGATCAGTTCAGCTTAGTGCAGTGGCCACAGGCGTAAAACATAATCTCAACAGAAAATTTTATCAGTTATTTGAGTACAGGCTCCAAGGAGCAAATATTTTTACTGTGATTATCAGTTCAGTTATGCACGTATTATAATTGCTCAGATCAGTTTATTTTCAGCATGAGTACAGATTATTTTCAGTATGCCTCATGACATGATATTTTACCCCATGCATATTTTACTTCAGATTTTACTCGTTACCTGCGATATATGCATGCTGAGTCTTTAGGCTCACTAGACTTGATTGTTGTAGGTACTGATGAGGTCAGGGCCGAGGGCGGGGACCAGTGAGCCAGCTTGGGTCAGCAGTAGTGGCACCCGAGGACCTCAGTGCAGCAGTGTTTATTTTATTCCGCAAACAAATTTTTATCAGTCATTGGACATTTTTAAATTGTTATTGTGGACAAACAATTATTTCATTCCGCTGCTTTTATTTTAAACATTGAACTTGATTCATCAGTTGGTTTTATGAGTAAGGCCATTTAAGTTCTTTTAAAAAGAAAATTTTTAATTTTCCGCAAATTTTAAAGCAAGCAGTTTTAGGACCTTTACAGTTGGTATCAGAGCGGTGGTTCTGTATAGGGTTTCAATACTACTGACTGCGAGAAGCTCACGACCACGTCTTCGGTCTGTAAGTTTTACAGTTCAGCATTTTGTTCAGCATTTTATTTAAAGCATGAATTATTTTGTCAGCATGCTTTCAGATTTTCTGTATTTCAGTGTTCATTTAAAATAAATTTTAGAATTATGCATGTTAGTTACGTACAGGTTATGTATGGAACAGTATGCCCCCTAGACGCCAAGTTGGACCCCCGAGAGGTGGTGGCGAGCATCGTCGCGAGGACAATGATGATCAGAGACAAGAGAGGCAGACACCTCCTCCTCCTCCACCTCCTCCACCGCCCCCACCGGACATGAATGCCCAGATGCTAGCTGGGATGACACAGTTCTTCGCACAGTTTGCGGGGAACAATGCTGTGGTGACTAGGCTGACAGGGCCCGAGGCTGTTTACGAGCGATTCATGAAGATGCGCCCGAAGGAATTCTCTGGGACATCTGACCCCATGGTTGCTGAGGGATGGATCAAATCTCTCGAGGTCATCTTTGATTTTATGGAGCTGGGAGACGCGGACAGAGTTCGATGCGCCACATATTTATTCAGTGGAGATGCCCGCTTATGGTGGGAAGGAGCTTCGGTAGCCTTGAACTTGGCTACGCTGACTTGGGCACATTTCACGGAGGTTTTCTACTCCAAGTATTTTACTGAGGAAGTGCGCACCCGATTGACCACGGAGTTTATGAGCTTGAGGCAAGGAGATATGACGGTTACGGAGTTCATCCGTAAATTCGAGAGGGGCTGTCACTTTGTGCCCCTGATACCAAATGATGCCAGAGCCAAGCTGATGCACTTCCTTGTGGGTTTACGGCCGATTTTGCGTCGGGATGTTAGGGTATCTGACCCTGCCACTTATGAGATTGCCGTCTCCAAGGCCTTAGCCGCAGAGCAGGATCTGCGGGATATTGAGAGGGATCGCCAGGGCAAGCGCCCAGCCCAAGTACCGCACCGCCCTCCTCCTCATCAGCATCAGCAGCAGAATAAGAGGCCTTTTCATGGACCGCCCAGGAACCGAGGCCAGCAGCAGCAGCAGCGGGGACGCCCAGCCCCGAGGACTCAGGAGCACCCAGTCTGTCCCAGGTGCTCACGTCGCCATCCTGGAGCATGCATGGCTGGCTCAGGAAAGTGTTTTAAGTGTGGCAGTATAGACCACATGTTGCTGCAGTGCCCCCAGAGGAATCTGCCTACTCAGGGCAAAGTTTTTGCTCTACATGCCATGGAAACGAATCCGGAGACGATGTTGATGACAGGTACCTTTAAGCCTTAAATTATTATTCGAATTTCAGTATTTTGAGAACCTGGATTAAGATTTTTGAACTTAGAACTGTTATAGGATTGCATGCTCTACTCAGAATGATTTTGGGAATCGAGATTTAGATTTGAACTTAGAATTTCAATAGGGTTGCATGCTCTACTTAGTATTATTTTCGGGACTTAGTTAGAAGAACTGTGACCTTTGCATGTCTATAAGCTTAGCTCTTGTGATCGTTGGGTTCTGCTTAGTATTCCGAACTTTCAGGGAGAATTTTCATAGCCGGCAAAGCTACCAAGGCCTTGATAGATTCAGGGGCCACTCACTCGTTCATTTCGGAGATCTTCGCAAACTTTCTGAAGATCAAGACCATTGGGCTAGACATAGCCATTTCAGTAGTGTTGCCGTCAGGCGAGGAGATGGCAGCCACCAATGTTATCCGAGATATAGACCTTGAGCTGCACGGTAAGCTTGTATATGCAGATCTGATTGTGCTACCGATGCCGGAATTTGACATCATCCTAGGGATGGACTGGCTACTGAAGAACAGAGTATTGATCGACTTCCAGCGGAGATCTGTTCTTGTCCGACCGCCTGGAATGGAGCAGTTCTTATTTGAGCCGGACAGGTACTTTTCGTTACCGCGCATTATTCCATATATTCAGGCTAGGAAACTCATGCATAGAGGGTGTCGAGCATTTCTAGCGACCTTTTTATCTGTCCCCGAAGAACCCAGCCAGTCAGCCTCAGATGTTCCGATTGTCCGAGATTTCTTAGACGTTTTTCCCGAAGACGTCTCTGGTATGCCACCTGAGAGAGAGGTGGAGTTTTCCATTGAGCTTATGCCAGGTACGGCTCCGATATCCAAAGCACCGTACCGACTAGCACCGACAGAGATGGCAGAGCTTAAGAAGCAGATTCAGGAACTTCTTGACAAGGAGTTCATTCGCTCGAGCTTTTCTCCATGGGGCACGCCAGTCTTATTTGTGAAGAAGAAGGATGGCTCGATGAGGCTTTGCATTGACTATCGGGAGTTGAACAGGGTTACAGTTAAGAACAAATACCCACTTCCGAGGATTGAGGATCTGTTTGATCAGTAGCAGGGAGCTTCGATTTTCTCTAAGATAGATCTGCGTTCTGGTTATCATCAGTTGAGAGTGAGAGATGCTGATGTCTCGAAGACAGCTTTCAGGACTCGTTATGGTCACTATGAGTTCCTTGTGATTCCGTTCGGTCTGACGAATGCGCCAGCGATCTTCATTGATCTCATGAATCGCGTATTTCAGCCGTACCTCGACCAGTTTGTGATAGTTTTCATAGACGACATCCTCGTCTACTCCAAGAGTCGGGAGGAGCACAGCAGGCATCTGACCACAGTGTTGCAGACTTTACAGAAGCATAAGTTGTTCGCGAAGTTCAGCAAGTGCGAATTCTGGTTAGAGAAGGTGGCGTTCCTAGGCCACATTGTTTCCAGTAGTGGTATTGAGGTATACCCCGCAAAAGTTGCAGCAGTCAGAGATTGGGTTGTGCCTCAGAATGCATCCGAGATCCGCAGTTTTCTTGGGCTGGCAGGATATTACAGGAAGTTCATCCAGGGATTCTCATCCATTGCCGTTCCACTCACAGCACTGACCAAGAATAATGTGAAATTTGTGTGGAGCGAGGAGTGTCAGAAGAGCTTCGATACTTTGAAGCAAGCTCTTATCTCAGCACCCGTTTTGGCTGTACCGTCAGGATCTGGTGAGTTTGTCCTTTATACCGATGCTTCGAAGCTTGGTTTAGGTGCAGTTCTGATGCAGCATGGGAGAGTGATAGCGTATGCTTCTCGACAGCTAAATATCCATGAGAAGAACTACCCTACCCATGATCTGGAGTTAGCAGCAGTAGTTTTTGCTTTGAAGATTTGGAGGCATTATCTGTATGGAGAGAAGTGCCAGATCTTTACCGACCATAAGAGCCTCAAGTATTTCTTTATGCAGAAGGAGCTGAACATGCGTCAGAGGCGTTGGTTGGAGCTTGTGAAAGACTATGATTGTGACATTAGCTACCACTCGGGTAAAGCTAATGTAGTTGCGGATGCTTTGAGCACAAAAGTCGCAGTGATGGCTCATTTGACGATGCAGAAACCTCTTCAGATCGAGATGCAGAGGTTTGATCTTGAGACTTATCCTCGAGGTAGAGTTCCTCGTCTATCTACCATGACCATTCAGTCTTCTCTTTTGGACCGTATTCGCAGTGGGCAGGTCGCCGATGAGCAGTTGGTCAGTGGAAGAAGAGGGATGAAGCCAAGGGCAGTGTCTTGTATTCAGTCAGCGACGGTATTGTGAGATACCGAGATAGGATATGGGTTCCTAACAGTGATTCTCTCCGAGCAGACAACTTATCAGAGGCCCATATGTCCCCGTACTCCATTCACCCTGGGAGTACGAAGATGTACAAAGATCTGCAGTTATTGTATTGGTGGCCGGGTATGAAGAAGGACATCAGACGATTTGTGTCCGAGTGTCTAACCTGTCAGTTAGTGAAGGCCGAGTATCAGAGACCAGCAGGTTTGCTCAGGCCTCTTCCTATTCCTGAGTGGAAATGGGAGAACGTCACCATGGATTTTGTGACCGGTTTGCCAAGATCAGCCAGAGGATCGAATACCATTTGGGTGATTGTAGATCGTCTTACCAAATCAGCGCACTTCTTACCTATTAAGACGACATTCACCATGATTCAGTATGAAGAGCTGTATGTCCGAGAGATAGCCCGACTCCATGGCATTCCAGTTTCTATCGTATCCGACAGAGATCCTAGATTCACTTCCTCATTTTGGAAGAGTTTGCATTCGACTTTGGGTACGAAGTTGCTGTTTAGCACAGCCTTTCATCCGCAGACAGATGGACAGTCGGAGCGAGTTATTCAGATTTTGGAGGATCTTCTCCGCGCTTGCGTCATTGATTTCTCAGGGATTTGGGAGTCTAACCTGCCACTGGGTGAGTTCACCTACAACAACAGCTTCCAGTCTTCTATTGGTATGGCTCCGTATGAAGCACTGTATGTCCGCAAGTGTAGATCTCCTGTTCATTGGGATGAAGTAGGAGAGAGAGCAGAATTGGGTCCAGAAATTATTCAGCTGGCTGCAGAGGTAGTAGTCAAGATCCGTGATAGGATGAGGACTGCTCAGAGTCGACAGAAGAGTTATGCGGATCAGCGGAGGAGAGATCTAGAGTTCGCAGTGGGCGACCATGTTTTTGTGAAGGTGGCACCTATGAAAGGTGTCATGTGATTTCGAAAGAAAGGGAAGCTCAGTCCGAGATTTATTGGGCCATTTGAGATCCTTGACAGAGTTGGGACGCTAGCTTATCGTGTTGCTCTTCCGTCGAATCTGGCCGGAGTACACAATGTGTTCCACGTCTCTATGCTGAGGAAGTACATGGCAAATCCCTCGCATGTTCTGAATTTCGAGTCATTGCAGCTTACTCCAAACCTGTCTTATGAGGAGAGACTAGTGCAGATCTTAGACAGACAAGAAAAGAAACTCCGGAACAAATTGGTACAACGAGTCAAAGTCAAATGGCTTAACCATTCAAAGGAGGAAGCTACATGGGAGTCTGAGTCAGAGATGAGGAGTCGCTACCCAGAGTTATTCGGTGAGTTCTAATTTCGAGGACGAAATTTCTTTCAAGGGGGGAAGGATTGTAGAACCCGTAAATTGGACTACGTATAAGTCATGCATAATTCTAGTATCTAAATTAAAATTATTTTTATCGCATGAGTATTTAAATTCTTTTCTTTAAATTTATTTATTATACGCCGTAGTTTAATTGTTACCTTTTCAATTAAATAAGTGAGGCCGGACTGGAGGCGGAGTATTAAGATAAGTTAATAAAGACTCATTTAAGAAGTGGTAATTTAGCATGTTCATTTCATTTATTTATGTTTAATTATTTTTATTCATTTTAGGCATAATTCATGCATGATAGGATTTGTTTCATGAAATTTTAAAAATTCGTGCATTAAGATTTTAAGTTGCATTTCACGTTCGAGCGAGGATCGGAGACCGGAAAATTTTCAGGAAAATTATTTTTATTACAAGAACTATTTTTATAAATTAAGTTAAAATATTTTTAAGTGTATTTTTCAAAAAATAGGAATTTTTGGGGTGTAGATTTTATTTTTAATCGGTACGCAAATTTTATCGAATCGGGGAACTTTTAATGGTTCGACCAATATTTTAAAAATATTTTCAACTCGATATATTTTTCGAGAGTGTGTTTGAATTTAATGGGCCCACTTTTGGACTTATTGGACTTAAAACTCATTTAAAAATCTTTAAAGTACGATTGTGGCCCATTAACTTAGTATTACCTATATAATTAGCACTTAATCACCAATTACCCTAAACCTAAACTTGTATCAGCCGACACTCACCCCCACTCTGATTCCCTCCCCTCGGTTCCAGCACCCAGCAGCTGAAAGCTTCGGCTTTTGGCTTGATTTTTTTGCAAGAAAAGTTCATCCGGGTTCCATTGTCTCGATCTTTCTCTACAAACGCATCAAGGCACGCATGTATTCTTTCCTTTGTATCATTAATGTCATTATTATGTAAATTTGCGTGTAAGTGCATAGCAATCTTTCGATCCATCATGGGAGTACGTTCTGTTGAAGTTTTGAAATGAAATCTTATTCTTTTGGTTGCATGTTCACGTTTTTTTTGAAGGCATCTCACGTTCTGATTGTTTTGGTGCAAAGGGCCGCTGTTATATCGTTGTAGGGGCCGAGTGTTGTGCAGATCATAGAGGTCTAGGGCTGTGCTTCGATCGTTTCACGGCTGGTAGAAAGGGCCGTGAGTTTCGGGTGCAGCGTGAGTTTGTGTACAGCGTGAGATTTGGGTTGTGCTGCATGTGGCCGATCATGTGACTAAGGTAGGTCCTTTAAAGTTTAAGCTAGGTCCATGTGGGGGAGTTAGAGAGGACCGAAAGGTTTTTGGAGTTGGGTGACGTGTTGTGATGAGTTTTTGGGAGATTAGTGGGCATGAGGTGGTGTGTCATGAGAGGGCCGAGAGTTTTGTTAAGTGCTGGAAGCTTCGACGTGAGTTTAGGGGCTTAATGACAAGGTTTTCAGGGGCAAAATGGTAATTTTGCACCCGGGATGAGATTTTAGTCCTAGCAGCGCCCTGAGCACGAATCATAATATTTTTAAATGTTCATGCATCACGTTTACGATTTTTACGCTAGTATATTAATTATGGTGCATGCTTAATTTAAAGGAATTAAGTGAGAAAGTGAAGAACACTCCGTCTCTGCCGCGCCGCGTCATTATTTTGTTTGTTTTCTGTCAAAACAAACAAAGGCATGTTTATATCTTCTTTCACTCTTCAATCAAGTCATATAGGTATTTTTAAATATAGCAAGTACATGATTTTAATGCAAGAAGATCGAAATTGTTCATATTTAATTATGCCATTTAATTATATTACGTGCATGAAAACATAAAATGATTATTTTGAGATTTATGCGATATGGCTTGTGGTGCATTCACTATGTGGGAGCATTATTTATACGGTCGCCAGTGACCGCTCAGTTCAGGTTGGTACCACCCGGTCGTCAGTGACCGATCAGTTCAGGATGGTACCATCGGGTCTTCAGTGACCGCCAGCTCAGTTCCAGGCTCCCCGGTAGTCAGTTACCGATCAGTTCAGCTTAGTGCAGTGGCCACAGGCGTAAAACATAATCTCAACAGAAAATTTTATCAGTTATTTGAGTACAGGCTCCAAGGAGCAAATATTTTTACTGTGATTATCAGTTCAGTTATGCACGTATTATAATTGCTCAGATCAGTTTATTTTCAGCATGAGTACAGATTATTTTCAGTATGCCTCATGACATTATATTTTACCCCATGCATATTTTACTTCAGATTTTACTCGTTACCTGCGATATATGCATGCTGAGTCTTTAGGCTCACTAGACTTGATTGTTGTAGGTACTGATGAGGTCAGGGCCGAGGGCGGGGACCAGTGAGCCAGCTTGGGTCGGCAGTAGTGGCACCCGAGGACCTCAGTGCAGCAGTGTTTATTTTATTCCGCAAACAAATTTTTATCAGTCATTGGACATTTTT
This sequence comes from Primulina eburnea, assembly GCF_022965805.1. Taxonomy (NCBI): domain Eukaryota; kingdom Viridiplantae; phylum Streptophyta; class Magnoliopsida; order Lamiales; family Gesneriaceae; genus Primulina; species Primulina eburnea. The sequence continues at coordinate 19,610,042 of NC_133110.1, forward strand.
AAATTGTTATTGTGGACAAACAATTATTTCATTCCGCTGCTTTTATTTTAAACATTGAACTTGATTCATCAGTTGGTTTTATGAGTAAGGCCATTTAAGTTCTTTTAAAAAGAAAATTTTTAATTTTCCGCAAATTTTAAAGCAAGCAGTTTTAGGGCCTTTACACCAAGCAAGACAGTACAGCAGATTCCACCACTGAGGCAGTATATATTGCTGCATCAGCTGCGGCAAAGGAGGCTGTGGATAAGGAATTTCGTCCAAGAGTTGGGCGTCATTCCTAATGGAGTTGCTCATGTCCCGGTGTTTTGTAACAACACGGGAGCCATTGATCAAGCAAAGGAGCCAAGGTCTCATCAGAAGTCCAAACACGTATTGAGAAAGTACCACATCCTCCGAGAGATCGTGGAAAGAGGAGATGTCTCGATTGACAAAGTCGGCTCCGCAGATAATGTTGTTGATCCGCTAACTAAGCCTTTACCTGGACCATTATTCGAGAAGCATCGCGAATCGATGTGTTTGAAGCATATGGGTAGTTGGCTCTAGTGAAAGTGGGAGTTTGTTAGAGTAGGTGCCCTTCGAGCCAAGTGTTGGCCGAGGGTTCATAACTCTATGTATAAACAATCTTTATTTTAATAATATTTGAAATTATTGTCTTGGCACTTATTTATCTGTATACCCATGCTAGTTGCATAGATAAAGCCCTTGAATATACAAATAGTAGAAAGAATATGAGATGCTCATATTATGAGTATCATGAAACTCATATTTGGAATACTGTATATTCTAAACAGTTCCTAGTCGATTCAGCCGCCGCTAAGAAGGATATAGGTCGCTCGAGTTCGAGACTAGTATCTGTGATGTGAGTACCATGTTTCATTGGTAGGGGACATTGTGATGTCTGAGCAAGCAGATAGGTGCTCCTTGTAGAGTGCACTGAACAACCCTCCATAAAGGAATTTCCAAATGGTTCTCGCTTATCGAGTGGAAACGTCCTAGTTTATGGTGGTACACCATTAGTCCTTATGACCCGGGACAACATTGAGACTCTATGTGCTAGCATTACACTTTGACTTGTTTACCGACTCTCATAGGGTCATCAGGTGGCAAGGTTGGATGTTCTGTCGAAACATATAGAAGTCGATGCATTGTAGTCGGGGATTCACCGCTTACCTTCGGGTATGGATATCCTATGTGATATCATGTGTATGTAGTTTGAAATCTCTGATCAGAGTATGGTGGTAATTATGAAAGGGGTTTTATAGATTACACCATCGATGCAACTACAACATGACACATAGTATCGATTCATTGAAAACTCTCGATATACCAATGGTTGTCGAATCGGTCAAGATATATAAGTTGAAAGGACCGTACTGTACGCTAACCATAATTGAATGGTTCTTGTAGGCACTATCATTTGATACCTAGGGAATCATGTAAGCGATGTTGCTAGGCGTTTAACATGATTGGTTGGGTACTATCAGACTTGAGTTCTGACGTTGTTGTTATCAAGGAGTTGATAAGTAAGAATGGAGCAATTGAGGTATGCTCAAATAAGGACATGTTTAATCCGAATCACATGGAGATGTGAACCCACGGCTAGTTGTATCAATGAACCATTGAGGGTCACACAAGTGCTAACTTTCTAGATCCCGTTGAGAAGTAAAATAGTTCAATGTGTTGAATGACTTATAAAGGAGTTTATAAGCGTAAGAAAAAATAGAAGTATGACTTCTATAAGGAGAATGTAACTTTTAATTTGAGGAAGTGTTCCTAAATTAAAAGTTGGCCAAATAAATAATGTATTTGAAAAATGTGATTTTCATAAACATTATTATGGACTAAATTAAATTAATTCAAGTGTTGAATTAATTAAACACTAGTGGACCTAGTAGAGTCCAAATAATTAAATCAATTCAAGGGTTGAATTAATTAAAACAATATTGGGTCTTGTAGAGCCTAATAGGAAATAATTATTCAACTAGTGGGCTTGAGTAAATTCAAGTAATGTTTAATTAGTCTCAATTTGTTTGAGATAATTAAATTAAAGACCCAATTAAAAACCCAAATAAAAATACATGAATGGGAGGTGAAGAGTTGGGAGACTAACTTTTTCAATAAACTAGGCAAGCATGCCTTTGAAAAGTGCTTTTTACTTTTTCACACAACCAGGAAAATCCCCTTCTCTCCTCCAAGCAAGGATGGCCGAAATTTTGAGCTAAAAAATTCTCTCATTTTCTTTCTTCAATTTTTTGAAGAAACACTCTCTTCTCATATGAAAAATGCTCTAATTTTTCTAGTGGAAAATTAGAATGTATTTAGCTTGTTGGTGGTGGACCTAATTTTAAGGAAGTATACAAGAAGTAAGATGAAGCTTGTAGATTGTCATCCCTTCAAGAGCTTAGTTGTTTGACAACTAAGTTGGAGCCAACATCAATCTTGAGAGATTGATAGGTATATTTTCTAAACACTCTATGTATGACATAATTTTGTGTTTTTATATTTGCTACACATCATAGTTGAGGGTGTTCATTTTTGCTTGTAAAATCGAATTTTTGAAACTTCCGTTGCGCATTAGAACACCGTAACCGATCCCCTTTCAGCTTCTTGGAGAAGACAGTATGTTTATTGAACAAGATTACTTCTCTACCCTATTTCAATTACACACTGTAGGCCTACTGATTTTTTGAAGTCCCTCAGCAAGCATTTGAGGACAAGAAACTCATGTTTTCTGCATCCAACGATCCTATCTAAATATCTGGGAGCAAGAAAGAGATGCATTTGGAGCATAAACTTCTGGCTGATGTTGTGGGCTAGCCTATTCGGGTGAAGGCGGACTCATTTGATGCCTACACTATAGAAAAATTTCTGGTGATGACAACCATTGCCACAAGACTGATAATTAATTTGTGAAATTGAAAAGAAGGGAAAAAAGGAAACTGAATCCAAGCCCAAGAGGAAAATAATAATGCAATCCATTGACTCCGAGGTAGCAACTCATTTTCCTCCTCCGAAAAAGCCCAGAAGAATAGAAATTAAACATGTGCTACACAATCAAGAAAGTACCTATCTCTCAGGTGCAAGTGGTCGAGGTCACTGAAAACAAGGCTACTAAAGAGCCAACAGAAAAACTGAAACTGATAGCAGTGACAGCTCCTCCCAGAAAAATCTATATTCCAACAACTTCCCCTCCTCCAAAACCAAATAAAAGACCAATCTTTAGAGATCTCATCCAATCCACCAAGTCAGTACTGGTCTCTACCTTGTCCTCAGCCTTAGGAAAATGAACAGAGAAGGTAACTGAAGTCCAAGTCTCGGAACCAATATCAACAGTTCAGACACAAATAGACCTACTGATGGTTGAATTTGCTGAAGAAAACATAATTTTTTTTATGAAAGGGTGAAATTTAGAACAGTCACCGAAGATAAAAAGTTGAAAAAGAATGATGTGCTTAACATATACATAGCACTGGAGAAGGCTGTGCTGAAACAAGTCAAAACTGAAATTATCATTGAAGCACTTGAACGTCAAGATTATTTTCTGGATCTTCTCAAGATTCAAAAGATGATAATAATTTGTGTTGAACAAAGTTCAAACTATGATAATTTATGCCCAACCACATTTGATGATATAACAGTAATAAATAAACTAGATATTGACCTAATTTCCCTGCATATGAGGTCAAATACTGGGAAAATGACCATAAAATTTTTGAACCAGTAGATTCAAAGGAACATAAAGTGGCTATATCATCATCTCAGTCTTTCTCCGAGCAGCTGACTATATCTGACTCCAAGAAAGCCAAACTGCCTACTCAGCTAGATCTTATCACTTCTCTTCCTTTGTGGCAGATTTTTTTTGCAAATGTTGAAAAAGTTGTGCAATCCATTGAAAAAAACAACATTATGATAATGAAGATGACATCCTACTGAGAAAATTGCTCTTACGCATCTCCCTTGCCTAGGAAGACTAATGTGGTGGTTTCTAATGCAGAAGTAATCCTATCAGAGGATTTACTTATGATTGAATCTGATAAAGCTTCCATCATTTGAGGAATTATACAGGAAGTGGTTGAAATAGCCATGACTGAGCAAGATGGCCTAGAAATTGAAGAACAAATCAGGCAGACTATAGAGGAATATAATGAAGTACCTATCAGTCAAACTGAATCAAGAGTCCTAATAATCGGACAAGTAGGGGCCTCCAACAGTTAGGCTCTTGCAATAACAGTTTCTACATCCAAAGAACTTCCAACAATAGAGCCATTATCTCCTTCTTTGGATTTAATTCATGGCACAACTCTTGATCAAATTGTTTTAAGTCTCAATGCCACCTCTTCCTCTATAACAGTTCTTAAAAGGAGCAATCTGTATACCAAGGAAGCTTTGGAATCATTTAAAGATAAAATGCTCAAAATAGTGTGGATCTATCTAGGGGCATGATCGACATATTTAATCGATTGAAGCAGATAAATAAAATGCTCAAGCAGCTACTGCTACTCATCATGGGGGAAAAATTTATTCAACAAATTTAAAATCTGACCAAGATAGATGAAGTTCAAGCAAATTTCAATGAAAATATGGATAGCCAAATCGATTATAGGTTGACCGATGAAGCCCAACTGACAGTCTACATAAGTAGATCAGTTAGTCTAAATCCAAATATTCCCCGAAGAAACAGTATAATCAGTGACAAATGATCAAGAATCCAGCTGAAGTAGTGGATAAAGTTTTTCGTGCCAACAGTTACTGGATCTTAATAGAAGATCTTAATAGAATGTTAGATTCATGCGCACTACAAGGATATGTTACAAAGGGCGATGACATGTGAACACCGACATCTATATTTGGAACAGATATATTATTTTGTAAATATTACCGTTGTAGATTAAGCTATAAATAGTTTAGTTGAACAAGTCTTTAAAGGTTACATAGTTATACCATTTATCTTCGAATTTTTGAAAACCAACCGTTCTTCTCTGAAGAAGCTTTCTTCGAGCGAAACTGGAACATCCATCACACATTGATAATTTATTATCTGATCATTTTGATGATCAAATTTGTGCTTAGAAATTTCACGAGAAATATGTGTAATTGAGAGTAATAAGTCTTACTGCTCAAATAAGTTTAGATTGAAGTTTACTAAGAGTTTCAGTTAGGCAGTGTTCAACGTACTGAAATTGGTGATTTCAAATTGTTTGCAATTACCAAAGTTTTTGAGTGCAATCCTTCCGTAAGGAAAAATGGATGATGTAGGAGTATTGAAGTTTTCGAACATCTAGGAACAACTTTGTGTCTATTTACCTTTCAGCTTATTTACCGTAAATACTGTTTAGTAGAACCCAACTGATTTTCTTGATAAACTATTTGTTCAAATAGTCTCAGTCAGTCTTCTTCCCCACAGTTCATTCTGATTAACTTACTGAGAACCCAACTAAAAAGAATAAAATTTAAGAGTTGCTAACCTAACCAAAATATTTGTTAAGATAAATTTATTAACTTCCTCTAAATTTATTTTTGATAGTAACAAAATATAAAAGTTTAGAAATTTACGACTTCTTTTAAGATCTAAAAAATTCATAACGTAACACATATTTAATATTAACTTAGCCAGAACAGAATTTTTTGTGCTGATTTTTAAAAGGCTCCATTGTATCTTTGTTTTTAAAAGTAGTCATATCATACACATTCATTCTTTGTTTGGTTGAAATATACATGGAATAATTATTTTAAAAAACAAGACATAGTTAGTCCATTGATTTTTTATTTTTTATTTTTTGAGTTGGAGAGGAATGTTTGTCAAAATTGGTTTCCAACCCAAAAATTTGTCCTAGATAGACATGACATGAAAGATTAGATATCTAAAATTTGAGCCTGAAATCTAAGATATGTGAACTTGTGTGAAACTATGATCACTCGCATAATGGATATGTTCTACAAAAAAGATTAACTCACAACCAAATCAAAAACATTATATTCCAACCCTCAAACCAATACAATGAATTGAATAAGGTTACAATAACAACTTTATATTATTTAATCTGCTTAAAAATAAAAAAAATTAAAGAAAAACCAAAGTAGAGCACTAACAATATATTTTCAGCCTCAAATCATTCCCTACAATTATCAACATCCGTGTGCGTGTATATATATTTCAAACTGTAAAAGAAAAAAAACAAGATCTACACTTCACATTTCATGGAACATATCAAGATTTTCCCCAATTAATTCTTGAGACAATGATCCCATATGATACCCACAAAAATCACCAAAATTCTGATTCTCAATCAGACCTGGTTTTGTATCTTCGATCTGAATCCCACTGAACTGGAACTGAAACATCGATTCCAGTTTATTTTCAGCTTCCCAACAGAACGTGCTTCCATTTTCAACCATGTTGTTTCTTGAAGATAAACATTCGTAGTAATCTGTGTTGTTTTGCCGATCGAAAGTCGTCAAATTCGGCATCGAGTTGAATACATAATTGTTAGGATTCATGATGGTATTTCCCTGAATCATATTCTGAGAAAGAAAGTTAGGACTGTATCCGTTCGAATCAATGCTCGTTTGGAATTCCGACAAGAGCAGAGGATCATACAGTTGTCTCGTCACAAGATTGCCATTCAAAGATTGAATTGGGATTTGCATTAAATGATAGTCTTGAGGATTCATTTCGATCGAATTCGACAAATCCGGAAGCCCTTTAGTCTGTAGAATGCGTGCCGAAACAGAGTCTGCATAATCTCTCTCCTTTTTTACTTCCATTTCGGGTACGTGCATATGTGTGTTTGGATCAATGCCTTGCTTGATGAGCTTTTTCTTGAGGCAAGAATTCCAAAAGTTCTTAATCTCATTATCCGTTCTTCCTCGTAATTGTGTTGCAATCTGTGCCCACCTGCAAAATTTGGGTCCAAATTCTTGCAAATCAACAAAGATTTTATTAATCTCATCTTTGGAAAAAAAAACAATTTAAACCATAAGCTCATACCTATTTCCAAGAGCTTTATGCAAAGTGATGATCAAATCTTCCTCCTCTTGGGAGAACATCCCCCTCTTAAGGTCAGGCCTCAAGTAATTAATCCACCTCAATCTGCAGCTCTTTCCACATCTCTGCAAGCCTGCATTTATCCCACAAATTCACCTCTTCAATCTCAAAAAATGGTTTAAATCTTTCCACTCAAAACTGACAAGAACACCAATCCAACACACAAAAAACAGCAAAATGGAATTGAGATTTCAAGAAAATGCAGAGGCAGCCAAATACAAACCAGCTAATTTAGGCACAGAGCTCCAGCAACCGACACCGAATCTTGTAATAAAAGTGTGCAATTTCTCATCTTCTTCTGGTGACCACAGCCCCTTCCTCAGCTTCTGCTTCACGCTGCAAGAATGGCGCCCCATTTCTATATTTTTCTGTTATGTGTAGAAAACGAGGTTTTGTACCGGTGACAACCTTAAAAATACAGCAAGTTTTAATGGCCTAAATGTGTTTGGTTAACACATGCAAATTAGGGTTTTGGAACTCAAAAAATTTGTGATTGAAAAACCCTGTGATCCACCCTTTTGAATGAAAATATTGAAAGATAATCTCTGGAAATTTAATGATTTTTTTAACAGAAAATTAATCATACTTAGGATTCAAGAAAAAAGGAGTGAGGGGATGGTGGGGTCGAGGGTGAATCAATCAAGTAGTTTCTAAGTAAATTTTGGTGTTGCCTTTTCATTGGATTTGATTGGATATAAAGATATTTCTGTTTAAGTAAAATAATATTTATAGATGGCAATAATTGTTGGAGGAGCAACTATATATATTTAAGTGTAATTAAGCATCAAAATTGACAATATGTTTATTGAATATGAATTAAATCAATGTTGTTGGACCATAATTACAATTTTTATTGTATTAATTTGATCTGGATTATTTGTATTGGAGACAGTTAGCTATATAGGTTAGTGATTGGATTCGAATAAAGATTTGAGATATCAAATGCAAATTAATAATGATTAGTGGATTCAGAATTATTCTTAATTAAACCAACATCTTGCTTCGTGGATATTCGAAAGAATGAATATGAAACAACACGTAATTCATTGTTAGAACATGTGATTCTGTTAAGAACATATATAGCAAGTGGTGATGCAACTAGCGTTAAGGTAAAGATATCAAACACTGGTTCATACAGTTGACATTAGAGTTAATGTCACGTGTTCGATTTTGACGGATGACAGAGAATACAATTAGTGAGAAGAGGATTACTCGAAATAAATAATTGTCTCTACAAAGAGAGCGATAGAAATTTGATGTTTTAGCTATTATACGATTTAAAAGATTTCAAATACAGATTATCATATGTTATAATTTATAATAAAATAACAAACGATTGTTCCTATGTTCTCACATCAATATGGCAATCTATAATATTTTTTTAGCTTAAAATGTATTTGTTTTTCGATTATCATGTTATTAACTATATCGTATTATTAAAAAATGGATTACCATAGGTTTTTTATGTTAGCTTTTTTGACGCAGAATACCTTATGTTTTTTGCATGCATTCTTTTGTTGATAAAAACATAATAGTCTAATATAACTATCAAATTTATAATTTTTAAAATATATTTTATTTTTCTAAATAGAAATACTTGTTATTTAATAATGTTAATACAAGTGCCACTAATGACCATGGTGACCACTAACTCCCATGCAAGGGTGTCTAATCATGATATAATATATGGCATCAAATTATGTTGGGCAATTGAATACTACTTAACGCTCCTCACATGCCTTGATTAAATATCGTGAAAATTTATCTTAAATTAAACAAGATGGATGTTATATATACATTATTGGACAGTTTACGTATCATTTTCTATTTAACTTTCAACAATTAAATTATAATATTGGACCCACTTCCCATTTTATTTAATATTATTATGTTGGAATCGAAGAAGGTATTTAGAGGAGGATGAATTTTATTCTTGATTCAGAGTGACAGTGATCTCAATGTTAGATTAGATGTCCAGTAAGCCAACTTGTAGCTCGGATTTTTATTGACTGTAACGTAAAACAATCTTTCTTTTAATATTATTTTTCAATTTTATTCGATTGTGGCCTTATACTCTATCTGTAAACTCATTCAAGCTGCAAAGATAAAGTTCTTGCATATACAATAGGTACCATGAGGTCTGTGTCGCAACGTAAGATCATGAAACTCATTATGAAGAGTACCGTATAGTCTAAATAGGTTTATAGTTGAATCAGCCGCCTAAAACAATAATATAGGTCGTTTGAGATCGTGACTAGCATATGTGATTTAAATTTCATGTTTCATTGGCAATGATATGGAGATGTCCATTCACACAGATGCACCGAAAAACCCTTTGACTCGAGACAATGTAGAGGCTATACATACTAGCATGCACCTTGATCCGTTTACTGACTCCATTGAGGGTCATCAGTTGGGAGGTTGGGTGTAGTTTCGAAATATGTTGGAGCAAATGCATTGTAGTCGGGGATTCATCGTTTGTGATGGGATCGTTTAGGGGGATCACCGTTGAACTACAATAGCTCGATTCTTGAAATATTGAACACCGATGAATTAAATCGAGTTTGGTGTTCAAACCAAGCGGAAGATACTCGAAATAATCCTTCGTAGAAACCGATTAAATATTTTGTAAAACATTTAAATTATATGCAAGTTGAATGAGTAAAATATATTTTAGTTGAAACATTTTATCAAACACTTGATATCCAATATTTTGGTATAAAACTATGAAAATGATAAGTAATGCAATAAACAAATAGACACGAATTTGTTTATGGATTTCGAAGATTTAAATACTCCTACGTCACCCCTTCTTCCCCTAGTTCAACTCTCTTGTATAAGTGTGAGTGGTTGTGTGTGAGTAATTTATCCTTTATAGTGTACATCTCTAATGTATCTTCACACAAGGGCTTGTGCTCTCAACTAGCTGATTTCTTTATACTAACTGTCCATGCTTTGAATCATCTTAAAAAGCTCTTGTTTGATCTTCAATATGTTGTATTTATAAGCCCCAACAATGATATATACGTTAGACACAAGAATATGACCGTTTGTAAAGTTTCTGTACTGTTTCTGTGGGGACCCGAACTCTAATTCAATTATCTTTGCAATTAAGTGGATCTTTGCTAGAAAATGGGTCATAAAAAAAATTTTCTTTTAAACATTAGAAACGATTGTATATAATCATACACATGTAATAACTTTACTTAGGTCATTAAACGTAAGTACATGTCTTGTTCCATTTCATTTATACAAACTAGTTTTGGTAACAAACTACATATCATATGTAGAACATCTATTTTATCTTCTACGCCCGAAATCACCCGCTATCCAATCTCAGTCACGCTCTCCTTGACCCTGATCCTGATCCTGTTCCACCTGTTGTCATGTACACATAGACACAACAACTGGATACTCCGGTGAGAACAAATCCCAGTATAAAACATGTATACATGCATGTCATGCAATTAAATACAAAATCATAACGCATGAATCCGTATTTATGACACATTAGTGAATACAGATAAAACTCTTCGACTCTTATTCTTTGACTCAACTCATATCTAAGTCTAGGGATCCCGGTGTGAATAAGAGGTAACAATCTCCCAACTACTCTCCCAATCGGGGTGGCGGTACGTCTTATTCTCGGACTTCGGCCCTCTCTGTAACGAATATCTACAATAAGAGTCGATCTTCTCCTACGTACATCGACACCATCGAACATCCGGTATCTTGGTATATCTGCCAACGACTCACCTATCTCATATGCATTGCTATAACTCAATAGACAAGTCATGACCATATCAAGAAGACATAACCATATCAAATAATAAACAATCTAGTATGTGATTTTGGGAAACTCAAATCGGATTTAATTCGAGTTGCGTCTTCCCGAATCAACATTGAATTATACCTTTCGTTGTTCGGTCTTTATCGAGGTTGAATTCTAGATGTTGAAGCTTGTCGATATCAATCTGAAATGGCAATGTCGAATAGTACAATATTAATCCATAACTCAAACCAATACATGTATGTATCAATATTTCATCTCGGTACATTTCAGCGGCATAACGGTATAATCTCGGTATACCGGCAACACAAATAACATATGGCCAATTCTCAACAACTCATAAGCAATACAATATACACATTTCAAGCTCAATTTTATGAAGTCTCATCACCTATATGCTGGATTTCAAAACCCTCTCATTCGGTAGTATTTCTTCGATCCGTTTTTGACTATATGTTCACAATAATCAGGAGAACACAAAATAGAAACCAAAATCTGATTTCCCCCAAAAACTCAACTTCAAAACATACTGAAATGTAGTAATACTTACATCCTTTAGTAGCTTGTAACAAGAGGAGCAAGAATATGAACTCGGATCGAAAATTGGACAACCGAATCTATTACAATCATATTTCTAATATATGATGAAGCTTGATGGAATTTCTGAATCTTCTCTTGGTGCTTGCTGTTGGGAAATGTTGAAGGATGTAGGAATGAAGATGTGTATATATATCATGCATGGTGAGGGACAAGTGGCTCATTCTTGGTTCAGCACGTCTTGCGCATATGCGTGACCTCAACCGGCGCATATGCGCGAAACCTACTGGTCTCGGCACTAATCTTCTCGGCAGCTCGCGCATATGCGCGCTCTTCTTCCGCGCAAGCGCATATGCGCGAGGCCTACTGGACTTAGCATTTTCAGAGACACTTCCTCGCGCATATGCGCACCCTATCTCGCACATATGCGCGAGGTCCATTGCCTGCCTCGCACATATGCGCGCAACAGTGTCGCGCATATGCGCGTATTTTCTCGTCTTTCCCGATCTGATCTTTTCCGCCTATAATCATTTCCAATCATAATCCACAATTACAGATTAACAGGATAAAATTCTTGGGAATTACATTTCTTCCCCCCTAAGATACGATTTCGTCCCCGAAATCACAGGCACTCAAATCATAACAATAAGAAGGTATAACAAACTTTGAATAGAAGACTCACATCAGTAAAATAACTTTGGGAATCTCTGTCTCATATCCGACTCAGTCTCCCAGGTAGATTCCTCAATGCCATGACGGCTCCATTGGACTTTCACCAGCGGAATAGTCTTCGTTCTGAGTTGTGTGTCCTTCCGATCAATAATCTGAATCGGCTGCTCAAAATAACTCAAAGTCTCGTCGAGTTCGGCCTGGTCAGGCTGAAGAATATGAGAAGTATCTGGCAGATATTTCCATAGCATCGACACATGAAAGACATCATGTATCCCGGATAGAGAAGGAGGAAGAGCAAGTCGATATGCACGATCACAAATCTTTTCAAGAATCTCTTATGGACCGATGTATCTAGGAGACAACTTCCCACGTTTACCAAATCTGACAATACCTCTGAAAGGAGAAATCTTCAAAAATACTCTGTCTTCTTGTTCAAACAATAACGGTCTACGTCTAACATTCGCATAATTTGCTTGTCTATCCTGAGCTGTCTTCATTCTCGTCTGAATTAGTTTCACTTTCTCAGTCATTTCTCGGATCATATCAGGCCCAAGTTTTGGTATTTCAGATATATAATCCCAATACAGAGGAGATCTGCACTTCTTGCCAAATAATGCTTCAAACGGTGCCATCTCGATGCTTGTTTGATAGTTGTTGTTGTACGATAATACACAAAGTGGTAGTGAATCTTGCCAACTAGTGCCAAAATCTAGCACTACAACTCTCAGCATATCGTCCAATGTCTGGATAGTCCGCTCTGACTTTCCGTCGGTCTGAGGATGATATGCAGTACTCAGGTGCAATGTCGTACCTAAAGCTTGCTCTAAACTGTGCCAGAAATGTGAAGTGAATCGGGGATCACGATCTGATACGATAGATTTCGGCACACCATGCAATTTGACCACCTCTCTGACATATATCTCTGCCATCTGATCATGTCGGTACGTCATTATGTACGGAATAAAGCATGCTGATTTGGTCAATCTGTCAATCACGACCCAAATCGCATCACAGCCTCGGGATGATCGTGGTAACTTCGTAACAAAATCCATGGAAATGTGATCCCATTTCCATTAAAGAATAGATAAACTCTGAAGTAAACCTCTGGGTTTCTTCCTCTCGGCCTTCACCTGTTGGCAATTCAAACACTTAGACACAAACATTGAAATGTCTGATTTCATCTTTTTCCACCAAAACTGTTTCTTCAGATCATTGTACATCTTTCTGCCACCAGGATGAACACTGAGCCGACTAGAGTGCGTTTCTGACAATATCCGTTGTTTTACATCAGAGACATCTGGCACTATAAGACGGTTATTCACATACAAAATCTGATCATGTACTTCATACTCTGAATGATGTCCTGATCTGACCATCTCAATCGACTTCTGAACATTTGGATCATTTTTCTGTGCTTCTTTAATGCGAACAATCAAATCTGGTTCTATTTGAATCGTCGCAATGGTCTACTATCTGTGTCAATTGCTAATCCAGACGAACAACAATCTTCAATAAAATTCGAAATACCTATCGTCGATAAAAATAGAGCACATACCTTTCGACTCAAGGCATCTGTTACTGCATTGGACTTCCCTGGATAGTACTTGATTTCACAATCGAAATCCTTCAATAAATCGAGTCATCTACGCTGTCTCATATTCAACTCTGACTGCGAAAACAAGTATTTCAAGCTCTTATGATCAGAATAGATTTCAAATTTTTCGCCATAAAGATAGTGTCGCCGTATCTTCAAAGCAAATACAATGGCCGCCAATTCAAGATCATGAATTGGGTAACGAGTCTCGTGTGACTTCAACTGTCTCGATGCATATGCAATTACATGTCCTCGCTGCATCAGAACACATCCTAGTCTTTTGTGAGAGGCATCACAGTATACAACGAAATCACCAGTACCTGAATGGATATTCAACACTGGAGCACTGGTTAACCTTTTCTTCAACTCCAGGAAACTGGGCTCACAAGCCTCTGACCAAATAAACGGAGCATTCTTCTGAGTTAGCTGCGTAATCGGCTTTGCGATACTGGAAAAATCTTTGATAAATCACCGGTAATAGCCTGCCAGACCCATGAAGCTGCGTATCTCTGGCACTAATGTCGGTCTAGGCCAACTGATCACAGCCTCAACTTTGCTAGTGTCAACAGCAATACCCTCTCCCGATACGATATGCCCCAGAAACACAACTTGCTTCAGCCAGAACTCACACTTCAACAGTTTGGCGTACAATTTTTCCGCTCTCAAAGTTTTCAACACAGTCTTCAAATGATTAGCATGATCAGTCCTATTCTTTGAATATATCAGAATGTCATCAATGAATATAATCACAAAATCGTCAAGGTACTTCTAGAAGATACGGTTCATCAGGCCCATAAATACAGCTGGAGCATTCGTTAAACCAAATGGCATGATAATAAATTCATAATGTCCATACCTGGTTCTAAACGCTGTCTTCGGTATATCAGAATCTCTGACCCTCAGCTAGTGATATCCAGATCTCAAATCGATCTTGAAATATACAGAAGAATTCTGCAACTGATCAAATAAATCGTCGATACGAGGCAATGGGTATTTGTTCTTTACCGTTGCCTTATTCAATTGTCGATAATCGATGCAAAGTCTCATCGAACCATCTTTCTTCCGGACAAACAGTACTGGAGCACCCCAAGGAGATACACTCGGTCTGATATAACCCTTGGCCAGTAATTCTTCGAGCTGTTCTTTCAATTCCTTCAGCTCAATGGGTGCCATTCTATAGGGAGATCTGGATATAGGAATGGTACCTGGTATGAGGTCAATACTGAAATCTACCTCTCGGGCTTGAGGTAACCCTGGAATTTCATCGGGAAATACATCAGCAAATTCACACACTACTGGCAGATCTGCCAACGATGGGCTCGATTTCAGTAGATCTACTAAATATACAAGAAACCCCCCTGCTCCTTTCTGCAACAATCGACTCATAGACAACATAGATATCAAGGGAATTCGAGCTCTGGAACCCTTACCATAGAATTTCTACTCATCAGCCATCTTTGGTCTGAATCTGACAATTTTCTGAAAACAATCCACAGTGGCTCTGTACTTGGTTAACGTATCGATACCGACAATACAGTCAAAATCAGATAACCCAAGCACAACACAGTCTAACTCAATATCATTACCCTCAAACTGTAGCATGCAATGTCTAACCGATGTCACTGATATCAAACCACTCCCCAAAAGAGAAGAAATAGATACTACAACAGATAATGATTCAACAAGCAAAGCATGCATCAATGCAAAGTGCTCAGAAATGAATGTATGAGATGCACCCGTGTCTATTAATACATAAGCAGGATAACCGCAAAGAAAACAGTTACCTACGATCACATCATCTGGTGCATCTTGGTTCTGTTCTTCTGTCAGTGCAAATACTCGAGTCTGCTGTCTAGGAGGTTGGCTCACAGTCTGGCTCCCCTCTGGCCTCAACTGGGACTGTGCAGGTGGCGCCTGGAAGGAATGGACAGATGATGCTTGCCTCTCAGTCTGAGGTACTGATGCAGATGATCCTGCACCCTGAGATCGCTGTGACCCTCTCTGTGGGCAGACTCTAGCGAAATGTCCCTGCTATCTGCAGATATTGCATCGCCCAACCACTCCCTGACACTGATCTGTAGGATGTCTACCTCCACAAGTACTGCAATACATCCCCGTATAATCTGAACGTTGACCAAGACCCCTCTGTCGTGACCCACTGGAGCTTTCTTGCCACTACTACTACCACCACTCTCGAATCTGGGAGGTGGTTGAAAAGAGGGCTGTGGTGGTCTTTGAATCGGAGCAGCATATGAAAGTCCTCGTTGCTTAATCAGGCCCCCTTCTGCTCCCTTGGCTTGGTTCAAGGCATCTGCAAAGTTGTTCGGTCTGCCGGTATTCACCAAGGTAAAAATATCAGGATTGAAGCCATTGATAAACTAATCTGCAACGGTCTCGTCACTTTCTGCAACGTGAGGAGAAAATCGGAGCAATGTCGAAAACTTTGCCACATATTCTTCGATGTTCGGCTGTCCCTGTCTCAGATTGGCAAACTCGGCACCTTTATCCTTTCTGTGGGACACAGGGAAGAAGCGTTGATAGAACTCTGCTTTAAAGACCTTCCAAGTGATCTCTGTGCCGCGATGCTCCAACGCTCTCTTTGTGGTAAACCACCAATTCTTCGCGACTTCATGCAGTTGATGGCCAATTAACTTCACTCGACGCTCATCGGTATAGTCAAAGGACTCAAATAACATCTCGATGTCCTCTAACCAGCTTTCGCAATCAACAGCGCTCTCAGTACCATTCAGTGTCGGCGGTTTGAAGGATTGAAACCGTTTCAGTAGTGTCTCCATCAGTGTTGCAGTAACATCCATCGGATCATTAGAAGTACTGCCCTGTTCTGGTACCGGACGCACAGGCATTATTGCTCTTCGAGGAGGCATATCTGATTATCAAACTAATTAGTACACAATCTATACAATCTGTCTCAGTCCTCGTCTGATCATATACCTCTGATCCAGAATCAGGTCTGATTCATTTCATTCTTAATACATGTCGCAATCAATCAAATAAGCAGGTAAACATGTATTATTGCAAGAAACATGCTTTCATATAGAACATAAGTAAATCCATATACAATTAATAGCATGCTAGCATCATCAAAGCAAGGAAGACGGCTCGATCTACCCCGCTCATTCGCTTCTATTTCAGTCTACAGAATCTACTGCTCTGATACCACCTGTTGTGGGGACCCGGGCTCCAATTCAATTATATTTGGGATTCAGTGGATCTTTGCTAGAAAATGGGTAATAAAAAAAAATTCTTTTAAACATTAGAAACGATTGTATATAATCATACACATGTAATAACTTTACTTAGGTCATTAAACGTAAGTACATGTCTTGTTCCATTTCATTTATACAAACTACTGTTGGTAACAAACTACATATCATATGAAGAAAATCTAGTTTATCTTCTTCGCCCGAAATCACCACGCTATCCAATCTCAGTCACGCTCTCCTTGACCCTGATCCTGTTCCACCTATTGTCATGCACACATAGACACAACAACAGCCGGATACTCCGGTGAGAACAAATCCCAGTATAAAACATATATAATGCATGTCATACAATTAAATACAAAATCATAACACATGAATCAGTATTTATGACACATTAGTGAATATAGATAAAACTCTTCGACTCTTATTCTTTAACTAAACTCATATCTAAGTCTAGGGATCTCGGTGTGAATAAGACGTAACAATCTCCCACCTACTCTCCCAATCGAGGTGGCGGTAAGTCTTATTCCCGGACTCGGGCCCTCTCTGTATCGAATATCTACAATAGGAGTCGATCTCTCCTACGTACATCGACACCATCGAACATCCGGTATCATGGCATATCTGCCAACGACTCACCTATCTCATGTGCATTGCTATAACTCAATAGACAAGGCATAACCATATCAAGAAGACATAACCATATCAAATCATAAACAATCTAGGATGTGATTTTGGGAAACTCAAATCGGTTCTAATTCGAGTTGCGTCTTCCCAAATCAACATTGAATTATACTTTCGTTGTTCGGTCTTTATCGAGGTTGAAGTCTAGATGTTGAAGCTTGTCGATATCAATCTGAAATGGCAATGTCGAATAGTAATCCATAACTCAAACCAATACATGTACGTATCAATATTTCATCTCGGTACATTTCAGCGGCATAACGGTATAATCTCGGTATACCGGCAACACAAATAACATATGGCAAATTCTCAACAACTCATAAGCAATACGATATACACATTTCAAGCTCAATTCTATGAAGTCTCATCACCTATCTGCTGTAATTTCAAAACCCTCTCATTCGGTAGTATTCATTCGATCCGTTTTTGACTATATGTTCACAATAATCAGGAGAACACAAAATAGAAACCAAAATCTGATGTCCCCCAAAAACTCAACTTCAAAACATGCTGAAATATAGTAATACTTACATCCTTTAGTAGCTTGTAACAAGAGGAGCAAGAATATGAACTCGGATCGAAAATCGGACAACTGAATCTATCACAATCATATTTCTAATATATGATGAAGCTTGATGGAATTTCTGAATCTTCTCTCGGTGCTTGCTGTTGGGAAATACTGAAGGATGAAGGAGTGAAGAGGTGTATATATATCATGCATGGTGAGGGTAAGTGGCTCATTCTTGGTTCAGCACGTCTCGCGCATATGCGTGACCTCAACCGGCGCATATGCGCGAAACCTACTGGTCTCGGCCCTAATCTTCTCGGCAGCTCGCGCATATGCGTGCTCTTCTTCCGCGCATATGCGCGAGGCCTACTGGACTTAGCATTTTCAGACACACTTCCTCGCGCATATGTGCGCCCTATCTCGCACATATGCGCGAGGTCCATTGCCTGCCTCGCACATATGCGCGCAACAGTGTCGCGCATATGCGGGAGGGGTACTGTCCTCGCACATAATTCATGTATTTTCTCGTCTTTCCCTATCTGATCTTTTCCGTCGATAATCATTTCCAATCATAATCAACAATTATAGATTAACAGGATAAAATTCTCGAGCATTACAGTTTCTGAAATTACAATGGTCAAATTTGTCTTGCTGGGCATTTTGGTTGAACATGGTATTACCTGATATTATTTTAATTGAGAATCATGTATGTTCTGCATGTCAACTTGGCGAACAAGTAAGATCTATCTTCAAGAATAAAGGTAGTAAATCAACATCAAGATGTTTGGAATTATTGCATGTGGACTTGTTTGGTCCAATCCCTATCATGAGTTTAGGGAGAATGAAATACACTGTTGTTGTTGTTGATGGCTTTTCTAGATTTCCTTGACTAATCTTTCTTTCTAGAAAAGATCAAACCAGTAGCCTCCTGATCAAGCTTTTGAAAAAGATTCAAAATGAAAAGTCAGTTTTTTTCATTAAAATCAGAAGCGATCGGGGCACTGAATCTACTAACAAAATTCTTGAGTTGTATTTGGATGAACATGGTATTCATCATGAATATTCAGTTTGCCAGAACGCTTAAACAAAATGGAGTAGCTGAGAGGAGAAAGAGAACTCTTAAAGAAGCTGCTAGAACAATGCTAGAAGATGCAGACATCTCTCAGCTCTTCTGGGCAGAATAAATCAACACAGCGTGTTTTACACAAAATTGAAACATGATCAACAGAGGCATAATCAGACTCCATATGAGATATGGAAAGGGAGTAAGCCTAACGTATAATATTTTTATGTTTTTGGTTGTAGATGTTTTGTGCATAATAATGGTAAAAGTTATTTATCAGCATTTGATTCAAAATCAGATGTTGGACTTTTTCTTGGATATTCAGCAGTAAGCAAAGCATATAGAATTTTCAATAATAGAACTCTTAATACTGAAGAATATATTCATGTCATCTTTGATGAAGATAATGGTGCTCCTGAAATTTCTAACATGTAAAATCTAAGTAACAGATTAGACGTAATATATCTGGAACTAGATAGTGAAGATGATGCAGAACCAAGTGTCAAAGATGTTCAAAATCCAGAACCAGACATTCCTATTGTAGAACCAGTTGTACAGACACAAGATGTACCAGAACCAGCAGCTGAAATTCCAGAACCTACTACAGCTTTACCTGAACTTTGTAAAATCCATTAAATCTGGAAGAAATCTCCCTAAACCATTTTGTTTGGAGAAAATCACACCCTCCCTCCATCTTTTGTTATTGGAAATCCATCAGCTTCATTAACAATCAGAAGACAAATGATAAATGAATATATGCATGCTGCTTTTATTTCTCAGGATGAACCAAAGAAGATTGAAGAAACTCTTCTGGATCCCAGTTGGATTGGAGCTATGCAAGAAAAGCTGAATCAATTCAAAGAAATGAAGTGTGGTGTTTTGTACCTAGACCATCTCATCAAGCAGTTATTGGGACTCGGTGGGTATTTAGAAACAAGATAAATTAAAAAGGTACTGTGGTTAGAAATAAAACAAGACTGGTGGCTCAAGGTTTCAGACAAGAAGAAGGAATAAATTATGATGAGACCTATGCACCAGTAGCAAGGCTTGAAACAATCAGAATATTCTTAGCCTTTGCTGCTTTTAAAAACTTCAAAGTTTATTAGTTACAGTTACTTTACATAGTACAAGTATTAATTATGCCATTTAATGTTGTACGAAGACATTTAACATACCTTACTAGTTTTGGTATAAAACAAAGAACGATTATTCTGAAGCTTTTTGCAGGACTCTTTTTCGGTGATAAAGCTGATTCACTCATAAGTCAAAGATGTCGTTTTGCTTATAGACATTGGATTCAAAGATTTCTATATATATAAGGATCAATCCTATATTGAAAACAACGATTATTATTAACAAGGAAACACATTCTTCCAACGTTATTTTTGAGCAATCAAGAACTACTCTTTATCTTCAAGCTCAAACATACAGAAAATCAGCACACTCTTTTTAGCAAATATCTGATCTTCTGAGATCGTCTTGTGTTTCTTTTTCTTTATCTCTTCACAAGCTATTCACCTTATTACATCTTATTGAGAAGAGTTTGTAATCTGGAAAAGAGTCTTTTCCAGAACATTGTTGTATTCATTGTATTGTGTTGTGAAACTAAGAGTTTCAGTACGAAGGATAAGTCTTAATGAAGTAGGTGTGTACAAGAGTTGTAATATAAAAATCAAAGTCTTTTAGTGATACCTTCTGGAAATAGAAGAAGGGGATACATAGAAGATTTCATATTCGAACTTCCAGAAACAACTACTGTCTACTAACTACTATTTTATTGTTTTCACCTCAAACCATGAGATCGTTTCCGCACAAGTTATTTTAATCTTCTTGAAATATTTTGAACAAGATATGATATAATCTCTAACAGGATTCTAACACCTTTGAAAAAATGTCAAACAAAGGAACGCGTTTATTCACTCCCCTCTAAACTCTATATCGATCCCCAACAATTGGTATCATAGCGGGTCATTCTTGTTCTGAAAATCTACAACATAAATGGCACATTTCATCAAATTCCCCATGTTCTCAAAGGAGGATTCGATGATTGGAAGATTAGGATGCAAGCCCATCTTACAGCCCAAGACGATGACATGTGGTTTGTTATCACAGATGGTCCCTTGAAAATTCTAAATCCTAATACAGCTATTTTTGTTATTGATAGTGCGCCACAAATGGTTGAAAAGCAAAGAAGTGAACGGACAAGAGAGGAAAAGAAGAAAGCAAATCTAGACAATGTTGCTAAGGATATTCTTTACAAAAAACCTGAAAAAAACACCTTCAGCAAAATCAAGATGTGACCTACAGCCAAAGAGATCTGGGAGAAACTTATCCAAATTTGTAAAGGAAATGAACAGACAAAGGAAAACAAGCTATCTGTGGCAATGCAAAAGTTTGAAAATCTTAAGATGAAAGCTGGAGAAACTCTAAGCGAATTTGATGAGCGTTTCAGCAGCTTAGTAATGAGCTAGCAGTTTGGGAAAAGAACTTGGAAATAGAGAAATGACACTCAAAGTGATGAGAGCTTTACCTAGGAAATGGGACGTCAAGACAATGGCTATGAAAGTCTCAAAAGATCTGAACAAGTTGGAGCTACATGACTTGTTTTCAAATTTGAAAGCTTATGAGTTTTAATTGGAAGTTAGAAGTGGAGAAAAGCCCTTGTCGAATCCAATTACCAAGGCTCTTGCTGCTATTGCTACTGCTACTGATGCTGTTGTTTCAAGTGTATCACCTGCTGCTACTATTGAAAGTACATCTGACAAGACTGCTGAAAAAATCAGAAAGGATGCAATGTCCCTATTCGTGAAGAAATTTTCGAGATTCATGAAGAAGAATCACCGAGCATACCAAAGCCCAAACTGAAACTTCAAAAAAGAATCACCACCTAGTGATATGGCATGCTTCAACTGTGGGAAAATTTGATATTTTATTGCTGATTGCCCTAAACCTAAGAAGGATAACCAAAAGAAGAAGGAGTACAAGGGAAATTATAAGAAATCTAGAAGAGACCGCAAAACAACGATTGCTGAAAAAGTAAATCCAAATGCGAAGATTTTAGCTCTGAGTCTTCTAACACATATAGCCATTCCAGCGATAGTGATGAGGAAGAAATCAAATGGCTCATGAAAAATACTGAACCAGCCTCGACATCTGGAGCGGTATTTGACTTTGATTCTGATGAATTTACATGAAATAATTTAGTTAAAGCATTGCATGATATGGTAGATGAGTACTCAAGAGTTTCTCAGTCATTCGAGGAAGTTAAAATTGAAAATCAAAACCTGAAAAATCAAATCAGTAAATTCAATTGCTTGCAAGGAAACAGCTGCAATGATCTAGAAGTTGAGATAAGTAAATTGAGAATTGAGAATGAAAGAGTAAAGCAGATTACCAATCAGAAGCTATCGATACTGGTGAATGCATGGAATAAGTCTTCTATTTCATTAGAGAAGATGCAAGAATTACAGAAGCAATCTGGAGACGGGAGTTGTCTCGAATTCAGTAATGATGAAAGCACTTCTGAAACATGTACAAAGCCAAAATTGGATATGTGCAAAGAGAAATACATTCACTTTGTTAAATCTAGTATGTTACATGAACCATAAGTAATAACTGTTCAAGTTGAAAGGTTTGTATATCAGACTAACAGAATTAAAAATTATGGTCTGGTTGTGTTGAACCTAAGAGAAGAGTCCATCAGAATGCTGGATCCAGTAGAGGATTCAACTCAGGAGGACAACCCTCTGTGAAGGTTAGAAACTACCGGTACTATAATTGTAGACCAGTTCAGAAGAGATACAGACCAGACGATAAAAACAGAAGGAAAGGACAACATCCTAAAATGTATTTTGTTAGAATTAACAGACCTTTTGTTGCACCACCTCTGGGGATACCCGAAGTACAAGATCACCTAGAAATTGTACAATTGTGGGTTCCTAAATGACTGATAAGGCTTGGACCCAAATAGATTGGGTACCAGTTACTAAAATTTGTGTTCGCAGGAACATGAGAGGAAATCCAAGATAAGCATCTCTATATGGTATATTGACAGTGGATGTTCCAGACATATGACTGGGCAAAAAAGTATACTTTCAGAAATAATGAGTTGTAACGGACCAAAGATAACTTTTGAGTACAACTCAAAAGGTAAAACTGTGGGTAAGGGTAAGATTATTCATGGTAATATCACTATAAATGATATGCTCTTGGTTGAAAACCTCTATTACAATTTAATCAGAATTAGTAAACTATGTGATAATGGATACTCAGTATCTTTTCAGAAGCACACCTGCCCAGTTAAAGATATTAATGAGTCTATAGTCTTAACCGCAAAAAGAAAAAGAAACATTTACAAAGTATCATGGAACAAAGATCATGTTAATGTTCCTACAGGTTTAATTACCTCCCTAAGTGATAAACATTGGCTATGGCACAAGAGATTGAATCATCTTAACTTCAAGTCAATCAATAATATCAAGAAGAAGAATATAGTTGATGGCTTACCTGATATTAGTTTCGTTAAGAATCATGTATGTTCTGCATGTCAACTAGGCGAACAAGTAAGATCTAGCTTCAAGAATAAAGTTAGTAAATCAACATCAAGATGTTTGGAATTATTGCATGTGAACTTGTTTGGTCCAACCCCTATCATGAGCTTAGGAAGAATGAAATACACTCTTGTTGTTGTTGATGACTTTTTTAGATTTACTTGGGTAATTTTTCTTGCTGGAAAAGATCAAACTAGTAGCCTCCTGATCAAACTTCTGAAAAGATTCAAAATGAAAAATCAGTTTTTGTCATTAAAATCAGAAGCGATCGGGGCACTGAACCTACTAACAAAATTCTTGAGTTGTATTTGGATGAACATGGTATTTATCATGAATATTCAGCTGCTAGAACGCCTCAACAAAATGGAGTAGCTGAGAGGAGAAAGAGAACTTTTAAAGAAGCTGCTAGAACAATGCTAGAAGATGCAGATATCTCTCAGCGCTTCTGGGCAGAAGCAATCAACATAGCGTGTTATAAACAAAACAGAACCATGATAAAAAAGAAGCATAATCAGACTCCATATGAGATATGGAAAGGGAGTAAGCCTAACGTATCATATTTTCATGTGTTTGGTTATAGATGTTTTGTGCATAATAATGGTAAAAGTTATTTATCTGCATGTATTGCTATTATTTAAATTAAAAATAATTTTTATATATTTATGGGGTGTTTAATTCATTTTAAAACTTGTTAAGTCATGATCATTTATTTTAAATCGCAGAGGTTTAGTTCTACCTTTTCAGTTAAATAAGAGAGGCCGGACTGGAGTCGGAGTATTGAGATAAAGTTTAATAATAAGAAAATATTTTTAAATTTAATTTAAATCAAATA
The DNA here is from genome assembly GCF_022965805.1 of Primulina eburnea. Classification (NCBI taxonomy): domain Eukaryota; kingdom Viridiplantae; phylum Streptophyta; class Magnoliopsida; order Lamiales; family Gesneriaceae; genus Primulina; species Primulina eburnea. The sequence continues at coordinate 19,634,541 of NC_133110.1, forward strand.
ATAATTTATTTTAAGGTAAAATTATGTTTAAGGATTTATTTAATTAATTGGAGTTAAGTAGTAAATAAGTTCTTTTATGTTCAATAATTAATTAAAAGTCTAAATTAAAATATGTAACCAATTGAGATAAATTAATCTAGGCCTATTTTATTTAAGAAATTGTAACTTAACATTTTTTAGTAATTTATTTTAAGATTTAGCCATGCGTGCAAGAAAAATTACTATCCTAAATTAAGTTATTAATTCACTAAAATACATAATAAGTGTTTAAAACTTTAAAGAGTTAAAATTCATAATTAAGTAACATTTTTCCTCCATTTATTTAGCAAGATTTCGGCCACCCCCCTTGTAGATTTAATTTTGTTTGGCAACTCTCCATTTTTGCCACCCTTCTTTATCCTTTCGTGGTAAGATTATTCCCTCACTTTTAATCACCAACAATTAATAATTAAGCAATATTTCTACCTTACTTTGGCTAGCAAATTTTGTTCATCTCATCCCATCAAATCTCCCTCAATCCCATAATATCATGTCGTTTCCTATCTCCCAAACAACTAGGATAGAAAGATTTTCATTTCCTATTAAAAGTCCCCATTTAATTAGTAAACTTCCCCTTCATTTCCTAGCCATTCTCCCTCACCTCTCATTCGAAAATATCAGTAGACTTCAGCAGCAAAAAAATCGTGAGTTGCACAAGAAAAACAAGAGAGAAAAAAATAAAGAAAAGAAACTCCGCCTCCGCCACGCCGCGTTTGTCGTATCATTTGTTTTCTTTCTTAAACGAAATTCAGGCATGTATATGTTATTCTTTTCTCTTCAATCAAGTCTTATACATATTTTAAAACCATATTGTGTTCATAAATCATGAAACAAATTTTGAAAATAGGACAACAACTTCTTCGAAAATTTGTGCAGAATTTTTCGGCTTTCTTTCATGCTTCACGGTTTTGGCTCGTTTTTGTGATTTCGGGGTTTGGCTCGGTTCCAGGCGCTCAAGGCTGCATCTAGACACGTACTAGGGTGTGTTAGGATCGTGTTGGTCCATTAGTTCAAGTCCCTACATGCTGGACGAAGGCTTGACAACAACTTTCCCCTTAGTTGCAGGTTGATTCTCGATTTTTATTGTTTTGGGTTGTCTAAGTTGAAGGTTCGAATCATGATTGGTCTAAGGCCTGTAACCATGGTTAGAAACCTTCCTTAGCATATCTAAGACATGACCAAGATGGCCTTTCAAGGCTTGGTTCATGGTCCCATCGAGTTTTAAAACAAAACATGCAAATGCCCCTCGGTTTCTCTTTTTCTATTTTGGATGGTTAAGTTTCGGCCTTGAGGTTTGGGTGGATCTTTGTTGGCTTCTAGCCCTTATCCATGGTTCCCACAATACCTCATGATGTCTAGATCAAGACATTGTCGATCACATGGCTATTGGAATGACTAAGACAACAAGTGAAGCAATACACCCCACACACAGCAGCATGGTTCTCGGGTGGGAACGTCGGGTTGTCTTAGGTGTTCGCTTGGATTGTGGTTGGCCTATGGCCCTTATTCATGGTTCAAGCCACATCTTAGGACGTTGGGAAGAGACTCTGGTCAGTGGTTCAAGCCCCAATGGCCTTGGTTTCGCAAACCACGCAAAGGAAAGCACGGCTGCTGTCACGGCTTTGGACAGCAGCTTTGCTGCGGTCTAGAGGTATCGTGCGAGTTCTTGGTTGGCTTTTAGCCTATGAACTTGGACAGGAAAATACCGCAATGCATTAGGAAGGTCATGTTTTTGGCCGTTTGTGAATTAGTTAAGTTTAGAGGTCGTACGAGAATTTACGGTGCAATATGCCAAAGTGACTCTCGAAAGGGCGTTTTACAATTTTGGGCCTCCATTCACTATTTTCGTGTATTACAGCCCTAGGGATATGTTTTACAGTATTTTATGAGTATTTTAATCATGTCTAAATGATGGTTCAATGTTGGTTCGGGTTGGTACGAAACCATGGTTGAATACTAAGTTTGATGGACGTAATTGTCTCGTTTTTAGTTCGATTATGAAGTGTGGGTCAAGTTAAGTTTATTTGCATGTTTCTGACGTTAGAATTAGGTCACAGCAAGCCTGGGAACAATTCAAATAATTCGGTAAAACATGGTTATAATTATATTACGTGCATAAATATAAAATGTTTATTTTTTAGTTACATGCGATATGTCTTGTGGCCACCTTACGCTTATGAGATTGCTTCACCCGGTGACTTAGGACCGGTTTACGATTATGTATGGGTACGGATATCCAGTCCAAGGGCTGTGATGATCTCTACCGCCCAGTATACTATGGTTTAGTCTGATCAGACGTGCATGTTATGTTATGGGCCACTTGCGTAGAAACATTATCTCTACAAAAATTACGATATGATATGTTATGACAGAGCTCTATCGAGCAAAGATTTTACGTATGATTTTCAGATATGCACATATTTATAATTATCCATGACGCGATTTTCACCTTACGCTTTATGATACGATATTTTTATGTTACACGGAATTTTATGATATATTTACTTGTTATTAACAATATATGCATGTTGGGTCTTTACTCTCACTAGAGTTTATTGTTGTAGGTACTGATGAGGTCGAGACTGAGGGCGGGGACCAGTGAGGTAGCTTGGGTCATCAGTAGTAGGAACCCGAGGACCTCACTTTTTATCATTTACTATTTATGCTCAAACTCAATTTTTACTTTGATGAATTATTTTTAAGTCGTGGTTTTGAAAACAATATTTACTTCCACTGTTACTTTGAATATTAAATATTTTTATCAGTTTATTTTATGAATGATGAATGTTATTTATTTAAGGAGAAATTTTTTAAATAATTCCGCAAATTTACAAATACGAAATATGGGCCTCTACACAGCATTTGATTCAAAATCAGATGTTGGACTTTCTTGGATATTCAGCATTAAGCAAAGCATATAGAATTTTCAATAATAGAACTCTTAATGTTGAAGAATCTATTCATGTCGTCTTTGATGAAGATAGTATTGCTCTTGAAATTTCTAATATTTCAAATCTAGACAGGATTAATCCGGAACTTGATTGTGAAAATGATGCAGAACCAAGTGTCAAACATGCTCAAAATCCAGAACTAGACATTCCTATGGTAGAACCAGTTGTATAGACACATGATGTACCAGAACCAGCAGCTGACATTCCAGAACCTACTACTACTTTACCTGAGCTTGATCCAAATCCATTAAATCGGGAAGAAATCCCTCTAAACCCTTTTGTTTGGAGAAAATCACACCCTCCCTCCATATTTGGTTATTGGAAATCCAGCAGCTCCATTAAATACCAGAAGGCAAATGATAAACGAATATATGCATGCTGTTTTTATTTCTCAGGATGAACCAAAGAAGATTGAAGAAGCTCTTCTCAGTTGGATGGAAGGTATGCAAGAAGAGCTGAATCAATTTAAAAGAAATGAAGTATGGTTTCTTGTACCTAGACCATCTCATCAAGCAATTATTGGAACTCGGTGGGTATTTAGAAACAAGCTAAATGAAGAAGGTACTGTGGTTAGAAATAAAGCAAGACTGGTGGCTCAAGGTTTCAGACAAGAAGAAGAGATAGATTATGATGAGACCTATGCACCAGTAGCAAGGCTTGAAGCAATCAGAATATTTTTTGCCTTTAATTTTTTCAAAAACTTCAAAGTTTATCGGATGGATATAAAAAGTGCATTTCTAAATGGTCTACTACAAGAAGAAGTTTACGTAGAACAACCCCCAGGTTTTATTGATCATTTCTTATCACATCATGTCTTTAAATTACACAAAGCCTTCTATGGTTTGAAACATGCACCCAGGGATTGGTATGACACTCTCTCAAAATTTCTTGGCAATCATGATTTTACCATCTGCACCGTGGACAAGAGTTTATTCACGTTAGTTAAAAATAAGCACATTCTGTTAGTACATATTTATGTTAATGACATTATATGTGGGTCAATTAACCCCAAATTGTGTGAAAAGTTTGCTAAGATAATGCAGGAACAATTCGAAGTGAGCATGATGGGAGAATTGACATTCTTCATAGGACTGCAGATTAAGAAACTCGATACAGGAATCATCATAAATTAGGCTAAGTACAAAAAGGAACTACTGAAAAAGTTTGGCATAGAAACATGCTCTTCTGCTTCCACTCCAATGAGTTCATCTACTAAACTTGATAGAGATGAAAGTGGAATTTCAGTAGACGTAACTCAGTATCGTGGTCTTATTGACTCATTCTTATATCTTACTGCCAGTTGACCTGATATTATTTTTGCTGTTTGTATTTGTGCGAGATTTGAGTCTAACCCTAAGCAACCGCCTTTTATTGCTGCTAAACAAAATTTGAATATTTAAAGGGTACTCATAATGTCGGCCTATGGTATCCCAATGATTACTCTTTCAATATTATTGGATAATCAGATGCTGACTATGCAGGTTGCAAAATGGATAGAAAGAGCACCAGTTGTTTTTGTCAATTTTTTGGTGATAGGTTGATCTCCTGGTTCAGTAAAAAGCAGACTTTCATAGTCATGTCTACTGTAGAAGCAGAATATCTTGCTCCTGGAATTTGCTGCTCTAATTACTTTGGATGCAACAACAACTTAAGGACTATGGAGTTGAAGCCTCTGAGTCACCTATATTCTGTGACAATATGTAGAGCCCAAAATCAGTACACGTAAAACCCATGTATTTATTTATTTTTAAATTATTTAATTATTTTTAAAACGATTTTTAGTGATGCATGATTTATTAAATGCATTATTTTAAATTATTTATGTTTGTGATGCACGTTAAAATATTTCCTGAGTTCATGTTTCAGGCGATTATTCGATGCGGGATCGAGGAAAAGAGACCAGCGACGATTTTGGCAATTTTAAAATGTGATATTTTATTTGAAGTTAGGATTGGAGCATTTTAAATGACTGATTAAGTTTTTAGTATTTCAAAAGCTTAAATTTAATTTATTAAGTGATTTTAAGATTTTAAGACTTAAGTTTATCACTTATGTATTTTATTTTAAATTATGGGATTTTAATAAAGTTAGTAGTGGGTTAGTATTTTAATTAGCATGCTACTTATCATTTAAGCAATTTTTTTCCTTAATTACTTTCATTTTCACACACACACATACATGCCTATGCACACACACAAAAAATTCACTCTCACTTCCACTTCATTTCTTTGAGTAAGAGGCTAGGGTTCTTGGAGAGTTCAGCAGCCACCCCTCCTCTGTAATTTTCCATCAAGTTTTCGTCACTTTTCTTCAAGAAAATCTTGCCACGCTCGTCCCGAATCAACCCTCCCATCCTTCCCGCTTCGGTATCATCGTTTCGGTAACTTTAAATATCAAAAGGCATGTATATTCTTCTTTTATGCATCGATCTTGTTATAGTACATGTTCTTATGTTTATTATGTGTAAAAATTCATGTATGTTGTGCAAAGTTTGAGCAAAAATTTGATAGATCGGTTTTGAAATGATTTTAGATCTGAAAACCCGAATTCTGTTGTTATTTTGAGTTCTTCGAAAATTTTGTCGACTTTATGGAAAAACTTTCAACATATAAAACGTATAAATTTTTTATATCTTTGATTTGACAGTAAATTCATAATTTTTGGTAGAAAATGATCCATTTCGTCAATGTGAAGATGTTGAAGTTATTCTTGGTCCAGAATTACCATATCTAAGTGCTATCAGTGTCCTTATGTATCTTGTAAATTGAACAAGACCTGATATATCTTTTGTTGAAAATTTATTGGCAAGATTTAGCTCATATCCAACAAAAAGACACTGGAACGTAATTAAATATATATTCCGTTATCTGCGAGGATCGACAGAGTTGGGACTTTTGTATTCAAAAGAGACCAATCAAAGCATAATTGGTTATGCTAATGCTGGGTATTTATCTGATCCACACAAGGCACGTTTCCAAACAGGATATTTATTTATTCATGGAGGCACTGCAATTTCTTGGCGTTCACATAAACAAACACTCGTAACAACTTCATCAAATCACGCCGAGATTATTGCACTACATGAATCAAGACGTGAATGTGTGTGGCTAAAATCAATGACCGAACATATCCAAATCTCACGTGGATTGTCATTCGCCAAGAAGCATGTGATACAATATGAAGATAATGTTGCATGTGTTGCTCAAATGAAAGAAGGATACATAAAAAGCGACAGAACTGAACATATTCACCGTAAGTTTTTCGCATTCACTCAAGAGCTTGAGAAGAATAAAGATATTGATATTCGTTACATTCAATCAAGTAAACTTATCAGATCTCTTCACAAAGGCACTTCTTAAGACAATATTCCGAAAGCATATATATAACATTAGGATGCGCAATCTACGAAATTTGTGAAGAATTGTTCGTGTTAACATGAGGGGGAGTTTACTTGACTGCACTCTTTTTTCCTTACTATGATTTTTATCACAATGGATTTTTTCTAAAAAGGTTTTTAACGAGGCAAACTAAAACACGTAATGAAGACAATCACTGTATCATGATCATCATCACAAGGGGGAGTGTTGAAAAATATGAGTTAGAATATTTGAATGTTGAAAATAAGAAATTTGAATGTTGAAAATAAGAGTTGTAAATATTTAAAATTAGTGTGTGATGATATATGTAATGATATATTTATTTTTGGATTATTTCCGAATAAATTCTATAAATAGGTATCTCGATGTGTGAAGAAAATCACAATTGAGTAGAGAGAAAATTTTATAAAATGTGTAGTTTAGTAAATTTTGAGAGTTTGAGATTTTTTTACTTTTTACCGTTAACGTTGACTTTTAACACTCATAATCTTTTTCGTTATTACATAAAATAATGTTGAATTGACAAATTCTACCGACACTGTTGTATGGGAAAAAATGTAGGGACCACAAAGAAAATGACTTTGAAGGAAACTATTATTAGTAATAATTAAATAATTGATTAAACAAATAATATAATAATATTGGTATAATTAGCCTTTTTAAGGCGATGTTGAGTGTGGTTATGTATAGACAAATTTTCTTGGTATGGAAAAGTGAAACCGAAAGCTACCCATAAATTACGATTAATATTTAGTTAGAAATGTTTATTACAAATTAATTTATTGTACTGGCGAACGTGTGCTATTTGAAAGTCTCCAAATCAAGTCTAGTTACAGGTGAGACAATTATATATAATTAAATGGCCGTTTTATATTATTTTACAAACTTTTTGCTTATTTTTTAAATTAATAATGTTTCTGATTTGATCCGATAACATGTTTTGGCTAATCATTCCATGATTAGATCCCTAAAAAGAAACGATATACTAATTAACATAAATCTAATTATTTTTTTTCTATTTTGTTTAAGAGTGGGTCTCATGTGAGACCGTCTCACGGATCTTAATATGTGAGACGGGTCAACCCTACCCATATTCACAATAAAAAGTAATACTCTTAGCATAAAAAGTAATACTTTTTCATGGATGACCCAAATAAGAGATCTGTCTCACACATATTACCCGTGAGACCGTCTCACACAAGTTTTTGTCTTTGTTTAATACTTCGGAATGGGCATCTAACTAAATACTACATATATTTATACTTAACTATGATCATTTAATATAAATAATATTTTTGTTATATGTACATAAGATACCCCACAAAATGAATTCAACCACTCTCGACAGCCCATATAGTGCTCAATAGTCAGCCAATAACCATTAGGTTACAGCAGGAGTTGATCCGGGAGCTCCTCTTATGCCCATCGATCGACCCCGTATAATGATGATCATGAGAATTATGCCGAGCTATCGGCTAACCGACCGACCTAACTATCTATGCTTGTTCAGCCAAGATAGGGATTCAATATTCCGAGCTGCCGATCCAAGCTTTTTAAGAGGCGTGGTCGGCTCATTACAGGTTAGAAAGGCTCAGATATCAGATGTGCCCACATCTTGTCTAAGGAGTATCCTTAAAGATTTTCTTCAATCTTATCTAAGATTCTGGAGATCTATAGTCCTACAAGGAAAGAGTTCTAAGAGATCTAGACTCTTACAACGAAAGATTTGTAATAAGGGAAGAACTCTACACACATGATAACTGTTATCCGATAAATTAATAAGTATGAAACGACCCTCGTTTCTTAACTTTGAAATTCTACTAATTTTTTTTAATGAACATGTTTTCGAAATCCACAGTTTAAATAATTTAACATTTCCATTAATAAACATACTTTAACATTATAATTTCAAATGCAAAACAATCCTTAAATCGTCAATTAACCAAAAATCATACGTCGACCTTTAACAAGATCAACTAACATCATAATAAAGCATAAAAGAATATTTTTAATAAATCATTAACAATTTTTTTAAATCTTTTGACTATCAACCTAATGCGGAAAATAAATGTCCATCGGGAGTGTACTGTCTGTCTCGGTCCACTCAAGCGTCAGCGCCTCCCTTAATAATATAACTTGCAACATTCATCTAGCGACTCTAAATACTCAACATGTTCTGAACATTAGTAGCAAATAATACATATACAAACACATGTTTTAACATCGTACTTTTACGTAAAATAGCATTTTTATCATAAAAAAAATCATAAATAGTAAAATCGTAAAGTTGTCAGTCATTTATCATTTTGGGTGAGGTTTGATCCTTGAAAGTGACTAGCCTTTTATCCTCTGGTCGACTGATCAGTCTTAACTCACCATTGCGCATTGGGACGAGTAATAGACACCGACGTAAAAATAGAAATACGATCGTTAGGCTCTCTCTAGTGTTTTTTCCCTCACGATATTCTCATAAACATATATTTTTCCTTATTTTCAATTCATAAAATACCACGACTTTCCAAAAATAGCATTTTTGTAGTAAAAATTGCACAACTTTACCATAAATCATAAAATATCATATTTTCATCAAAATCATCATAATATATAATTTAACATGCATTATGACCCTTCGGGACGCTACCAACCCTTTTTGTACTACCAAAGTTTAAAATGACCGTTTTGCTCATCAATGTAAAATTACTTGATTTTTTACTTTTTTTTACTTTCATTGACTCTAGTTCATTCCAAATAATTATTTAAGCTTAAATTTGATTTTTGATATTTTTATTTAGCTTAAATTCGAGGTTTTCGATTTAATTTTCTATTTACTAATTCGAAGAGTGTTTAATTCACAAATTAATTCGAACTTTAATATTTTCTTCCCAAATTTTAAACATAACCTTTTTATACCTAAAATACCCTCGTGAGCCACGAGCCACTCCCCTGGACATCCGATTCGAGCCTCTTCCATTACCACACATATTTCAGACCCCATGCAACCCTATCGAGCCACCTTCGTTTTTTCTTGAACTATGGCTTAGCCACCTCAAGCCATCCCTTGAACATAGCTCCTAGTTACCCTACTGACCATGCCCACCTTAGCTGACCTGCCCTAGCCCATGCACCGCATTTGGCGCACATGAACACAAGCCGTACGAGTTCCATCATGTTTGATCGAGCCACCCTGTACCAGCCCCTGACCCGAACCTTGACTATCCTCCCTAGACCCTAATGGACCAACCTAGACCAAGTTCTGACCCTCACGCAACAACTGATCACAGTTCGTGATCCATGTTGTAATGGACTCTTCCATTCTTGACAGATCACGGTGCTAGGACCCTACCAGACCATGATCCATGACCCACAACCTAGCCGAGCCCTGGCCGAGCTGCATGGTGCCAAGCCACTAGGCCAAGCCATCTTCCCTTCGGCTATGTTAGAAACCCTAAGACTCTCTTCCTCGAGCAACCTTGACTTCCAGCCTTCGTTTCCCCTTTGACTGCCCATGTTCCATCCCTTAAACACCCTATGTAGGCAGCATACTCTTTGGAATTTATAGCACGTTCATACGTACGTTAAAACTTTAAAAATAATCGTCAAAACGTTACAAAATTTAAACATCAATATTTTCATGCAAAATAAACAAGACATGCATATTATGGATCAATATTTTTCATGCAAAATAAACAAAACATGCATATTATGGATTGAATGATGCGTAAAGGGAGTTTAGAAGCATGCATTTGCATTTTAGAACGTTCAAAAATATGATCGTCGTTGTGGGGTGTGAGGAAGAACGAACGGGCGACGAAGACTCCTTGATTCCTCCCCTAGGTATTTTCAAAATTTGTGTGTGTAGTGTGTGTGTGTGTGTGTTTTCGGCTGAATGGTGTGTTTAGAAGTTAGAGATTTTAATTTGTATGATAATGGTCTTGGGTTTTGAGTTTCGATTCTAAGAGCAATTGGTCCTACTCATCCTGGGTAGATTGGACCCAATAACACCTATTTAATTGAAAAATAAAAGTTTATAAAAATTAGTTTTCAAAAATAATGCATTTGACAATTTAAAAGACTCTCGTTTGCCCAAAACCGGCTCTCTGGATAAAATCGAGCTCGTCCCGTAAAATAATTTGAACTCTATCATTTTTAGAAAAATTTAATCATTTTTAATTATATTAATAAGCCTTGAAAATATTTATTTTGTTTTGGTCGTCCATCGGTCTTCTTTCCCTAGCCTATTATCGAATATTCGGGTTAAATCCTTCAATTTCATGAAATCATGCCTTATAATCATTTAATCATAACATCATAGATTTAATCATATAATATGTATCATACAAGCATTTAAAATCAATTAAATAAAACAATTATGTAATTTAATTCATTTGCATGTATGTGGTTTACGTAGGTTGGCTTTTGGCAATACAAATCACCCCCCTTAAATAAAATTTTTTCCTCGAAATTAAAACGTACCAAATAATTCGGGATTGCGACTCCTCATCTTTGACTCAGTCTCCTAAGTGGCTTCTTCCTCTGAGTGATTGAGCAATTTGACTTTACCTTTTTTATCACCTTGTTCTGCAACATTCTTTCTTGTCTACCCAAGATTTGAGTAAGCTTCTCCTCATATGACAGGTTTGGTGTAAGTTTTAGTTGTTCAAAGTTTAGTACATGTCAAAGGTTTAACATGTAGTTGTGGAGCATCGATATGTGGAAGAAATTGTGGATTTTTACGAGATTAGGTGACAACGCCACTTGATATGCTAATGCTCCAACTCTTTCGAATAACTCAAATGGTCCAATGAATCTTGAGCTAAGCTTTCCTATCTTGCCAAATCTCATAACACCCTTCATAGGTGCTATTTTCATAAATACATGATCACCGACTGCAACTCGAGATCTCGTATGCTTTGGTCCGCGTAGCTCTTTTGTCGAATTTGAGTAATTTTTATTCTTTCTCGGATCTTGGCTACCATTTCTGCGTTGTGCTGAACTATCTCGGGTCCTAATTTAGCTATTTCTCCTAACTCGCCCCAATGGATGGGTGATCTACGTTTCCTTCCGTAGAGTGCCTCGTATGGAGTCATTCCTATAGATGATTGATAACTGTTATTGAAAGTGAACTCCACAAGAGGTAATTTTGATTAACTCCCTTAGAAATCGATCACGCATGCTCGGAGTAAATCCTCTAATATATGTATGACTCTCTCAGACTGAACGTCGGTCTGAGGATGAAATGCGGTACTAATTAGTAATTTAGTATCCAATGCTGCATGTAAACTCTTCCAAAATGACGAAGTTAAACATGTTTCTCAGTCCGACACTATAGACACTGGGATCCCATGCGGTCTAACTATCTCTCGAATATATAGCTCATCATATTGGGTCATGGAAAAAGTCATATTCACTAGTAGGAAATGTGCTGATTTAGTAAGACAGTTTACTATCACCCAATTGGCATTGAGTCCCTTCACTGTCTTTGGCAATCCTACCACGAAATCCATATTAATGTTTTCTCAGTTCCTCTCAGGAATGGGAAGTGGTCGAAGCGTTTCCGCTGGTCATTGATGTTCTGCCTTCAATTGTTGACAAGTAAAGCATTCAGATACAAAGCGCATAATGTCTCATTTAATTCCCGACCACCAATATAAAAGTTGCAAGTCCTTGTACATCTTAGTACTCTCAGGATGAACAGAATAAGGAGTACTGTGAGCTTTAGTCATAATGTCAACTCTAAGTAAATTACCACTAGGAACCCATAGTTGACCTCAATAATTAACAATGCCATCCTCTGAAAGAGGATCGATTACGGTGCCCAGATACGCAACAGAAGTTTCAAAAAAAAATTTTTAAAAGAAAAACCGAGCACCCCTACATATAGTGTGTAGCAAATAACATAAAACACAAAAAGACATTCATACTGTGTTTAGCATTATACCTTTCAATCACAAAGGATTGACAAATGGTTCCAACCAATTTTTAAAAAAGTTGGCTCTTGAAAGGTAGACAAATCTTCAAGTCTCCTTTGAGCACTCCTTGCTCAAAAATCAAGCCGCTACCAACTAGAAAAATCCCCTCTAATTTTGTACTAGAATAATTATAGATTTTTCTTTTGAGAAGGTTGTGTTATCCTCAACAATTGAAGAAGCAAAATTGAGGGAAAAATGCTTGGGAAATTTCGACCATGGTCTTTTTGTAGAGAAAGGGGAGAAAAATTTTCTTGGTTGTTGAAAAAGTGTAAGTGTAAATTTGTATGTGCATGCCATGTCATTAGCTCAAAGTTGCCTCCAACCCTTCACCTTCCAAGCATGCAATTTGTTTGGGTTTGTAACAATTACAAAGCCCATGGACTTTTATTTAAATATCTCAAAAACATTTGAGACCATTTAAACTGTACTTGATTTTACTCAAGCCCACTAGTTGAATTATTATTTCTAATTGGGCTCTACAAGGCCTAATGTTATTTAATTGATTCAACACTTGAATTAATTTAATTATTTGGACTCTACTAGGTCCACTAGTGTTTAATTAATTCAACACATAAATTAATTTAATTTAGTCCATAATAATGTTTATGAAAATCACAATTTTCAAATACATTATTTATTTGAACAACTTTTAATTTAAGAACACTTTCACATATTAAATGTTACATTCCCCATAATTCTCTTATAGAAGTCATACTTTTATTTTTGTTAGCACTTATAAACTCCTTTATTAGCGTTCAACAAATTGAACTATTTTTCTTCTCAATGGGATCTAGAAAGCTAAGTATGTGGCCTTCAATGGTTCAATGATACAACTAACCGTGGGTTCACATATCAATGTGATTTGAGAATAAACATGTCTTTATATGAGCATACCCCAAATGTTTCATTCTTATTTATCAACTCCTTGATGTTAAGAACGTCCGAACTCAAGTGTAATTGTACCCAACCAATCATGTTAAACGCTTAGCAACATCGCTTATATGATTCCCTAGGTATCAAATGATAGTTCCTCCAAGAACTATTCCATTATGGTTAGCGTACAGTACGGTCCCTTCGTATCATATATCCCGACCGATTTGACAACTATTGGTATATCGAGAGCTGTCAAAGAATCGATACTATGTATCATGTCATGGTTGCATCGATGATTTAATCTATGAAACCCCTTTCATAATTACCACTAACACTCTGATCAGATATTTCAAACTACATTCACATGAGATCACATAGAATATCCATACCCGAAGGTAAGTGGTGAATCCGCGATACAATGCATCGACTCCTATATGTTTCGGAAAAACACCCAACCTTGCAACCTGATGATACCATGAGAGTCAGTAAACAAGTCAAAGTGCAATGCTAGCATATGGAGTCTTAATGTTGTCCCGGGTAATAGGGACTAATGGTGTACAACCAAAGACTAGGATATTTCCACTCGATAAATGAGAACCACTTGGAAAGTATTTTATGGAGGGTTGTTCAGTGCACTCTACAAAGAGCACCTATCTGCATGCTCGGACATCACAAAGTCCCCTACCAATGAAACATGGTTCTCACATCGCAGAACCGCTTAACGATGGTATCAATGTATGTGAAATGGGTGAGACCAAGCAATCTTCTCGATCTATCTCTATAGATCTGTATTCTGAATACAAAAGATGCTTCACCCATGTCCTGCATTGAGAACTTACTCGCTAACCAGATTTTAGTTAATTGCAACATCCCTACATCAATACCAATGAGTAGAATGTCATCAAAACATAAAGCACCAGGAATGTCACAACACTCCCACTGACCTGCTTATACACACAGGGTTCCTCAGGATTCTTATTAAAACCAAACTCTTTGATTGTACTATCGAATAGGTTCCAACTCCTAGATGCCTGCTTTAGACCATAAATAGATCTCTGAAGTTTCCATACCATATGCTCATTTTCGACAGATGTAAACTCTTCAGGTTGAAACATGTAAATCTTTTCCTTAATATCCCCATTAAGAAAGGTTGTCTTAACATCCATCTACCATATCTCATAGTCATACCATGCAGCTATGGCCAGCAATATCCTTATAGACTTAAACATTGCAATTGGAAAAAAGGTTTCCTCAAAGTACAACTCCTTGTCTTTGAGTATATCTTTTTTCTACTAATCGCACTTTGAAGGTCAATACCTTCCCATCCGCCTCAAGTTTTCTCTTGTAAATCCATTTACACCCGATGGGAACAGTTCCCTCAGGTGGATCCACACGATTCCACACTTGGTTCGAATGCATGGAATTCATCTCAGATTCCATTGCTTCAAGCCACTTGAATGAATCAGCATCATATAACACTTCCTTGAAGGTTATTGGATCACATCCATGGTTAGGCTCATCATGGCCCTCTTCAAGAAGTAGACCATACCTAATAGGTAGTCTTGAGACTCTCTCGGATGTTCTAGGAGCTTGTATCTCATCTCTTGGCTCTTCAGGTGTAGGTTCTTCAATTCTAGGTGTCTCTCGAACCTCTTTGAGTTCTATCATCTACCCTTTTCTATCAAATAGAAATTCTTTTTCAAAAAGGTTGCATTCCTAGAAACAAACACCTTTGTTTCTTAATGATGATAGAAATAGTATCCAACTGAATTCCTTGGATATCACATAAGGTAACATAAAATGGATCGACTATACAATTTATCTCCCACTGTCTGCTTCACATAAGCAGTGCATCCCCATATTCTAAGATAAGAATATTTAGGAGGCTTACCCATCCATATCTCATATGGTGTCTTATCAACTGTCTTTGAATGAACATTGTTCAACAACAGTGCCCATGTCTCAAGTGCATATCCCCAAAAGGATGGTGGCAACTCCGTGAACCCCATCATATACCAAACCATGTCCATCAAAGTCCGGTTACAACGCTCCGAAACACCATTCAACTGCGGTGTAGTAGGCGGAGTCCACTGCGAGAGAATCCCATTCTCCCTAAGATACTCTTGGAACTTGGCACTCAAGGACTCACCACCTCGATCCAATAGAAGTGACTTTATGCTTCGTACCAACTGTTTCTCTACTTCATTTCTAAATTCTTTGAACCTTTCAAAGGCTTCAGATTTTTATTTCATCAAATACACATACACATACCTCAAAAAGTCATTAGTAAAGGTGATGAAGTAGGCATGTCCATGCTTAGTGGTAATGCTAAGCGGACCGCTCACATCGGTATGGATCAAATCCAATAACCCTTTGGCTCGCTCCACATGGCCCTTAAAAGTAAGTTTGGTCATCTTTCCTTTCAGACAGGATTCACAAGTCCTGAGAGAATTAATATCAGACATATCAAACATACCTACTCCCACTAGCTTGTTCATCATTCTTAGGGAAATATGTCATAATCGAACATGACATAATTTTGCCGAATTAAGAATATCTTGTTTTTGTTTGTTTGTTGTTGTTATTGCTTGGACATTGTTTAGTGGAATATTTTTAAATTTTTAAGTTATAGAGATTGTTTTCAAGTTCTCCAGAAAACATTCATTCTTGTACATATTGCAAACACATTTGCTAAATAAACAAGAATATCCATCTTGACAAAGCATAGAAATGGAAACAATGTTTTTAACCAATTTAGGTACAAACAAAACATTTCTTAAAATTAACTTAAAATCATTGTTCAAAAGCAAGGAAACATCGCCAATAGCCTTGGCAACAACTCTTGTCCCATGGCCCATGTAGAACCTGATAAATCAGACTACGTATTAGCCATGCATAATTACTATTATTTAAAATTTAAAATGATTTCTTTTATATTTAAAGCATTTTAATAGTTGGTTAATTATAGTTATTTATTTTAAATCGCAGAGGTTTAGTTTTATCTTTTCAGTTAAATAAGCAAAGCTAGACTGGAGTCGGAGTACTGAGATAAACTTTAATAATAAGAAAATATTTCTAGACTTAATTTAAGATAATGAATAATTTATTTTAAGGTAAAATAAGGTTTAAGGATTTATTTAAATTAATTGGATAAGTTAGTAAATAAATTCTTGTATGTCCAATAATTAATTGTGTAACCTATTGGGATAAATTAATCTAGGCATATTTTATTTAAGAAATTGTAACTTAACATGTTAGTAATTTATTTTAAGAATTAGCCATGCATGCAGGAAAATTACTATTTTAAATTAAATTATTAATTCACTAAAATACATAATAAGTGTTTAAAACTTTAAAGAGTTAAAATTCAATAATTAAGCAATATTTTTCGTTGCACTTAAACATAAAATTCGTCCACCTCCTTTAAAGATTTAATTAAGTGTGGCAACTCACCATTTGTTTGATTCTTTCCTTAACATTTCATGGTAGAATAATTCCTTATTTTTAAATCCACACTAATTAATAATTAAGCACTATTATGCACCTAATCAATCACCAAATCAGCCCATCTATTCCTCATTCTCGAGCATCAAGTAGGAAGGAGATCATTTCCTTGTACCATTCCACTCCTCAAATTTGAAACTTCCCTCTAATCATTATTGACTTCTTTATTTCCTAGTAGCCTTCCCTTCATTCCATAACATCATTCTCCCTCACTCTCATTTGAAATTCAGAGAAAATCAGTTGCTAAAAATCATGACTAGCAACAAGAAGAACAAGAGAGAAAACAAGAAAGAAACTCTGTCTCCGTCGCGCCGTGTCGTCGTATAGTTTGTCTTCTTTTCAAACAAATTTCCAGGCATGTTTACATGTTTATTTGCTCTTCAATCAACTCCTATAAGTATTTTAAAACATCACATGTCCGTGATTTTTATAGAAAAACCGAAATTATGACAACAACTTGACAAAATTCTGCACAGATTTTTTGGCTCCCACTTGTGCTTCACGTTTGGTATTGTTTTTGTGATTTCAAGGGTTGGCTCGGTTCCAGGCATTCAATGCTGCATCTAGGCATGTACTATGGTGAGTTAGGATCATGTTGGTCCATTAGTTTAAGCCCCAAACCCACTGGATTCAAGACTTGATAGCAACTCCACCATAGTTGCAAGTTGAGTCTCGAAATTTCTGGTTTTGATTGTTCAAGGAGGTTCGAATCTTGATTGGCTTTTGGGCCTGTAACCATGGTTAGGACCTTCCCTTAGCATGTCTAGGACGTGACCAAGATGGCCTTTCAAGGCTTGGTTCATGGTCCCACTGATTTTTAAAACAAAACAAACAGATGTCCCTCGGTTTCATTTTTCTGATTTTTGTGAGTGAGTTTCGGCTCTTGAGGTTTTGGATGGATCTTGGTTGGCTTTTAGCCATTAACCTTGGTTAATACAACACTTCATCATGTTTAGATCGATCCATGGTTGATCATATGACAACTGGAATGACACATGACAAAAAGCGATCCAAACAATCGCATGGTACAAAATTTTTCATTGTGTTCTCGGTTTGAGCTTTGTGTTGTCTTAGGTGTTGGCTTGAATTGTGTTTGGCCTAGGGCCCTTAGCCATGGTTTGAGCCACACCTTAGGATGTTGGTAAGAGGTTCTGGTCGGCAGTTCAAGCCCCAATGGCCATTAGCCTTGTAAACGAAACAAGGAAGCACAACAGCTGCTGCTGCATTTTTTTTTACAGTGGCTTTGGGTTCGGTTCAGAGGTGACGTTTGAGTTCTTGATTGGCCTTTAGCCTATGAACTTGGATTGGAAAATACCTAAATGAGTTAGGAAGGACAAGTTTTTGGCCGTTCGTGATTTGGTTAAGTTTAGAGGTCGTACGAGAATTTACGATGCAATGTGCCAAAGTGACTCTCGAAAGAGTGTTTCATGATTTTGGCCTCCATTCCCATTTTCGTGCATTACAGCCCTAGGGATTTATTTTCCATCATTTTAGGTGTATTTTAATCATGGCTAAACGATGGTTTAATGTTGGTTCAGGTTCGTACGAAGCCATGGTTGAATACTAAATTTGTTGGGCGTAATTGTCTCGTTTTTTGTTCGATAATGAAGTGTTGGTCAAGTTAAGTTTATTTGCATGTTTCTCATGTTAGAATTAGGTTGCAGCGAGCCTGGGAACGATCCAACTCAATTGGTAAAATAAAACAAGACTTTTAATTATAATACGTGCATAAAATATAAAATATTTATTTTTGAGATATATGCGATATGTCTTGTGGCCAACTTACGCTTATGGGATTGCTTCATCCGGTGACTTACGACCGGTTTATGTTTATGTATGGGTACGGATATCCAGTCCAAGGGCTGTGATGATCTCTACCGCCGAGTATACTGTGGTTTAGTCTGATCAGACGTGCATGTTAAGTTATGGGCCACTTGCGTAGAACATTATCTCTACAGAAAATTTGCGATATGATATGTTATGACAGAGCTCTATCGAGCAAAGTTTTTACGTATGATTTTCAGATATGCACGTATTTATAATTAATCATGACACGATTTTCACGTTACGCTTTACGATACGATATTTTTATGTCACGCGAAATTTTATGATATATTTACTTGTTATTCACGATATATGCATGCTGATTCTTTAGACTCACTAGACTTGATTGTTGTAGGTACGGATGAGGTCGGGACCGAGGGCGGGAACCAGTGAGCTAGCTTGGGTCGGCAGTAGTGGGAACCCGAGGACCTCATTTTTTATCATTTACTATTTATGCTTAAACTTAGTTTTTTTACTTTGACGAGTTATTTTTAAGTTGTGGTTTGAAAACAATATTTTCTTCCGTTGTTACATTAAACATTAAACCTTTTATCAGTTTATTTTATGAATGAGACATGTTATTTAATTAAAATTTTTTTTTTAAATAATTCCGCAAATTTACAAATACGAAATACGGGCCTCTACAGCCCATCCTCAAGAAGGTCTCACCTTCCCTTGGTCTCCTACTTCTTCCCATCACCTACAAATCACTACAGAGATTTGAGCCACAGCCGATATCCAATACTCAAGAAGTATAGTTATTTGAAATATTTACTTCAATATAGAACATATTGTTTCAAAAACCCTTCTGGGCAAGATATTCTATGCAATTACGCCTCAAATTTCTAGGCTTCTTGAAGTGATGACATATATCAGCAGTCTTATCAGCCTTAACAGGTGTGGTTGCTACAACTGGATTCGGAGCTTGCCTCTTCAAGGGCACATTCTTCTTGTGACGTTGGAAAGAACGCTTCTTTCCCTTTCCATGTGAACCAGTCTTTGTACCGGATGAAGAACCCACACAAAGAACCGGCTTCTCTTTCTTGATGGTGGACTCAAACGTAACAAGCATGTTCACTAACTCCTCAAGGGTAGGCTCTAGCTTATTAATGTTGAAATTGACCACAAAATGATCAAATGATCTAGGTAGTGACAAGAGCAACAGGTCGGTGGTCAATTCCGAAGGCAACGTAAGATCCATGCCAACAAGCTTGTCCACAAGCCCAATCATCTTTAGGCCATGCTCAAGGACCGAAGCCCCATCTCGCATACGTAAAGTGATCAGCTCATTAACGGTAGCATGACTTATAGGTCTAGTCTACTCACGAAAGAGCTCCTTGAGACGCAAATGAATGTCAGCAGCACTCTTTGCATCCTCAAAACGCCTCTGCAGCTCATCATTCATAGAAGCCTGCATATAACACTTTGCTCGCAAGTCATGGTCACACCAATCCTTGTAAGTCAGCAATTCCTCAGGAGTGCAGGTAGTAGGAGCCTCAACAAGGGGCGTCTCAGTAAGTGTGTATGCTATCCTTTCCGAATTCAAGACGATTTTCAGATTTGTTAGCCAATTGAGATAATTAGGTCTAGTTAAAACTTGTTTTGTCGAGTATTGCAAATAATGTATTGCGAATCGAAGACATTTTCAAAATTTGTACTAAAAAGTAAAACAGATAAATGTTAATGACTATTTTAAAATATTTAGTAAGATATAAAGTATGGACTTTTACTTCATAAATTTTCACTCCCACTGTTTCGACATTTTTCACTACCCTCTAGTGAAAATGAGAAACTCATTTTCTCAGTAGGTACGTAAGGTTCAATTAGCAAATTATGATCCCGAATAATATCATCCAATTATAATTTCTAAAAGGTAGTTTCCAATTGCATCTCCATTCAGCTCTTTACGTAAACTTTTGTCTCACGTTTGATTAGGACCCAATAATATGACGTCGTTCATCTTTACATGTCAAGCCTTACCCATCGATATTGAACCTTAATGGACGGTCTCCATGAGTTCCCTCAATAATATGAGCCGAAATCTTGGGAGTTCCACATAGTTCACATCACCATGTCAATGGATGTCACAGCTTCATGCACTCATTGTCGATGGAAGACATGGAAATTATAAACACTTTTATAATTCTCTTTTTGGGGCTTGATATTAATTTTGAATCTTATTCAAAATTAGGTTTTTAATTTTGAAAGGTCTCATTAATAATTTTGTTTAAAAAACTCGCCATGTTTGATCATATGTTTTCGGATTCATGCAACTTTGTTATTATCATAATAATAACGTATATACTCATTATTTATAATATATCATGCATATATATTATGAACAGTAAACTAAACAAGGTTGATCAATCGCCCCAAAAACTAATGGCCCGTGTGAGCCAAACACGGGCCTAGGTCCAATCCTAGGTAATGCATGGGATGCAAATGCATAATTACCTAAGTTTCAAATATTTACATGTCTTCAATTTTCATAATTATCAAGGCCCACCATCTTCCAATCTTGATCTTCCACTATACTAACATTTACAAATAAATATCCATGGCAAATAGATATACATCTAACGGGGTGGGAATGGGCTATAAACCAAGTCCACTTATAAATTGATAATTATTACATTAATCATTCAACACAAAATATCCTTGCATACACTTAGCAAATTGGGCTTGGGCTTTTGATCATCCTTCATGAATAATATCACATATCAGACACAATCAATTAATTATCACAATAATCAATTGATCCAATATTATATATCTTGATCCAATCACTAACCGCCACGATTATAAACTAAATCAACAAAGTAAAAAAACTCATTTGTTTACTTTCTAATTAATTTATTTATAACCAAATTTCTTGCGAATCACAATTTACTATAAATAATTCAAGTTCAACTTCAATTATTAATTTTATGAGAAAATATATTCAAATTTTTTATTGATTTAAACTTAAAGGCCCAATAAGACATTTTATACCAAAAAACATTTTGGCCCATTTAAATTCAAAAATTGTGTTAGCCATCTAATGGCCTAACTACTCAAAGCCCATGAAAATTTGATATTCCAAAACACTTTTGGAAACCTTAGTCGTCATCGCCGTTATCGGAGCTCCACCGCCGGATTCCAGCCAACAAACACACAAATATTTTTTTTAACAGCAACATACTATCCGAAATCCACCAAAAACCGGCCTCGATTTGTTGCGATGAATTTCTCATGCGGTTCGAAATAGGTTCTCAATATAGTATCTTATATTTGCTACACAAAATAGTAACCTTAGCTCATGATACCACTTGAAAGCAGATCGGTTACGGTGTCCGAATACGTAACAGAAGTTTCAAAAAAATTTTTTTTACAAGAAATCTCGAGCACCCCTACATATAGTGTGTATTAAATAACATAAAACACAAAAAGACATTCATAGTGTGTTTAGCATTTTACCTATCAATAACAAAGGATTGATGATTGGATCCAACCAAGTTGTAAATAACTTGGCTATTGAAAGGTAGACAAATCTACAAGCCTCTTTTGAGCACTCCTTGCTCAAAAATTAAGCCCATCACCAACTAGCAAGATCCCCTCTAATTTTGCACTAGAAAAATTAGATAATTTTCTTTTGAGAAGGTTGTACAATCCTCAACA
This sequence comes from Primulina eburnea, assembly GCF_022965805.1. Taxonomy (NCBI): domain Eukaryota; kingdom Viridiplantae; phylum Streptophyta; class Magnoliopsida; order Lamiales; family Gesneriaceae; genus Primulina; species Primulina eburnea. Next base: position 19,656,735 of record NC_133110.1, read on the forward strand.
ATTGAAGATGAAAGATTGCGGGAAAAACGTTTGGGAAGTTTCGACCATGGTGTTTTTGGAAAGAAGAGGGAGAAAATTTTTCTTGGTTGTTGAAAAAGTGCAAGTGTAAAGTTGCATGTTCATGACATGTCATTAACTCAGAAGTTGCCTCCAACCCTTCACCTTGCAAGCATGCAATTTGTTTAGGCTTGTAATAATTACAAGGTCCATGGACTTTTATTTAAATATCTCAAATATATTTGAGACCATTTAAACTTCACTTGATTTTACTCAAGCCCACTAGTTGAATAATTATTTCTAATTGGGCTCTACAAGGCCCGATGTTATTTAACTAATTCAAAACTTGAATTAATTTAATTATTTACACTCTACTAGGTCCACTAGTGTTTAATTATTTATACACATGAAAATTTTTAATTAGTCCATAATAATTGTAGAACCCGTAAATTAGACTGCGTATAAGCCATGCATAATTCTAGTATTTTAAATTAAATTGACTTCATTGCATGAGTATTTAAATGATTTCTTTGAAGTTAATTATTTTATTTCAGTAGTTTAAATTTTATCATTTCAGTTATTTCAGTGAGGCCGGACTGAAGTTGGAGTTTTGAGATAGAATTTAAGATTCGAGAAATATTTCCAGAAGTTAATTTAGCTAGCAAGTAAGTTCATTTAAGTTAAAAAGGAGGTTTGAGGATTTAATTTAATTACTTGAGGTGATTAAGAAATAAGCTCATTTAAGTCACTTAATTAAGGAATTAATTCACTAAATTAAATAAAGGATTAGTGAGGTTTTTAAGGGTTATCAATTTACTAGATAATCAACATTTCCCCTTCCTTTTATAGTGAATATTTCGGCCACCCCTAGTTGCTAGACAATTCATTTGCCAACTCACCCTTTTGACCCATTCCTTGTTGTTTTAGCATGCTAATATTTTTAATTATGGAGCAACCTTAATTTATTAACTAATAAGCATTATCCAAGTCTAGATTAGCAAGGTAAATTTTGGTCATCACATTCTAGAATCACCCAAGTAATCATTTGTTGGCAACTAGAATTCAAATTCAAAAGAAGTGGACTTCGTCTTGCATTATCCCTATATCTTGCACCCACTTCCCTCACTTCCCTAACCACTTCTTCCCCTCCCCTCCACCGAAAACCTGAGAGCATTCAGAGTGTTTTAAATCGTGAGGTTCATAGCTTTTAAGAGGAGAGAAATCGAGAACAAGTAGCAAGGAAAGGAAGCGCTCCACTCCTCTGTGCCGCGTCGTCGTCGTTTCGTTCTTTTTCTTTCGAAACGAAACCAGGCATGTCTAGATTTCTTTCAAACCTCAATCAGGTCATATTACCATTATTTTTACATTTCATGATCATTACTTTCATGCTAAAACCAAAATGTTTCAAGAAATTTTCAGAAATCATCACATGCAGATTTTTCGGTTTTCTTGTGCAGCTTCAGGGTTTGCTTTGTGTTGTGGATTTCAGGTTATGGATCGACTCCAGGCTCCCAAGGCTGTTTCTAGACATGTAATAGGATACATTAGGACCATGTTGGTCCATTCATTCATCCCCCATACTTGCTGGAAAACCGAAATGACAGCAAGCTCCCCATAGGTGCAGGATTTGGGTTCGAAAATTCAGTTGTGATGTCAAAGGGATATGAATCTGATCATGGCTACCCCAAGGCCTATAGTCATGGTTAGATCACTTCCCTAGCATTTCTAAGACGTGATTAAGTCGCCCTTTTGGTGGCTTGGTCCATGGTTCCTCGGTTTTCATTTAAAACATCAAGAACAACCCCTCCCCTTCTCGGCCCTTCGGTTTTTGACAGCACTTGTGCTTCGAGTTTGGTGGAATGGTATGGATCTTGGTTGGCCTATGGCCCTTAGTCACGGTTCTTACAATGCCCCTAGATGTCTAGATCGTGCCATGGTCAATCAAATGGCCACTGGAACGACACGAGACAACAATCAAAACAAAACACTACACACGCATGCACGCGGGTTCTCGGTTGGAGTTTCGGATGTTTGCTAGAATGGTGAGGATTGTGGCTGGCCTAGGGCCCTTACCCATGGTTCAAATCATTCTTTGGGATGTTGGTAAGGGTCTCTGGTCGGTGGTTCAAGCCGCAATGGCCGGCAGACTCGAAAACGACACAAGATGAACACATGTACAGCTGCTGCATTTTTGGACAGCAGGTTGCTGTGTCGGTTCGGAGGCTCGTTCGAGTTCTTGGTTGGATTTTAGCCTATGGCCTTGGACTAGACAGTGCCCATCGAGTTAGGAAGGTCATGTTTTTGACCGTTTGTGATTTGGATAATTTTTGAGGTCGTACGAGAATTTACGGTGCGATGTGCCAAATTGACTCTCGAAAGAGCGTTTCATGTTTGGCCTCCATTTCACCTAGATTTCGACCCTCATCATTTTAGGAGCATTATTTCATTATTTTAAGCGTATTTTAATCATGACTATATGACGGTTCAGTGTTGGTTCGGGTTTGGTTCGGAGTCATGATTTAAAATACAGAGTCGTTAGACGTAATTGTCGCATTTTCAAACTTAATTGCATAGTTTGGTCAAGTAAAATTTATTGCATATTTTTCATTACTTATTTAGGTTGCAGCGAGCCTGGGAGCGATCCAATCCAGTTGGTAAAATAATACAGGATTTTTCATTATGCCATTTAATTATATTACGTGCATGAAAATAGAAAATACTTATTTTTGAGATTTATGCGATATTGCTTGTGGTCAATTCACTATCATGGGAGCATTATTTTACACGGTACCCAATGACCGATCAGTTCACTTTGGTACCACCCGGTCGCCAGTGACCGGTCAGCTCAGTTCAGTTTGATACTCCCCGGTAGCCAGTTACCGATCAGTTCAGTTCAGTGCAGGGGCCACATGCGTAGACCATAATCTCAACAGAAAATTATTACCAGTTATTTCAGTACAGGGCTCCGAGGAGCAAACTTTTTACTATGATTTTTAATTCAGTCATGCATGTATTATAATTGCTCAGTACAAGTTATTTTCAGTATGCCTCATGACATGATATTTTATCCCATGCAAATTTTACTATAGTATCCACTCGTTACCTACGATATATGCATGTTGAGTCTTTAGACTCACTAGACTTGATTGTTGTAGGTACTGATGAGGCTGGGGCCGAGGGCGGGGACCAGTGAGCCAGCTTGGGTCGGCAGTAGTGGCACCCGAGGACCTCATTTACAGCACTCATCATTTTATGCAAACATTTTTATCAGTTGTTGAATATTCTTGAATTGTTATTTTTGGCAAACTTTATTTTCTTCCGCTGCTGTATTTTAAACATTGAACTTGATTTATCAGTAGATTGTATGAATGAGGCACTCCATTTATTTTTAAAAAAAAATTTTAATTTTCCGCAAAAATTTTCAAGTAAGGAGTTTTAGGCCTTTATAGATGGTATCAGAGCGGTGGTTCTGTATAGGGTTACACTACTACTGACCACGAGAATCTCACGAAGCCACGCCTTCGATCTGTAAGTTTACAGTTCAGCATTTTATTTAAAGCATGAATTATTTTGACGGCATGCTTCCATGAAATAATTTCGACTATATTTTCAGTATTTCAGTGTTCATTTAAAATAAATTATGGAATTATGCATGTTAGTTACGTATGGGTTATGTTGGAACAGTATGCCCCCTAGACGACAAGTCGGACGCCCGAGAGGTGGTGGCGAGCACCGTCGCGAGGACGATGAAGATCAGAGACAAGAGAGGCAGACACCTCCTCCTCCTCCTCCACCTGATATGAATGCCCAGATGCTAGCTGGGATGACGCAGTTCTTCGTACAGTTTGCGGGGAACAATGCCGCAGCCGTAGCCGCAGCCAGGCCGATAGGGCCCGAGGTTGTTTATGAGAGATTTATGAAGATGCGTCCGAAGGAGTTTTCTGGGACGTCTGACCCCATGATTGCCGAGGGATGGATCAAATCCCTCGAAGTCATCTTCGAGTTTATGGAGCTGGGAGATGCAGACAGAGTCCGATGTGTCACGTATCTGTTCACTGGAGATGCCCGCTTATGGTGGGAAGGAGCAGCAGTAGCCCTGAACTTGGCTACGCTTACTTGGATACGCTTTACAGAGGTTTTCTACTCCAAATATTTTGCTGGGGAAGTTCGCACCAGGTTGACCACTGAGTTCATGAGTCTGAGATAGGGGGATATGACGGTCACGGAGTTCATCCGTAAGTTCGAGAGGGGCTGTCATTTTGTGCCCCTGATCGCGAATGATGCCAAAGCCAAGTTGATGCATTTCCTGGTTGGTCTACGATCGATCTTACGTCGGGATGTTAGGGTGTCTGACCCTGCTACTTATGAGATTGCTGTCTCCAAAGCCCTAGCCGCAGAGCAGGATCTGCGGGATATCGAGAGGGATCGCCAGGGCAAGCACCCAGTCCAGGGACCACACCGCCCTCCTCCTCATCAGCATCAGCAGCAGAACAAGAGGCCATTTCACGGACCGCCTAGAAATAGAGGCCAGCAACAGCAGCAGCAGCGGGGACGCCCAGACCCGAGGACTTATGAACACCCAGTCTGTCCCAAGTGCTCACGCCGCCATCCTGGAGCATGTATGTCTGGCTTAGGAAAGTGTTTTAAGTGTGGCAGTCCAGACCACATGTTGCTGCAGTGCCCTCAGATGAATCTGCCTACTCAAGGCAGAGTTTTTGCTCTCCATGCCGCGGAAACCAACCCGGAGACTATGTTGTTGACATGTTCCTTTAAACTTTAAGTTATTATTGAATTTCCGTGTTTTGGTAATCGGGATTAAGATTTGAACTTAGAACCGCGATAGGATTGCATGCTCTACTCAGTATTATTGTGGGGATTTAATTTAAGAGAACTTTGACCTTTGCATGTCTATAAGTTTAGTTCTTGTAGCTATTGGATCCAACTTAGAGTTCCGATCTTTCAGGGAGAATTTTTATATCTGGGTCCGCTACCAAGGCCTTGATAGATTCAGGGGCCACTCACTCGTTTATTTCGGAGGTCTTTGCAAACTTTCTCAAGATCAAGACCATTGGGCTAGACATAGCCTTTTCAGTAGTGTTTCCATCAGGTGAGGAAATGGCAGCTACCAATGTTATCCGAGATATAGACCTTGAGCTGCACGGTAATCTTTTTATGCGGATCTGATTGTGTTACCGATGCCAGAAGTTGACAGTATCCTAGGGATGGACTGGCTATTGAGGAACAGAGTCCTGATAGACTTCCAGCGGAGATCTGTTCTTGTCCGACCGCCTGGAATGGAGCAGTTCTTATTTGAGTCGGACAGGTAGTTTCCTTTACCGCGCATTATTCCTTATGTTCAGGCCAGGAAGCTCATGCATAGAGGGTGTCGGGCATTTCTAGCGACCTTTTTATCTGTCCCCGAGGAACCCAGCCAGTCAGCCTCAGATGTTCCGATTGTCAGAGATTTCTTAGACGTTTTTCCCGAAGATGTCTCTGGTATGCCACCCGAGAGAGAGGTGGAGTTTTCCATTGAGCTTATGCCAGGTACGGCTCCGATATCCAAAGCGCCGTACCGACTAGCACCGACAGAGATGGCAGAGCTTAAGAAGCAGATTCAGGAACTTCTCGACAAGGAATTCATTCGCCCGAGCTTTTCACCATGGGGCGCGCCGGTCTTATTTGTGAAAAAGAAGGATGGCGCGATCATGTTTTTGTGAAAGTGGCACCTATGAAGGGTGTCATGAGATTTGGGAGGAAAGGGAAGCTCAGTCCGAGATTCATTGGACCGTTTGAGATCCTTGACAGAGTTGGGACGCTAGCTTATCGTGTGGCTCTTCCGCCGAATCTTGTCGGAGTACACAATGTGTTCCACGTCTCCATGCTGAGGAAGTATATGGCAAATCCTTCGCATGTGCTGAATTTCGAGCCGTTGCAGCTTACTCCGAATGAGGAGAGACCAGTGCAGATCCTAGACAGACAGGAGAAGAAGCTTCGGAACAAGATGGTTAGGCGAGTCAAAGTCAAATGGATCAACCATTCAGAGGAGGAAGCTAGATGGAAATCTGAGCCGGAGATGAGAGATCGTCACACCGAGTTATTCGGTGAGTTTTAATTTCGAGGACGAAATTTCTTTTAAGGGGGGAAGGATTGTAGAACCCGTAAATTAGACTGCGTATAAGCCATGCATAATTCTAGTATTTTAAATTAAATTGACTTCATTGCATGAGTATTTAATGATTTCTTTGAAGTTAATTATTTTATTTCAGTAGTTTAAATTTTATCATTTCAGTTATTTTAGTGAGGCCGGACTGGAGTTGGAGTTTTGAGATAGAATTTAAGATTCGAGAAATATTTCCAGAAGTTAATTTAACTAGCAAGTAAGTTCATTTAAGTTAAAGAGGAGGTTTGAGGATTTAATTTAATTACTTGAGGTGATTAAGAAATAAGCTCATTTAAGTCACTTAATTAAGGAATTAATTCACTAAATTAATTAAATGATTAGTGAGGCTTTTAAGGGTTATTAATTTACTAGATAATCAACATTTCCCTTTCCTTTTATAGTGATGATTTCGGCCACCCCTAGTTGCTAGACAATTCATTTGCCAACTCACCCTTTTGACCCATTCCTTGTTGTTTTAGCATGCTAATATTTTTAATTATGGAGCAACCATAATTAATTAACTAATAAGCATTATCCTAGTCTAGATTAGCAAGGTAAATTCCGGTCATCACATTCTAGAATCACCCAAGTAATCATTTGTTGGCAACTAGAATTCAAATTCAAAAGAAGTGGACTTCGTCTTGCATTATCCCTATATCTTGCACCCACTTCCCTCACTTCCCTAACCACTTCTTCCCCTCCCCTCCACCGAAAACCTGAGAGCATTCAGAGTGTTTTAAATCGTGAGGTTCATAGCTTTTAAGAGGAGAGAAATCGAGAGCAAGTAGCAAGGAAAGGAAGCGCTCCACTCCTCCGTGCCGCGTCGTCGTCGTTTCGTTCGTTTTCTTTCGAAACAAAACCAGGCATGTCTAGATTTCTTTCAAACCTCAATCAGGTCATATTACCATTATTTTTACATTTCATGATCATTACTTTCATGCTAAAACCGAAATGTTTCAAGAAATTTTCAGAAATCATCACATGCAGATTTTTCGGTTTTCTTGTGCAGCTTCATGGTTTGCTTTGTGTTGTGGATTTCAGGTTATGGATCGACTCCAGGCTCCCAAGGCTGTTCCTAGACATGTAATAGGATGCATTAGGACCATGTTGGTCCATTCATTCAGCCCCCATACTTGCTGGAATACCGAAATGACAGCAAGCTCCCCATAGGTGCAGGATTTGGGTTCGAAAATTCAGTTGTGATGTCAAAGGGATATGAATCTGATCATGGCTGCCCCAAGGCCTATATCCATGGTTAGATCACTTCCCTAGCATGTCTAAGACGTGATTAAGTCGCCCTTTTGGTGGCTTGGTCCATGGTTGCTCGGTTTTCAATTAAAACATCAAGAACAACCCCTCCCCTTCTCGGCCCTTCGGTTTTTGACAGCACTTGTGCTTCGAGTTTGGTGGAATGGTATGGAACTTGGTTGGCCTATGGCCCTTAGCCACGGTTCATACCATGCCCCTAGATGTCTAGATCGTGCCATGGTCAATCAAATGGCCACTGGAACGACACGAGACAACAATCAAAACAAAACACTACACACGCATGCACGCGGGTTCTCGGTTGGAGTTCCGGATGTTTGCTGGAATGGTGAGGATTGTGGCTGGCCTAGGGCCCTTAGCCATGGTTCAAATCATTCTTTGGGATGTTGGTAAGGGTCTCTGGTCGACGGTTCAAGCCCCAATGGCCGGCAGACTCGAAAACAACACAAGAAGAACACATGTACAGCTGCTGCATTTTTGGACAGCAAGTTGCTGTGTCGGTTCGGAGGCTCGTTCGAGTTCTTGTTTGGCTTTTAGCCTATGGCCTTGGACTAGAAAGTGCTCCATCAAGTTAGGAAGGTCATGTTTTTGACCGTTTGTGATTCAGATCATTTTTGAGGTCGTACGAGAATTTACGGTGCGATGTACCAAATTGACTCTCAAAAGAGCGTTTCATGTTTGGCCTCCATTTCTCCTAGATTTCGACCCTCATCATTTTAGGAGCATTATTTCATTATTTTAAGCGTATTTTAATCATGACTATATGACGGTTCAGTGTTGGTTCGGAGTCATGATTTAAAATACGGAGTTGTTAGACGTAATTGTCGTATTTTCAAACTTAATTGCATAGTTTGGTCAAGTAAAATCTTTTGCATATTTTTCATGACGTATTTAGGTTGCAGCGAGCCTGGGAGCGATCCAATCCAGTTGGTAAATTAATACAAGATTTTTTTTTATTATGCCATTTAATTATATTACGTGCATGAAAATAGAAAATACTTATTTTTGAGATTTATGTGATATTGCTTATGGTCAATTCACTATCATGGGAGCATTATTTTACACGGTCGCAAGTGACCGATCAGTTCAGTTGGGTACCACCCGGTCGCCAGTGACCGGTCAGCTCAGTTCAGTTTGATAGTCCCCGGTAGCCAGTTACCGATCAGTTCAGTTCAGTGCAGGGGCGACATGCGTAGACCATAATCTCAACAGAAAATTATTACCAGTTATTTCAGTACAGGGCTCCGAAGAGCAAACTTTTTACTATGAATTTTAATTCAGTCATGCACGTATTATAATTGCTCAGTACAAGTTATTTTCAGTATGCCTCATGACATGATATTTTATCCCATGTAAATTTTACTATAGTATCCACTCGTTACCTACGATATATGCATGTTGAGTCTTTAGACTCACTAGACTTGATTGTTGTAGGTACTGATGAGGCTGGGGCCGAGGGCGGGGACCAGTGAGCCATCTTGGGTCGGCAGTAGTGGCACCCGAGGACCTCATTTACAGCACTCATCATTTTATGCAAACATTTTTATCAGTTGTTGAATATTCTTGAATTGTTATTTTTGGCAAACTTTATTTTCTTCCGCTGCTATATTTTAAACATTGAACTTGATTTATCAGTTGATTGTATGAATGAGGCACTCCATTTATTTTAAAAAAAAAATTTAATTTTCCGCAAATTTTCAAGTAAGGAGTTTTAGGACTTTATAATAATGTTTATGAAAATCACAATTTTCAAATACTTTATTAATTTATTTGGCCAACTTTTAATTTAGAAACACTTCAACAAATTAAAAGTTACATTCCTCATAATCCTCTTATAGAAGTCATACTTCTATTTTTTTTAGATCTTATAAACTCCTTTATAAGCCGTTCAACGCATTGAACTATTTTTCTTCTCAACGAGATCTAGAAAGCTAGTACTTGTGTGGCCCTCAATTTTTCAATGATACAACTAGCCGTGAGTTCACATCTCAATGTGATTCGGGACTAAATATGTCCTTATATGAGCATACCTTAAATGCTCTATTCTTACTTATCAACTCCTTGATATTAAGAACGTCAGAACTCAAGTCTGATAGTACCCACCAATCATGTTAAACGCCTAGCAGCATCGCTTACATTATTCCCTAGGTATCAAATGATAGTGCCTGCAAGAACCAATCTATTATGGTTAGCGTACGATACGGTCTCTTCATCTCATAAATCCCGATCGATTCGACAACTATTCGTATATCGAGAGCTGTCAAAGAATCGATATTATGTGTCATGTCATAGTTGCATCGATGGTGTAATCTATGAAACCCCTTTCATAATTACCACCAACACTCTGATATGAGATTTCAAACTACATACACATGAGATCACATAAGATATCCATACCCGAAGGTAAGTGGTGAATACCGACAAAACACCCAATCTTGCCACTTGATGTCCCCATGAGAGTCGGTAAATAATTCAAAGTGCAATGCTAGCATATAGATTCTCAATGTTGTCACGGGTCATAAGGACTAATGGAGTATAACCATAAACTAGGATGTTTCCACTCGACAAATGAGAACCACTTGGAAAATCCTTTATGAAGGATTGTTCTGTTCACTCTACAAGGATCACCTATGTGTATGCTCGGGCATCACAATGTCCCCTACCAATGAAACATGTTACTAACATCGCAGATACTAGTCTCAAACTCAAGCAGCCTTTATCCTTCTTAACGGTGGCTGAATCGACTAGAAACTGTTTAGAATATACATAATTGCAAATATGAGTTTCAGGATACTCATCATATTAGCATCTCATATTCTTTCTACTATTTATATATTCAAGGACTTTATCTATGCTACCAGCATAGGTATACAGATAAAGATGTGCCAAAACAATAATTTAAAATATTATTAAAATAAAGATTGTTTATAAAAAGAGTTTCAACTTGATTCCTCGGCCAAAACATGGCTCGACGGACACCTACTCTAACATCCTCGACAGAATATAACATGCTGCACTTTGATTCATCTCGTTGTCTCCATTTCTGCAGTTCGTCATCACTAGGCTGTCCGGCTAGAATTCTAGCTCGTAGAGTGGAATGCATTGTCAATGTAGCGAGATTAAGAGCCTGTCCCCTAGCATATACTTCAAGATCGATGCGCTGAATTTCAACTTGTAAAGGTCTCTGTATTGATAAATGTGCCAAAACTGTCTCCTTCCTACTCAAAGCGTCCGCAACTACATTAGCTTTTATGGGATGGTAGTTAATGTCACAGTCGTAGTCTTTAACAAGCTCTGGCCACCATCTTTGTCTCATATTCAAATCTTTTTGAGTGAAGAAATATTTAAGGATTTTATGATCTGTAAATATCTTGCATTTCTCACCATACAAGTAGTGCCTTCAAATTTTCAATGCAAATACGACTGCTGCTAGCTCAAGATCACACGTCAGATAATTTTTTTCATGTATCTTCAATAGTCTAGATGCATATGCTATGACTCTCTCGTGCTGCATAAGAACTGCGCCCAATCCTAGCTTCAAAGCATCAGTAAATACCTCATATTCCCCTTGCTCTGTCGGCATTGCTAAAAATGACGATGTAGTCGGTGCTTGCTTTAAATGATCGAAGCTCTTTTGACATTCTGGCCCCCATACAAATTTCACAATTTTCTACGTCAATGATGTCAAGGGTACTACAATGGCTAAAAAGCCTCTGATGAATTTGCAATAGTAGCCAGCTAAACCCAAAAAACTGCGTGTTTCTGTCACACTTTTAGGTATTGGCCATTGTTTAACTGACTCGAACTTATACGGGTCGACCTCTACTCCTTCTTTTGAAAAAATGTGGCCTAAGAATGCCACCCTCTCTAAAAAAAACTCACACTTAGTGAAATTCGCATATAATTTCTGCTCTTGTAATACTTGCAAGTTCGTCCTCAAATGCTGATCATGCTACTCACGGCTCTTGGATAGATAAAGATATCGATGAAAACAATAATAAACTGGTTGAGATACGACTGAAATACTCGGTTCATGATATACATGAAGATCGCTGGAGCATTAGTCAATCCAAAAGGCATCACTAGAAACTCATAATGCCCACAACGTGTTCTGAATGTCGTCTTGTGCACATCCGCCTCTTTCACCCTCAATTGGTGATATTCAGACTGTAAATCTATTTTCAAAAATACCCAAGCTCCTTGTAATTGATCAAATAAATCTTCAATTCGAGGTAATGTATACTTATTCTTCACTTTCACTCTATTCAGCTCCTTATAGTTGATGCATAACCTCATAGTTCCATCCTTATTTTTCACAAATAACACTGACGCGCCCCATGAAGAGAAACTAGGCCAAATAAATAATTTTTCTAACAGCTCTTGAATTTAATATTTTAATTCCTTAATTTTAGCAGGTACTAATCGATATGGTGCCTTAGAGATCGGCACTGTACCGGGCATCAACTCAATAGCAAATTATACTTCTCTTTCAGGTGGAATACCAGAAACATCGTCAGGGAACTTGTCCGGAAAATTATTGACAACCTCCACATCCTCGATAGATCGACTATCAATGTCAGGTACATATATAATACTAGCAAGAAAACCTTGGCAACCCTTTTCAATAATTTTCTTCGCACGCATGCATGAAATAATATGCGTCATTTGATTGTTTTTCACGTCTCGAAGACAAATGCTTTCCCATCCGGTGGTCTAATAAATATGTCCTTCGCCCAAAATCGATAGTAGCCCCGTTCAGTGTGAGCCAATCCATGCCCAAAATAATACCGAACTCTGGAATATGTACTACTATAAGGTCCGCTCGTATAATATTCTTTGGCAATTTTAAGTTCCACATCCTTAACTACGCTACTATAAACCATATGTTCGTTAGAAGGCACTGTAACTCTGAATCCCGACTCTACGTCTACTGGTAAGATTCCCAATTTCTTCACGAATAATTCAGATATGAAAGAATGCGTAGCTCCAGGGTCTAGTAAAGCGTAGGTAGCTATTCTCGCTAGCAATATTTGTCCTGGTAAAATTTGTATTATTATCGATTGTGGCCATAAAGTTTTGAAATTTTTATATCATCTAGGCCCTTCTAGTTTCCTATATGAGCATTTCAACCCATTAATTTTTGAAAATTACCAATTGGCCCCCTTAAACTTCGAAAATTGCTATTTTAGTCCTAGGAGATTTCGAACTTGCCCATTAACCCCCTTTAATCCTTAAGGAGTTTAGAATTTACACAATTTTCCTCAATAATTTTGGAAAATTGCTTTTTAGTCTAAATTTTCAATCTTCTACAATTTGATCCAAATAACTAGTGTTTTCAAGAATTTAATTCCTTAAACCTAGAATTTTTGTAACATGCAATCTAATTCGTCAAGTTCCATGCACCTCAATTCAATTCTAGAACTCATGCTTGTAATCTCAAAGAATAAGCCAATTTAAAATGCTTGAATAGTTGGAGTACTTGTAATAAGCTTAGTTTCTGTCTCCGCTTGCTCAGCATGTATCACATATGTCCTTCCAGTCGTAGGTTGCTTGAGCTTTGGGCAATTGCCAGCCTTGTGTCCCATCTCGCCGCACTTGAAGCACTTGTAGGTGCCTCACATGCACTTGCCATAATGATGACGATTTCACTCCTTGCATTGGGGCTTCTCAGCTGTCTTCAGGACATTTTATCTAGGTGGTTGTCCTTGTAGCTTCGACTGTCCCGGCCGCTTAGGTGGTCTCATATATGGCTTCTTATTATGCTGACTACCTTTTTCGGCACGATTCCTCTTGCGCTGCATTTACCAATCAATGTCCTTCAGTGACTGCTCGGCTTGAAAAGCTTTAGCAACGGCATTAGTAGAATCAGTAGGATCAGTGAGCATCACATTGCCACGGATCGTGGGCCTCGACCCATCAAGGAAGTGTCGTAACTTCTCCGCAGCAACATTAGCAATCAAGGGCACAAAATGACAGCCCCTATCAAACTTCTACATAAACTCGGCAACAGCTGAATCCCCCTGACGGAGAGTCATGAACTTCTTATCGAGCCTAGAACGAATGTCAGAATTGAAATATTTATCGTAGAATACCCTCTTGAAGTCCTCCCAAGTCAATGTCTCCAAATTCACTCCTCGCTCCGCTCCCTCCCACCATAAGGAAGCGTCGCCCTTCAACAGATAAATGGTACAATGAACTCGGTCACAGTCCGCCATATCCATGTAAGAAAAATAACCTCCAAATATTGGATCCATCCCTCAGCAACGAATGGATCCGTATGCCAGAAAAATCTCCGGGCTTTATCCTCCAAAAACGCTCATAGAATGCCTCTGGTCGAACCGTCGCAGCGTTTACAACATGCTGCTCTAATAATTGTGCCATGACCGCTAGTACACGGGCGCTAGCATCCTGATTAAGAGGAGGCTGTGAAATCTCCTCCTCATGTCTACCCTCACTACCACTGCGAAGAACACGTCTAGGAGGCGTCTCTGTACAATTCGTCCATACCACGTAACCAACATGCACTTAATATTAAAATATCATGAACCTAACCTATATATCATGCATTATGAAACCATTAAATAATTATAGCATATGAAAGATAAAGTAGTAAAAACTCACATACTTGAGGCGTGACTTCTTGAGCTTCTTGGAGTAGCAGTACACAACCTTTTGGGGATCCTTGGCTCTGATACCAACTGAAACGACCATCGATTCTTAACTTTGAAATTCGACTAATTTTTTTTTATAAACATGATTTCGAAAATCCACATTTTAAATAATTTAACATTTCCATAAATAAAAATATTTTAAAATTCAAATCTCAAATGTATAACAATCCATAAATCTTCAATTAACCAAAAATCCTACGTCGACCTTTAACAAGATCAATAACAACATAAAAAATCATAAAAGAATTTTTTAATAAATCTTTAAAATTTTTTTTAAAATCTTTGAACTATTAAGCTAATGCAAAAAAATAAATTTCTCTCGGGAGTGTATTGTCTGCCTCGATCCACTCATGCATCAGCGCCTCCCTCAATATCATCACCTGTAGCATTCAAACCTAACGAGTCTAATGACTCAGCACATTATAAACATGAGTAACAAATAATACATATACAAGCAAATGCATTAAAATCATACTTTTACGTAAAATAGCATTTTTATCATAAAGAGACCATAAATCGTAAAATAATAAAGTTGTCAGTCATTTATCATTTTGCGTGAAGTTTGATATTTGAAAGGGACAAATCTTTTCTCGTCTGGTCGAGATCAGTCTTAGCTCACCATTGCGCATGGGGACAAGCACTAGGCACCGATGTAAAAATTGAAATACGATCGTTAGGGTCCCTCTGGGCCTTTTCCCGTCAACGAGCTCTCTCTAGGGATTTTTTCCTCACGATATTCCCAAAAATCATATATCCTCTTTATTACTGTCAATTCACATCCTTCAAAACATTTTTCCTTTCTTTTTTAATTCATAATATACCATGATTTTCCAAAAATAACATATTTTCATCAAAATCATCATAATATATAATTTAACATGCGTTATGACCATTCGGGACGCTTCCGACCCTTTTTGTACTACCTAGGTGTAAAATGACCGTTTTTCCCCTGGACGTAAAATTTCTCGATTTTTGAATTTTTCTTATTTTCATTGACTCAACAATGCCAAATAATTATTTAAGCACAAATTTGATTTTTGATATTTTTATTTAACTTAAATTCGAGGCTTTCGATTTAATTTCCTATTTACTAATTCGAAGAGCGTTAATTCTCGAATTTATTCAAAATTTAATATTTTCTTCCCAAATTTAAACATAGCCTTTTTATACCTAAAATACCCCCGTGAGCCACGAGCCACCCTCGTCGACCTCTGGTTCGAGCGCCCTTCCATTACCACCCATATTTCGAACCCTATGCTACCCCATCGAGCCACCTTCGTTTATTCTTGTACCATGGCCGAGCCACCTCAAGCCATCCCTTGACCAGACCTCCTAGGGACCCTATTGACCATGCCTAGACTAGCTGACCAGCCCCTAGAACATGTAACGCCCTTGGCGCACATGAACATGAGCCGTGAGAGTTCCGTCATGTTTGATTGATCCACCATCGAATCATCCTACACCAGCCCCTGACCCAACCCTTTGCCACCCTCCCTAGACCCTAATGGACCAGCCTATACCAAGCCCTGATCCTCATGCAACATCTGATCTCAATTAGTGATCCATGCGCATGGGAATAGTCCATGCGGTCATGGAGTCTTCCGTTCATGACAGACCACGGGTACTAGCCCATCTATAACCCTACCAGACCATGATCCATAACCCACAAAAACCCTATCCGAGCCCTGTCCGAGCCGCAAGCTGCCAAGCCACTGGGCCGAGCCATCTTCCCTTTGGATATGCTAGAAACCCTAGGACTCTCTTCCTCGACCAAGCTCGACTTCTAGCCTTTGTTTCCCCTTTGAACCACCCTTGTTCCATCCCTTAAAAACCCTATGCTGGCAGCATACTCGTTCGAATTGATAACATGTTCATACGTACGTAAAAACTTTCAAAACTTTAAAAATAATCGTCAAAACGTTAGCAATTTAAAAACCTATATTTTTCATGCAAAATAAACAAAACATGAATATAATGGATTGAATGATGCGTCAAGGGAGTTTAGAAGCGTGCCTTTGCGTTTTAGAACACTCGAAAGTACGAACGTCGGCGTTGGGTGAGAGGAAGAACGAACAGGCGAAAAAGACTCCTTGTTTCCTCCCTAGGTATTTTCGAAATTTTTGTGTTGGCGTGTGTGTGTTTTTGGCTGAATGGTGTTTTTAGAAGCCTATGTTTTTATTTTATAGATTTAATTTGTACGATAATGGGCTGGAGTTTTGGATTTCAAGTCTAGGAGCAATTGGGCCTACTCATCCAAGGTAGATTTTGCCCAATAACACCTATTTAATTGAAAAATAAAAGTTTATAAATTTTTTTAAAAAAAAATTATGCATTTGACATTTTAAATGTCCCTCGTTCGCTCAAACCTGGCTCCCCGGATAAAATCGAGCTCATCTCGTAAAATAATTTGAACTTTATTATTTTTATAAAAATTTAATCATATTAATAAGCCTTGAAAATATTTATTGAAAAATATTTATTTTGACTTGGTCGTCTCCGGTCTACTTTCCCCAGCCTATTATCGAATATCCGGATAAAATCCTTCAATTTCATGAAAACATGCCTTATTATCATTTAATCATGCAATCATATATTTAATCATATAATATGCATCATGCAAGAATTTAAAATCAATTAAAAAAATAATTATGTAATTTAATTTATTTGCATGAATGTGGTTTACGTAGGTTGGCTTTTGGATGTTACAAGGTATGATGGTATTATTTATTCATTCACGCTTGTTTCTTACACACATAACCTTATATATTTTTCCATTATCCGAAAAAAGAAAGATTTTAACAGGGAAGAACTATACTCTCATGATAACTCTTCTCTTATAAATAACATGTATGATGGTATTATTTATTCATTCACGCTTGTTGCTCACACACATAAATTTATATATTTTTCTTGTTATCTGACTTGATCATGAGAGGGAATACGTCGGAAAAGCCTTCTGCCCCTTTCTCACGTTCTTGCTTTTTTTTTTTCCAGGCCTTTTTTAGGTTCGAGCTGACCTAATGAAACACATCCAGACCCTTCGACAAGTATCACTATTTTTATCAACACCAATTGGCATCGTATGTAGCAATTTTGATTTAAAGACGCAGATATGGCTTGAAGTGGGAGAAGAAGAACCATTAACAAAAAAGAGAAGGCCAATGGCAATGGAAATCAAGGGGGAAATATGGTGAACCAAAATATAGGTCAACTAGCTCAGTTGATCACGAGGACCGGAAGAGGATTCCCTTCATCGTAACCGACCTCCTACTCTCCCAATTCATTTACCACTCCCACCTTCTCCACCTCCTCGGCCACCTCTTCCATCACCACCTCCACCATCGCCGCCTCCCCCAAATCAGTTAGATGTGATGTGGGAGGAGATCAGAAATTAGTTCGAATATGGGGGGTCGACCCACACCTTTGGACAGGGAGAGCCTGTTCTCCCCGATAATACTAAATGAATACCTCCCGATAAATTTTCGAGAGTATTACATTTGGGATTATGATCGAAGCAATGATCTAGAGGAAAATTTGGGGAGGTTTGATAATTCCCCCTTATTGTACAGGTTCTCGGACATGGCTAAGTGCCGAGACTTCCTCACTACTTTTGTAGGGTTAGCCTAGAAATGGTTCAATATTTTATAGCCCAAATCTGTCAAGAGCTTCCGTGATTTAAGCACTGCTTTCATGAACAAGTATGCCACCATTAAGAAATAACCGGATAAAAAAAGGGGTCAGGGCCCTCCATGGGTAAAACAAAGGGCACCACCCAGGGAGAACCGACGGGTTAAAACGCTCCATAAAAGGAGGATAACCAAAGGGGTTGGGTCAAAAAATAGCTAATGACACAACCTGGTGTATAATATATATGATCTCAAGAGGAGCTACAGATGGAGATTAAATTAGGGCTAGAAAAGCTCACAGAAGGAGGTTTGAGATTTTTGTAGTAGATACAGTTTTTAGTTCCGACCCTGTCATTAGCTATGGACAAGAGGACCTCGGATAATTCAACACCTCATAATGATGCCTTGTTGGTGGCTCTCACCGCGGACAATTATGATATGACAAGGATCTTTGTTGACAGTATAAGCTCTATTAATATATTTTTCAAGAAGACCCTTGATCAAATGAAGGTGGAAGGCTTTGGGTTTTATCCCATCTCTACATCAATGTTCGGATTTATGGGATTTATGGGCTCTACCTATCATCAAAAGCTATATTCTCCATTAGAAGAGAGATAGGAAGTTGTTTGCGAAGATTATATGTCATCTCATCGTTTTTATATGGATGAGGTAAGGGTGGATGTGAATAGGAAGTAGGGATGATTGGAGTGTTAGAGTAGATGCCCGACAAGACAACATGTGGCTAAGACTTTTATTGACTCTAATGTAAAACAATATTTATTTTAATAATTTTTACGGTTTTATTCGATTATGGTATTATATTTTATCTGTATACCCATGCAAGCTACATAGATAAAGTCCTTGAATATACAATAGGTACCATGAGGTCAGCGTCGCAATGTAAGATCATAAAAGTCATTAGAAAATGTACCGTATATTCTAAACATGTTCTTTGTCTAATCAGCCGCCTAAAACAAGGATAATGGTCGCTCGAGCTTTAGACTAACATCTGTGGTGTAAACGACATGTTTCATTGACAAGGGCATGCAGATGTACATTCACATGGATGGGTGATCGTATGATGATGCATTGAACAACCCTTTATCGGACTGTCCAAGTGGTTCTCACTTATCGAGTGGAATAGTCCCCAGTTATAGTTGTACACCATTAGACCTTTTGACCCGGGATAATGTAGGGGCTATACGTACTAGCATACACTTTGATCCGTTTGCCGACTCCATCGAGGGTCATCAGGTGGCGAGGTTGGGTGTAGTTTCAAAATATGTAAGAGCAAATGCATTGTAGTCGGGGATTCACCATTTGCGTACGGGTGAAGATATCATATGTGACATGATGAATTAATAATGCAAGGAGTCTCTGGCCAGAGCAAGAAATATGCTTTAGGAAAAGATATTTTCCTAGTTGCACATACCATGACACTATTAGTACTCAAAAATAAATCACATCGTTGTCGAATTCATTTGAAACACTCGATATGCCGTTGGTCGCAGATTCGATCGGGATTTATGTGTTGAAGAGACCATACTATAAGCTAACAATGACTAATGGTTCTTGCAGACACTACCAGTGATACCTAGGGGATCATGGGGCGATGCTACTAGACGCTCTTACCATTATCCGATGGGTGCAATAAAAAACGAGTTCTGACATTCTTGATCAAAGAGTTGATGTAAAGAATGTGGTTAATTAGGGTAAACCCGAATAAGAATAATTGTTAACTGAATCACTTGGAGATGTGAACCCACGGCTAGCTGTATCCCTAAACCATTTAGGGTCACACAAGTATTGGATTATGTGTTCTCGGTGAGATAGTGAAATTTGAATGAGTTGGAATTTGGTGGCTATAGTTTGATGGAGATCAAATAAGAAGCTTATAAAGAAGTTTATGTGCTGATTCCATATGATGAAAGAAATGTGAGTTAGCATGGTTGCTAAATATGGAAGGAGAGTGGAACTGCTTGTATTGTGAATGAGTTCACTAAAACTGGCAGCTGCCAAATCTTGTAAATGCCATATATGGTAAGTTCTAAATTTTGCAAATGAAAATTTTGATCTTCGTAAGTTTCGATTTTCATTATATGAAGAAGAATTGTATCCTTGATACATCGGCACTCACAGATAATTGATCGAGGTTAAAATGAGCGCGGAATCATTTATTTAGTGATTTGGAATTTACTAATTAAATGGTGGTGCTAGTAATAGTAACTACTAACATATACAAATACCCATAAATATTCTAGAGGAGTCTAGAATTAAATTAACCAAGGAGTTAGTTTATAAATTAAATAATGCTTATTTAATTTAATATACATATACATGTATATATTTTATATGGTGATATAAAATATGTATATATGATATTATTATATCATGTATTATTTAAAGTTAATAAATACATTATATATCAATTATATGGGATTTTAAATATGTTGAAATTATTAGAGTCCTTGTGGGAGAGAGACTACTAATTATATTAGGAGTATCCTCTATATATACACCATTAGAGCTCATTACTCGATGAAGAAATTTTTGCAAAGGCCGTGGGTTTAGTAGGTCCATGAGGGTCTTAGGGTGTCTTAGGAGTGAGTGGTTCGAGGCTGGTCCGCTTGGTCTTGAGCTAGGGGCGAAATTTGAAAAGTTGTTGGACCTAGGGTTATCGAGTGGGGATGTGCAGATTATTCCAGCAACTTTCGTGCTTGACTTGTGGGCCATAAGTAGGCTGGAATAAGTGGTCTTTAGACTGGACGTTTAGGTTTAAGTCATATCTCAAGTTGGGAAAAATTTGGTTAAGTTTCGGGTTGATTCGGGTTAAAACCGGGACCCTGGTCCAAGTTTCTAAACGAATCGATTATGTTTTGTTATGGGCTCGACTTTATGGCTAAGGAATGCTTATAAAAAATTTTTGTGTTATTTTAAGGAGTTTGATAATCTTCGGGTCGAGTTTTAGAGGTCCAGAGGTAAAACGATCATTTTGGGTTTCAAGGGGCAAAATGGTCATTTTGCACTCGCGGTGAGATTTTAGTCATACCAGCGCCCTGAGCACATATTTGTCATGTTTTTAATGTTTATGCATCATGATTATGATTTTTATAAAATTATGAAAAATATGTTGCATGCTTGACTTTAAGAAAAAATTATTCATGTGCATGATTTTGATAAGTTGCATGCTTGGCTAGGCTACTGGAGCAGGTACAATAGGCACCCAGACCCCAGACCGATACCTTTGAGCAGTTTAGGCATCTCAACCCGAAGGAGTTCGGGGGTACCACTTATCCATTCTTGGCTGAGGGATGGATTCGATCGCTGGAGCTGCATTTTGAGTACTTGCAGATGAGAGATGGCGACCGAGTCAGGCGCGCCATTTATATGCTGAGGGATGATGCATCCCTTTGGTGGGAGGGAACCGCTCATGCAGTGGACTTCACTATCCTCACCTGGGAAAAATTCAAGGAGATGTTCTATGGAAAGTATTTTCCAGCTGACGTCAGGGGCCTCCTAACTAGGGAGTTTATGAGTATCCACCAGGGGGACTCATCTGTGGCGGAGTTTATCCATAAGTTCGACAGGGGCTGCCATTTTGTGCTCATCATAGCTAGAGATGTCGCTCAGAAGCAGAGGAATTTCTTTGATGGACTAAGACCCACCCTTCGCCCGGACGTTATGCTGATGAGGCCGGCAGGTTATGATGAGGCCGCTGCCTGCGCTTTCACGCGGAGCAGGCTTTGCGGGATATATACTTGGAAATGCAGAGGAAGCGGCATCAGACTTAGTCCAGCTCCAAGCCACAGAAGAAACAGTATAAATGGCCACCGAGGCAGCAAGGGCAGCAGAAGCCCAGGGACATGTTAGGAGACCCAGCAGCAAGACCTCCTCAGGCGCTAGGGGCACCTAAGCCAGAGGACAGACAGCCATGCACACAGTGCAACAAGCTCCATCTCGGCAAATGTTTATTGGTGACCTTCAGATGCTTGGTTTGCGGGCAAGAGGGTCATAAAGGAGCAGACTGCCCTAAGAAAACGGGCCCCACCACTGGCCGAGCTTATGTGATGCATGCTGAAGAGGCCAAGGCAGAACCAGATTCTGCATTGATTACTGGTAACCATTATGTTTAAGATTTTGATTTATCACTTGATTGCATGGATTTTATGCTTGTGATAAGAATTGATTTATGGTATTGTTTACTTAGAACAAATTAGGCTGCATGCTCTACCTAGTTGAAATTAAGGGTTTAATTGCCTAATATGAGAATTTTACGGACCTAATTGTAGTAACCGATATTTTGAGGACCTAATTTCAAAACTCAATCATTTAAGAGCGATTTTCGAATTTTCGCAAAACTCAATCATTTAAGAGAGATTTTCGAATTTTCTGAAATTTGGGGTATTCAGTATTAGGTTTTCGTGAATTTTGAAATTTATGAGGTCATGATCTGAAAATTTTATGGAGCCATTTTTGCAAATTTCGAAAAGTTTGAAGGACCAAAGTGTAATTTTCGAAACTATAGGGGGCTAATTGATAATTTTTGATTTTCTGAGGGTTAATTTCAAAATTTTTGGAGCAATGTTTGGATTATTTCAGTAATTTTCGAGAATTTTGGGTTAATTGCCGGTAAGAAAATTCTTAAGTTTCAACGCGATTAAATTTGATGGTATATTTTGTCGCAGGGAGGATATATATTTCAGGTGTAGCCACGCATGCATTGCAGATTAAGGGGCTACCCATTCGTTTATATACGAATCTCTTGTCAAGAAACTAGGAATCATACGAGTGGTGATGGATTCAGGGCTTAAGTATCGATCACATCTGGGGATCAGATGTTCACTTCTAAGATAGTTAAGAGATTGGAGTTACAGAAATATATGGTGCAGGAAAATTTGATAGTGCTACTGTTGCTGGATTTCAACATATTTTGGCTATGGATTGGCTTTTGCTAAATGGAGTTGTCATAGACTTTCGACAGAGGTCAGTGTCTGTCCGACCGCCTAGTGGTAGGCCATTTCTTTTTGAGGCATTCAGACAACAGCAGTTGCCGTACGTCATTTCCTGCATGTGTGCAAGGAAGCTTATGAAGATAGGCTGCCAGGAATTTTTTGCCAGCATTCTATAAGTTTCAGAGCCAGTCAGTCAGAGGCTCGAGGACATGAATGTGGTCAGTGAGTTCTCCAGTGTTTTACCTGACGATGTTTCAAGCATCCCACCAGACAGAGACGTGGACTTCTCTATTGAGCTCATGCCAGGTACAGTGCCGATCTCTAAGTTACCCTATCGTCTAGCACTTGCAAAGATGAAAGATTTGAAAGACCAGATACAGGATTTGCTAGATAAGGGTTTCATTCGCCCTAGCTTTTCTCCATGGGTCGCATAGGTACTGTTTTTCAAGAAGAAGGATGACAGTATGAGGATTTCCATCGATTACCAAGAGCTTAACAGAGTCACAGTCAAGAACAAGTATCCGTTGCCGATGATCGAGGACTTGTTTGATCAGCTTCCGGGAGCATCAGTGTTCTCAAAGATAGACCTCCAATCCGAATACCATCAGCTGAAGGTGAGAGTCTAACGTGCATGATACAGCTTTCTGGATGCGTTATGGGCACTATGAGTTTATGGTGATGCCCTTTGGTTTGACGAACGTGTCAGCGATCTTCATGGATATTGTGTATCGCATGTTTCAGCCATACTTGGATCAGTTCGTGTTGGAAATTTTCAAGTTCGCAATCTTGATTTTGATTTTAACAAAACTTGTTATCTTGTTACTATAATTTAACTTAGTGCGCAGACAGACAGCTAAAACTGAAATAATCAATTTACGAAGCCACAACTGAAGTTATCTGAGAAGCCGACTGATTGAACCAACTGATTGCGAAAAACTGAATTAGACAAACAGGTTTATCAACAAGCAGTTCAGTTGACTGACCAACTGAAAAGTGATTCAGCAGAAAGACCTCAGAAGCCTGGCCAGTCGATGCTGTGTCCAACTGATTTCACTAGCCCTATTGAAGATTAGTCAAGCAGACCAGTTCGCAGCATCAGTCAGAATCTTTCAGTTGCAGATCAAGACAAGCTTGTTCAAAGTGGATTCTAGTTGTGCGTGAAGGTACAAAGCCAGTGTCCAGTCAAAGGACAATAATGGACGTTGCATCAGAGTATTAAAGACAAAACGCTTCAGAAGGGCAATCGAAAAGTCGAGACACAAAGTCCAAGAAGCCGATTCAAATGGCAACAGATACAATAAATGAGTCTCACTGTACGATCTAAAATTTACGCTTGGAAATGGAACATGATGATCAGTTAAGACTCTAGAAGAAGATACAACAAGAAGAAGCTGAAGAAAAAGAACAAGATCCAAAACAAAAATATTCTTTATGAGAGAAAAGAAAGGGCACACACATCATTGCACATCTGCTTTCAGAAGCATTCAGCCTAGAGGGACACTTTAACGTGTTATCTGCTTAGTTTAGAAGCCATTTTTCTCAATGTGTGAGCACATCCGTGTTCAGTTCTTACACACAAATTCTCTCAACCACTCAAATACAGCCTTGCACAAAGACGTTAAACTTGTGTATGTAGTCTTGACACATAGACATTACAGAAGTGTTGGCTGGAAGGTGTTGCCTTCAGCCGTAGATAGGAGTTCAGTTTAGGCAGTAGTGTAAGTCCTAGCGGAGTGGGTCTCTACAAACATTTGTAACGATCAAAGTCTTCTAGTGGATCCTACTCGAGGCGGTAGAAGGAGTGACGTAAGAGCAGTTGAAGTCTAAAAGCATCCACAAACATATCTTGTGTATTTAAATGATTAACTGATGTTTTCAAACTATTTGGATCAATTGGAGTATTCGTCAGTTCAGTTATTACCATAACTGAACTGATGAATGGAAAAACCAATCTACCATTTTTCTGTTATTCAGTTTACATAAGTTATAATGTTTTCTAATATAAGGATGACTTCGAGTTTCTTCCGCTTGGTTTTAACCAAACTCGATTTAATTCATCGTTGTTAATATTCTTAGAACACGAGCTATTGCAGCTCAAAAGAGAATATAGTGTTCGAAATTACTTCGAAGACAATAGCACACTTGTGAGACCCCGAGACTAAAATAGCTTTGATGACATTTTGGTAAATAAGTTGAAAAATAATGAATTAATTTTAAGGGCAAAATGGTAAAGAGATATTCATATGAAGCCAAAATGATTTGAGATTTGGAAATGACGTAAAAAACTCAAAGATAGAGAAATTTCATGTTTTGAGTTTTGGAAAATTTGATTGTTTGACTGATCCAAAGGGATATACCGAAATTAAAATGTTAAATAGTATATAATATAATAATAATATAATATATAATATAATATAATATAATATAATATTAAAAAAAAACTAAAAAAATAAATAAATAAAATGATAACTTTGAAATCAAAGTTATCATTTTGAAAGTTACAGAGGGGACGATCGTGAGAGAGAAAGGGGGGAAAAGAGTTTTTGATTTTTCTTTTCGATCTTGCGACTTAACGGTTTATCCAATCGACGAACCGACTTCAGTTCTGGGATCGTTGACACGAGGTCTACAATTTGGGGTATAAATCTTATATTTTTGGTGATGTTTCAAATTCGTCGATTTTTGGAATAAATCCGATAAATTGTTAAATCATACTGGAATTGAAGATTGTTGAATAATGTATGATTTTAACGAAGAATAGATGATTACAGTGATGTTATTTTGAATTATACTCAATTTATTATAATTATAGAATTTTAATCGTTGGATTGAGATTGAAGAATTATGTATCGGTTATATATGTAGTAGAATATCCGACAATAAACTCATATTCGAAGTCGGAATTGAATTATGATAAGATTTGGATTTGATATGAATTTTTGAAGTTTAAGAAGATATTTGAAACTCATATTTGTGATTTTGGATTATGTTATTGATTGAAATGAATGTGTTATTGATGTAGATATAGTTTCTATACTGAAATCTTAAAGCTACATCAATTGGAAACGAAGAATTGAGGTATGTTGCGACCGGGTAACATACGACAGGTATCTGTATTATATGATATATGTCAGTTGGATTGGATTGATTGGATTGGAATACGTGTCTATGTGCCTATTTGATGATTTGATGTGGCATACATGACATTGAGATTGAGATATCGATGTATAAAATAAATGTTTTGTTAACACACATCATTTTATGCGTACATCGATACATGACATGCACGTTGAGCTATGATCCTTGGATACCCTAATATGATTTGATTGGATTCCGGGGTTTGTGAACACAATCGCTATGCCGGTATTATATGACCCGTAAAGCATAGACAATTGTGGCCCCATATGATTGGATATGAGATGTGGGATTGATGGCGCTTCGTCGACGCTATCATATTTGTATTCCCATATCGGCCGGTGTGCAAGCTCGAGCATTGATTTGATTTGATAGCGATTCGATTGATTCTGACATGTGCTCAGTAGATGGGCATTTGACCTGATACCTCCACGACATACATGCATTGCATACTATATATCATTGTTTAGATATCTGTGGTATATATGATTGGTTGTTCCATACGGAGCTTTGCTCACCCCCAAGGGGCGCTGTTGTTGTCTTTGTGTGTGGACAATGGCAGGTACTCCAGGATATCAGGAGGCCAGAGAGGGCACTTCTGGGGGAAGCCACAGCTTGGGCTGAGGTTTTTGTTTATGTCTTGTTCCCAGTATATATGTATATGTATCTATATACCGGGGCATGTCCCGAGGATATGAGTTGTTTGTATATGATTGGTTTTGATTTCGTGTGAGCATGTTTTATGATTTGAGATTAAATACTATTTTTAGTATTATAAATCTAGAAGAGATGTTTTGGGCTCGTCGTAAAAGAAATTTTAAACCCGTTTTTCGCTGTGATTAATTAAATCCTAATCTGATTGCATTGTAATAACGATTAGGAGCTAAGGGCCCCACACAGAGTGGTATCAGAGCATAGCTGGGAATGCTCTATTGAGTCTTGTGTACACTTGAATAGGCACAAATGAATTGTGCGTATGTGTTTGACTTATTTGTATTACTTGCTCTTATGTGATTTGATTTGAGTAAGTATCTGATGAGATTTGATGATATGAGATAATGATATGAGACGATGAGATTATGAAATTGATATGAAATTGTGATATTCATCTTTTGATTTGTAGATGGATCACACAAATGAAACTGCGAGTAGCAGTACTGAGAGGATTGTTGGGCAATTTGAAGGATTGTCCATGGATGTTGTGATGGCTCGATTCCAGGATCTGAAACCCCCGAGGTTCTTTAGCACTGAGAGTGCTGAACGAGCTGAGGCTTGGCTGAAGGATATCGAGCACTTGTTTAATATTGTTGAGTATTCCAAGGCTCGGAGACTGAAACTTTCTCTCTATCAGTTGAAAGACCGAGCTAAATCTTGGTGGGAAGCCGCTGAGATTGGATTGAAAGAGGCCGGGACTGAAGTCACATGGGATGTCTTCAAGGCCCAGTTTTTGGAACAGTATTCCCCTCCTTCTTATTATACTGCCCAAGAGAATGAATTCAATAGTCTGCAGCAGGGAACAATGACTGTTGCAGAGTATGCTTCAAAGTTTTCTACTTTGTTGAAGTATGCACCTCACGTAGCTGGGAATGCGAAGGCAAAATATAACTGGTTTGTGAATGGATTACATCCTGCTTTGTATACATATGTTGTTTCTGGATTGCCTACCAGCTACGCAGAGGCAGTTGAACGAGCTAAGGCAGCCGAAGCTGGATTAAGGCGAGGAGGTCCACAGTATACTCCTCCACCTTAAGTGTCAGCTCAGCAGCCTTCCCTGCGACTCAGAAGCAGGAAAGATTATTTTGTCTGAAAAAGTTGTGCATAATTGTGTATTGATATATGAGGATAATGTGGTATTTCTGAATTTGATTGTCATCCCAATGCACAAATTTGATTGTATTGTTGGTATGGATACCTTGACGACAAATCGAGCTACTGTTGATTGTTGTCACGGAGTAGTTCGATTTCGACCGATTGATGGACCCAAGTGGAATTTTTATGGCAAGGGTTCCCAAGCCAAAATTCCATTGGTATCTTCCTTGGAGATGTCTCGATTGTTGACTAGCGGAGATGAGGGTTATCTTATCTACGCTATTGATATGTCAAAGAAGGAGTCTTCCTTGTCTGAGATTCCTGTTGCGAAAGAGTTTCCAGATGTGTTTCCCGATGAGATTCCTGATTTTCCTCCTCATCGAGAAGTTGAGTTTAGTATTGATCTTGTGCCGGGGACTGCGCCTATTTCTAAAGCTCCCTATCGTATGGCACCACTGGAATTGAAAGAATTGAAAGAACAATTACAGGATCTTCTCGATAAGGGATATATTCGACCGAGTGTATCACCTTGGGGAGCTCCAGTTTTATTTGTTTGAAAGAAAGATGGTACGATGCGAATGTGTATCGACTATAGGCAACTGAATCGGGTTACTGTGAAAAACAAGTACCCACTTCCGCGTATTGATGATTTGTTTGATCAGCTTCAAGGTACTTCTGTATACTCGAAGATTGATCTTCGTTCTGGGTATCATCAAGTACGAGTTCAAGACGAAGATGTGCCCAAAACTGCTTTTCGTACGAGGTATGGCCACTATGAATTCCTGGTTATGCCTTTTGGTCTTACGAATGCTCCTGCTATTTTTATGGACTTAATGAATCGGGTCTTTCGAGATTATCTAGACCGATTCGTTATTGTTTTCATTGATGATATTCTTGTCTAGTCGAAATCGAAGAAAGAGCATGCTGAACATCTGAGACTGGTACTTCAAACTCTTTGTACTAGTCATTTGTATGCCAAATTGTCCAAATGCGAATTCTGGATGGACAAAGTGGTATTTTTGGGCCACGTCATTTCGAGACATGGCATATCTGTTGATCCTTCGAAGGTCGAAGCTGTATTGAATTGGCCAAGACCTACGAATGTTCCTGAGATCCGTAGCTTCATGGGTTTAGCTGGATATTATCGTCGTTTTATTGAAGGATTTTCGAAGATAGCTAAACCTATTACTCAACTGACACAGAAGAATCAGAGATTCATTTGGTCAGATGAATGTGAAGCTAGTTTTCTTGAATTGAAGACGAGATTAACCACAGCACCTGTGCTTACTATTTCCTCAGGTACCAGAGGATTTGTGGTTTGTACAGATGCGTCTGGTAAAGGGTTGGGCTGTGTTTTGATGCAACATGGCAAAGTGGTTGCTTACGCGTCTCGTCAATTGAAATCTCATGAAACTCGTTATCCTGTTCATGATCTTGAATTGGCTGCCATTGTGTTTGCTTTGAAGATTTGGCGCCATTACTTGTACGGAGAAAAGTTTGTTATCTATTCGGACCATAAAAGTCTGAAATATCTCTTTTCTCAATCTGATTTGAATATGAGGCAACGCAGGTGGATGGATCTCCGGAAGGATTTTGATTGTGAGATTCAATATCACCCTGGATCGGTGAATGTTACTGCGGATGCCCTGAGCCGGAAAGTTTATGATTCTGTTCTAGCTTCTGTTAGTGTCGCCAAGGTACATGATGATATATGTACTTCTGGTTGGACTTTTCACTCGAATTGGAATTCTGTCACTGTCTCAGCATTGCAAATTGAGCCGAGTTTGATATCGAAAATACGAAAGGCTCAACGAAGCGATGCTCAGATCCAAAAGTCGAAAGAACTTGTATCTGCAGGACATCAGTCTGGATTTCAGATTTCTTCTGATGGTTCTTTACGACTTAATGGTCGGCTGGTAGTTCCTGACGACTCTGATTTGAGATCTGCCCTTCTTCGAGAAGCGCATTGTAGCAAATACAGTATTCACCCTGGAGGTCGAAAGATGTATTTGACATTGAGACCTCAATTCTGGTGGAAACGTATGAAGAAAGACATTGCTGAATTTATTTCTAAATGTCTTGTCTGCCAGCAAGTGAAAGCCGAGAGAATGAAACCAGGAGGATTGCTCCATAGTCTTGAAATCCCGAAATGGAATTGGGAACATATTGCTATGGATTTCGTGACTCATTTACCTCGTTCGCCCAAGGGCTGTGATGCTATTTGGGTGATTATTGATCGGCTTTCGAAATCTGCGCATTTCATTCCGTATGAGCGGACTTATCCTTATAAGAGAATGGCCCGTTTATACATTGAGAATGTTGTGAGACTGCACGGTGTGCCAGTCTCCATTGTATCTGATCGTGATCCCAGATTTGCTTCTAAATTCTGGGGTAGTTTTCAGGAAGCGATGGGTACGCGTTTGGCTATGAGTACTGCTTATCATTCTCAAACTGATGGCCAGACTGAGCGTACGATTCAGACTCTAGAGGATATGTTACGTGCGATTGTGATGGACTTCAGAATGGGATGGCAAGATGCCTTACCATTGGTTGAATTTTCGTATAATAATAGCTTTCAGACGAGTATCGGTATGGCACCGTTTGAAGCTCTATATGGGAGACGATGTAGATCACCGTTATTCTGGGATGAGATTGGTGAGAGACAATTGACTGGACCTGAAATGATACAGGAAATGAATGATAAGGTTCAGTTAATTCGGCAGCGGATGAAAGCTGCTCAGGATCGTCAAACGAGTTATGCGAATAAACGAAGACGACCCTTGGAATTCCAGAAAGGTGACAGAGTGTTTTTGAAAACATCTCCCTTCAGAGGCACTGTTCGATTCGGCATGCGAGGGAAGTTATCTCCTCGATATGTTGGTCCATACGAGATTCTCGATCGAGTTGGTGATCTTGCGTATCGATTGGCATTGCCACCAGCTTTATCTGCTATTCATGATGTGTTTCATGTTTCTATGTTGAGGAAATTGAACCTGATCCATCACATGTACTTGCACCTGATGAGGTTGAACTTGATCCTTCTCTTTCCTATGTTGAACAACCTGTTCGCATTATGGATCGAAAGGAAAAGATATTGAGAGATAAATCGATTCCTCTGGTATGAGTGCAATGGACACGACATGGTGTTGAAGAATCGACGTGGGAATTGGAGAGCAAGATGCGAGATTCGTATCCGCATTTGTTTGATTCTATGACATCTGTTCCATTGTATTCGATGTATTCTGATCCTTTTACTTATTTAAGTTTTGATATGTACTATAACTGGTGACATATGTATGTTTGCCAATGTTATGTATATAGAGATGTTTGAGATTTCGAGGACGAAATCTTTTAAGAGGGGGAGAAATGTGAGACCCCGAGACTAAAATAGCTTTGATGACATTTTGGTAAATAAGTTGAAAAATAATGAATTAATTTTAAAGGCAAAATGGTAAAGAGTGACATATCTTTTTCATATGAAGCCAAAATGATTTGAGATTTGGAAATGACGTAAAAAACTCAAAGATAGAGAAATTTCATGTTTTGAGTTTTGGAAAATTTGATTGTTTGACTGATCCAAAGGGATATACCGAAATTAAAATGTTAAATAGTATATATCATATTATATTATATTATATTATTATTATTAATAATATAATAATAATATAATATATAATATAATATAATTTAATATTAAAAAAAAACTAAAAAAAATAAATAAATAAAATGATAACGTGAAATCAAAGTTATCATTTTGAAAGTTACAGAGGGGACGATCGTGAGAGAGAAAGGGGAGAAAAGAGTTTTTGATTTTTCTTTTCGATCTTGCGACTTAACGGTTTATCCAATCGACGAACCGACTTCAGTTCTGGGATCGTTGACACGAGGTCTACGATTTGAGGTATAAATCTTATATTTTTGATGATGTTTCAAATTCGTCGATTTTTGGAATAAATCCGATAAATTGTTAAATCATACTGGAATTGAAGATTGTTGAATAATGTATGATTTTAACGAAGAAGAGATGATTACAGTGATGTTATTTTGAATTATACTCAATTTATTATAATTAGAGAATTTTAATCGTTGGATTGAGATTGAAGAATTATGTATCGGTTATATATGTAGTAGAATATCCGACAATAAACTCATATTCGAAGTCGGAATTGAATTATGATAAGATTTGGATTTGATATAAATTTTTGAAGTTTCAGAAGATATTTGAAACTCATATTTGTGATTTTGGATTGTGTTATTGATTGAAATGAATGTGTTATTGATGTAGATATAGTTTCTATACTGAAATCTTAAAGCTACATCAATTGGAAACGAAGAATTGAGGTATGTTGCGACCGGGTAACATACGACAGGTATCTGTATTATATGATATATGTCGGTTGGATTGGATTGATTGGATTGGAATACGTGTCTATGTGCCTATTTGATGATTTGATGTGGCATACATGACATTGAGATTGAGATATCGATGTATAAAATAAATGTTTTGTTAACACACATCATTTTATGCGTACATCGATACATGATATGCACGTTGAGCTATGATCCTTGGATACCCTAATATGATTTGATTGGATTCCGGGGTTTGTGAACACAATCGCTATGCCGGTATTATATGACCCGTAAAGCATAGACAATTTGTTGGAAACTAAATTCTGGAGTTCGACAAAACATAAAATCAACTAATACATGAAAGCATATTCGGCAGCTGAACATTCAACTAAAATCAGTTGACACAAACTGATCAGTTGAGAACTGATCAGTTAAAACATTCAGCCGAAAACATTAAAGCTTCTCAACTGATGATACCTCGGGAAAGATCATTCAACAGACAAAAAGACATATCAGACAGCAACTGAATGTGGAAAGCCGCACTGCATAGAAAAACGTATTTCGGCTATTGAGATTAATACGCCGTCTTACAATAAATGATGAAGCGGCCATCAAGAACTCTGTCCAAGAAATGATAAGGAGGCAATCAACGGATACGAGAATTCAAAATTACTGTTGAAAGATAAGTCTATAAATATGACTAAAGAGCAGTTGACAGAAAGACGATTGACCAATCTCAAACTTGCCATTACTCTGTTAGAAATCTTTGCTCACACCTATCAGATCTATTCGTAGCAATCAAGGCTACATATTGAGCAATCTAGCACTGTGAAATATTGATAACTCGATAAGTGCTAAGTTCAGTTACTTACAGAGATCATTGTATTATACTAAGAGTTTCAGTTCAGGCAATAGATAAGTCCTAACTGAAGTGGGTCTGTACAAGCGTTGTACTCGATCAAAGTCTTTTAGTGAATATCCTATCCTTGTGATAGAAGGGGTGACGTAGGAGTTATTCAATTCTCCGAACATCCAGAAACATATTGTGTTGTCTTTACTTCAGCTTTTTATTTCCAGTTAGATATTCTATCTTTCAATCAGTTTATTTTCCGCAACTGCTTATTCAGTTTAACTGATTGATAATTGACAGACGGGATACTCAGTTCAGTTTGTAACAAAACTGAACTACCTTTTTCGAAAAACATTTAAATTCCTAGAAGTTTTTATTCAACCCCCTCTTCTAAACACTCCTTAGTCAATAACCGATCCTAACAAGTGGTATCAGAGCGAGGCATATCCTGTCAAAGAATTATCTATCTTCAATCTAATCACTATGTCTTCATTCAATAAGATTCCAATGTTCTCCAGGGAAGATTTTGATGATTGGAAAATCAGAATGCAGGCTCATCTAGCTGCACAAGACGATGACATGTGGTACGTCATAACTGACGGACCCATGAAAATTTTGAAAGCAAACACAGCTGTTGCTATTGCTGAAGGGGCACCTCACCGAATTGAAAAGCCTCGAGATGAGTGGACTACAGAGGACAAAAGAAAGGCAAATCTAGACAACGTTGCAAAAGACATATTGTATAAGACACTGGACAAAGTAACGTTCAGTAAGATCAAAATGTGCAAAACCGCCAAAGAAATTTGGGAGAAGTTAATTCAACTTTGCGAAGGAAATGATCAAACAAAAGAAAACAAACTTTCAGTTGCTATGCAGAAGTTCGACAACATCAGAATGAAGATGGGAGAAACAATGGATGAGTATGATGAAAGAACAAGCTGTATCATCAACGAACTAAATGCACTTGGAAAAGTGTATACAAATAAGGAAGTAGCGTTGAAAGTAATCAGAGGACTTCCCAAAGAATGGGATGTCAAAACTATGGCAATGAGGGAATCCAAAGATCTTAACAAAGTTGAACTTCATGATTTATTTGCAGATCTAAAAGCATATGAGTTTGAACTTCAAACTCGAGAAGGAGAACCATTTACTCCAGCAGCAACTACTGCCTTGACTGCTGTTAGAAATGAATCAACTGGTTCAGTTGAGAAAACTGCTGATCAGCTGAGCAATGATGCCATGTCTCTATTCATTAAGAAATTTGGAAGATTCATGAGGAAAAATCAAGGAAATTTTCAGAAAAACTACCAAAGAAACAACTCCAGAGAAGAGACTAATGTATGTTTCAACTGTGGCAAATCCGGTCACTTTATTGCCAACTGTCCAAAGCCTAAAAAGGATAATCAAATCTCAACTGAAAGAAAGAAAAAGATGTATGAACACAAAAGAAGGTCTAAAGACGAAAAGAAGCCTTACAAGAAGAGACATGAAGTACTTCTAGCTGAAGACAGCAAAGCCAAATGGGCAGAAACTGACAGCGAAGAGTCAGATCCAGAAAGCTCTTGCAGTTCAAGTGAGGATGAGGAAGAAGTAACATGTCTAATGGCAGACAACCTAGAAGATGAATCAAGCTGCGAGCAGGTATTTGATTTTAGCTCTATTGATTTTTCACGAGAAGAACTCATCTCAACTCTTCATGACATGGTCAATGAGTATCAAAAGCTTGCTTTATCATTTGAAAAACTCAGAGCAAAGCAAAATGATCCCAAAGACAATAAAACAAAAACTGATGAATCAGTTGAAATGTTGAGTCTGAAAAGGGAGATTGCTGAACTCACTGATGAAAGAAGCAGGAATCAATCAATGATTCAAAAATTGTCGCTTGAAAATACAAAGCTCAATGAGCTCATTCAAGTTTGGAACAAATCATCTAAAACTTTAACTAATATACAGAATTCTCAGAAATCAGTTGATGATAAAACTGGTTTAGGATTCTGTGGTAAAGATGATTTGTCTTCCCAAGATACTCAACCAAAACTGAATATGAACAAAGGGAAATATATTCACTTTGTAAAATCAGTTATGGTACAAAATCAAGAAGAGTCGAGCAAATTGACTGAACAGCCATCTCAGAATATGAATAAAGGCATGAGATGTGGAATTGGATATACTCCAAAGGGTAAGACTGACTCATGGAATCAGCAACCGAAAATTCTCAGCAGGAAATATTCATATGGCTACTCAAACTACTACAATAGTAAGCCAGTTCAGAAAAGATATCGGCTGAACAATCAGTTGAAAAAGAACAAAACACATGTCACATCATCCACACACTATACACCAAGCACACACAGACAGGGAAGGACTATATAGAATACAGCAACAGGACAGTCAGTTAAACTGATTAAAGTTTGGATTCCAAAAGGACTAATCAACTATGGACCCAAATAGAAAAGGGTACCAGAATCTTATTCTGTGGTTAATTGCAGGCAACAGGAACAAGTATTGGATCAATATGGTATCTGGACAGTGGATGTTCACGACACATGACAGGAGATTCAAACTTATTGTCACAACTGGTCAAATACAATGGTCCAAACATCAGTTTTTGGGGATAATTCCAAAAGTAAAACTATGGGTAAGGGTAAGGTTATCCATGGTAACTTCACCATTAATGATATTTTATTAGTCGAGAATCTTAAGTATAATCTGATAAGCATTAGTCAGTTATGCGATAATGGATTCTCAGTTCAGTTTGACAAACACTCTTGTTCAGTCAAAAACTCAACTGAAGAGATTATTCTAACTGGCAAAAGGTGTGGAAACACTTACAAAGTTAGTTGGAATGATCAACCTTATACACCAGTATGCTTTATTGCGTCTAAATCATCTCAAAACTGGTTGTGGCATAAACGGTTAAATCATTTAAATTTTAAATCTATTGCCTATCTGAGTAAGCATGAACTTGTAACTGGTTTGCCCAAAATAAATTTTTCAAAAGAAAAACTTTGTTCAGCATGTCAGTATGGAAAACAAGTTCGATCCTCTTTCAAAAACAAAGGCTGTAAATCTTCATCCTGATGCTTAGAATTATTGCACATGGATCTCTTTGGTCTAATACCAATCATGAGCTTAGGGGGAATGAAATACACCTTAGTGGTCGTAGATGACTTTTCAAGATTTACTTGGGTTATATTTCTCAAATCCAAAGACCATACTGCTGCACAACTGATTAAACTTTTCAAAAGACTTTTAAATGAAAAATCAGTTGGGATTGATCGAATCAGATCTGATCACTATTTATAGGAAAATGAAGAAGCCGAAGAGTTTTTAAATATGTCTTTCCTATTTACCAAGGATTTTTAATTATGAGTTAATTATTAATAACTCA
The DNA here is from genome assembly GCF_022965805.1 of Primulina eburnea. NCBI lineage: Eukaryota > Viridiplantae > Streptophyta > Magnoliopsida > Lamiales > Gesneriaceae > Primulina > Primulina eburnea. The sequence goes on from NC_133110.1 coordinate 19,692,942, forward strand.
TATTAGTTTGAATATTATAACCAACTTATTAAAATTAATCCTTTATCAGTTTATTTGTTTATCACAACTGATATCAGTTAGCGTTTAAGTGTTTATATCTCATCGCAGATCATTGTGCACAAAAACAAAATAAAATGACACATTAATCAAAATAAATATTTCATTCATCCATAAATATTTGATAGGATTACATGATCATAAGTTTCCTTTACACTAGCTATCCACATGTTCATCCAAGCAGCTAGTGCTGGGGAAGAAGTTTTGCAGAAACTATGTGAAGATGCGATGCTGTTAAGAGTCTCCAACTCCTTACGCAACATCAATTCATAAAGGTGGCCCTCCTTGAAGGCATCCACCTCTACAGAAATTTTTAAGTGCTCACGCACTTCTCTCAACTGGGCCATCCGCCTAAAGGTGGTGACCCTTCCTGAGTTGTACAGGAGCTCCAGCTCCTGTAATTCTTCCCAGTAGGGAAGACTAGCATAGAAGACCTTGTCTTCTATCGCAGCTTTTTGTGCCTCAAGTGAAACTGGAACGACGCTTGAACTACTTGCTCCTGCCATTTCTTCTTAAAAGTTTTCTGCTGATACTTGTGACTAACTTTTCAGTCTTATTTATAGGCAAGGACAAGGAAAACGAAAGGACGCTTCTCTCTGTGACGATTGATATGCCAAGCACTATACTCGTCTTTAATCATTACTGTCTATTGCCGTCATTTTTCTTTAATGCATTTATTTAGGGGGAATGATGGTTTAAGAGATTAACTGAGAAGACAGTTGTTAGTGAATTCCTAACTGAAAGGACTCAGTTTTTCCTAACTGATCGTTCAGTTGAAAATTCTACTAATCTTCTCATCAAAGTTAATAAATTAAACCTATTATATTCCAAATCAAATGACGTGACTATCTGCTAAATCATGATGAATTTAAGTTTACAACGTGTACACGTTTTTAACCGCTCAAAATTGCACACACATGGCACGCGTACATTATTTTTTGAAAAACACAAATTATTTACGGACTGACACGTGTCCAAAAATTTGAATAGTCACAAACATATGTACAATTGCCCGCTTCATTTTAGTTCTACTTTTTGATTATTCACAAACTGCCGAAAGTAAGAACAAATATCTTCACTAAATTTCTCTTTCAGCAAATCACCCAGTACGAAATGACGACTCAGATTCCCGCTTACATGCTTAATGCTATGACAATCAATTTTGGATCCGTTTTATCTTTCGGAGATGATGAGGTCAAAAAGGTGTTTCAAAAACTTTAAAATGCTGGTCTGAGAACATTTCTGGGACAATCATCGCAGGATATATATCCAAAAGAACTTCAAGATTTCTATTCCTCTGGCAAAGTTGACTCAGAAGGTATCATAAACTCTACTGTTAATGATCAGTTGCTGACTATATCTGAAGATTCTTTTGGGGAATTATTTTCTTTACCTTGTGACGGATTAGCACAACTTTCGGATGTCAAAGCATCTGATATTGATGAAATGCAAATCCTTTTATCTGCTGATGGACGGAAAATTAAAGTTTCCGATCCTAAGAAGGAACTGAAACATGAAATTCAGTTGCTTGCTAATATAATTGCTAAAGGACTCTTAGCAAAAGCAGGATCATTTGCTGCACTTACATTGGAAAAGTTTCAAGCGATTACTACTATTATGACTGATCAAAAATTCAACTGGAAACGACTCATCTTCAACATACTGAAGAATATGTTTTTGTCGTCAAAACAATCCAAGGGTTTTGCCGTACAAATCAGTTATCTTTTGAAAGTAAAAGGTTTAGTGGATGCTGATTCTGAAAGATTATCGAAATTCAAGGTGTTCAATGCAAAGAACACTATGCCACCAAAAATCAACCTGGACATTTCTCCTGCCAAATTCGTCAAGATTAAGAAGGAGATTGGAATTGATCAGGCGACTACCAAATCAGTCAAGAAAACCAAAACGTTAGCTCAACTGAAGGCTGCCAAAAGGAAGTTGATTTTGAGTCCATCAGAGTCAGAAAAGACATCATCACTTCAAATTGCGAAAAAGCCAAGAACTCAAAGGGTTAAAACTACTTCTGAGGTATCCATTTCTACTGACAAAATGATTTCATTTACTGATCAGCAGCCTATAGAAGCAGTTCCTCTACAGATTATCCCACAAGCTGATTCAGTAAGTACCATAAAGAAATCAGTTAGGACCCAGGTTCCTGTTACTCAAATACCTCGACCAATTGGTGTAGCACCTGCCAGACCGAAAGGAATAAAATTTGTAGAACAAATTGAATCAACTCGAACTGGACTGGAAATTCCTCATATCATGAGTACTGATAAAGGGAAAGGGAAATTGATTGAAGAACCCAGACCCTCCAACCCGATTCAGACTCATATTGATCTTGTATGGGGAAAGGTGAATAGTTTTGCTGCTGCAAAAACTAAGTCCTATGATGCTTGGGTAGGCTATCGTACTGAGGTTTTTGCCAAGCAACTGAAGGAAAAGTCCGAGCTCCGAAAATTCATCAAGCTGGAGGCCTTTGTTCTTCGAACTGTCAAAGCTGCCTCTATTGCTCAAGCCTTAGAGAGGAAAAGTTATTTCTTTGATCAGATGAGAGCGAAGAAGTTGGCTCAATTTGTCGCTAAGCTTAAAAACAATTACTTGCCAACTGGTCCTACTGCATATGCTGATCAAGCTGTAATTACTCAGCTTGGCACTGACCTTATGGGGCTACTTTCTCGAATCAGATTTTGGGAATTGGATCAAGAGCTAGTAGTCTACCAAGAAGATTCAGATGATGATGTGGAACTAGTTGAAGAAGCACCCTCTAACACTACAGAACCATCATCAGCTTTAGGTCTTGTTCCAACTGAAGAGCCAATTTCTGATAAGCTTTCTTCACCACCTATTGAACAACAACTATATACTGAAGCTGAGTTGAATTTCGCTCATATTGATGAAGTAATTCAAGCCGTAGTAGAAGAATCCAACCTTAGTGAACCAGTTAATGATAAAGTAGATCATTCTGTTGATCAAACTCATCCAGAGGTCACTATTCCTTCAGAGGAAATTGTTCCACCAGATCAATCTGTTGATCAGGTTATATCAACAGAAATGCCAGATGACTCAATCGATCATTCCCTAGAAACATCAGTTCAGGTTGTGCCATCATCAACTGAACAAAATCCTTCCTCAAAATCTCAGGATCAAGCAGAAATCCCTGCTGATGATATTTCAGTTCGAAATGTTACTGAAATAGTTTCAACTGATCAAGCCTTGATCGTTTCTGAACTTGATAAGGGTAATGCAAGCACTTCTCGCCAATCCAATCCTCCATCTTCAGCAGATTTTGATCTCATTTTTGAAGAAGTCCAACATATGCAGGACAGCATGAATCAAATCATTACTGCCATTTCCAAAATTCAAAATACACAACTTTCGCACAGTCTGAAATTGGAAGAAAATCAGGAATCCTTGAAAAGACTGAAGGATATTCAATCTACTGTTATTGCTCTCTCTTTTGCAGTTGGTGATATTCAGAAAAATAGAGGTATCATGTCCAGTCTGACTGCCACTCAAGAATTTATTAACCAACACGTCAACAATGTGGAATAGCTTGTGTCTCGGAAAATTGAACTACTGCAAGTCACAATGACTACTGCTATTGAAAATATGTCATCATCTGTCACGGTCCTCTCTTCTCACGTTCGCAAGCTATCTGACAAGATGGATGTATTTGACAAAAAGGGGGAAAGCAGCTGAAGAAACTGATATCATTTGACCAGTTATTTTATGATTCAGTTATGATAAAGAATTAGAAGAAGAATTAATCAAGCTATTATTTTCAACTGATACCAGTTTCTCAGACTTCTACAAGAAATCCAAATATTCTATGATTCAGTTGCGTAATCTATTATCAACAAAGAGATGAGTTAAATCTCTTGGTTTTGTCAAACACCATAAAGGGGGAAATTGTTGGAAACTAAATTCTGGAGTTTGACAAAACATAAAATCAACTAATACATGAAAGCATATTCGGCAGCTGAACATTCAACTAAAATCAGTTGACACAAACTGATCAGTTGAGAACTGATCAGTTAAAACATTCAGCCGAAAACATTAAAGCTTCTCAACTGATGATACCTCGGGAAAGATCATTCAACAGACAAAAAGACATATCAGACAGCAACTGAATGTGGAAAGCCGCACTGCATAGAAAAACGTATTTCGGCTATTGAGATTAATACGCCGTCTTACAATAAATGATGAAGCGGCAATCAAGAACTCTGTCCAAAAAATGATAAGGAGGCAATCAACGGATACGAGAATTCAAAATTACCGTTGAAAGATAAGTCTATAAATATGACTAAAGAGCAGTTGACAAAAAGACGATTGACCAATCTCAAACTTGCCATTACTCTGTTAGAAATCTCTGCTCACACCTATCAGATCTATTCGTAGCAATCAAGGCTACATATTGAGCAATCTAGCACTGTGAAATATTGATAACTCGATAAGTGCTAAGTTCAGTTACTTACAGAGATCATTGTATTATACTAAGAGTTTCAGTTCAGGCAATAGATAAGTCCTAACTAAAGTGGGTCTGTACAAGCGTTGTACTCGATCAAAGTCTTTTAGTGAATATCCTATCCTTGTGATAGAAGGGGTGACATAGGAGTTATTCAATTCTTCGAACATCCAGAAACATATTGTGTTGTCTTTACTTCAGCTTTTTATTTCCAGTTAGATATTCTATCTTTCAATCAGTTTATTTTCCGCAACTGCTTATTCAGTTTAACTGATTGATAATTGACATACGGGATACTCAGTTCAGTTTGTAACAAAACTGAACTACCTTTTTCGAAAAACATTTAAATTCCTAGAAGTGTTTATTCAACCCCCCCCTCCTAAACACTCCTTAGTCAATAACCGATCCTAACACAATTGTGGCCCCATATGATTGGATATGAGATGTGGGATTGATGGCGCTTCGTCGACGCTATCATATTTGTATTCCCATATCGGCCGGTGTGCAAGCTCGAGCATTGATTTGATTTGATAGCGATTCGATTGATTCTGACATGTGCTCAGTGGATGGGCATTTGACCTGATACCTCCACGACATACATGCATTGCATAATATATATTATTGTTTAGATATCTGTGGTATATATGATTGGTTGTTCTATACGGAGCTTTGCTCACCCCCAAGGGGGGCTGTTGTTGTCTTTGTGTGTGGACAATGGCAGGTACTCCAGGATATCAGGAGGCCAGAGAGGGCACTTCTGGGGGAAGCCACAGCTTGGGCTGAGGTTTTTTTTTTATGTCTTGTTCCCAGTATATATGTATATGTATCTATATACCGGGGCATGTCCCGAGGATATGAGTTGTTTGTATATGATTGGTTTTGATTTCGTGTGGGCATGTTTTATGATTTGAGATTAAATACTATTTTTAGTATTATAAATCTAGAAGAGATGTTTTGGGCTCGTCGTAAAAGAAATTTTAAACCCGTTTTCCGCTGTGATTAATTAAATACTAATCTGATTGCATTGTAATAACGATTAGGAGCTAAGGGCCCCACAACACTCGATCCTTCAATTGGTATCAGAGCGGGTTTTTCTAAGAAGAACATTTGAAAAAAAATGTGTTTTAAAATTTTCTACTTTAATATAGTGTTAAAAGATATTTAAAAGTATTTCATACTATTTTCAAAACTATTTGAAAATATTTATATGTCGCTCTTTAGTAAAGAGTTGAGAGGTTTGGCTCTACAACTAACATTATAGCCATTTCTCTAGATTCTTTGCTTAGGGGTTTTAATCAGCCTGCAGAGGACTGAGAATCATCTGCAAAGATGCACAGCTATATTGCTCGTTGAACAAGTTTTCAGTTGCAAGCTTACCAGCTCAACTGTTCTTCAGACGAAACTCATTCATGCTGGGACGTTGGTTGATTAAATCACCAGTCGTATTCAAGTTGAGCCTAGTCAAAGTCTGCTCGACTAGTTTGTTTGCGAAGAAGTCAAGTTCAAGCAATTTAACTCGTTTCTCTAGCAAATTGAACTCACAACCGATGTAGCAGTCAAGCAACCAGTTGATGGTATATCCAGTTCTGTCGCATAAACCAACTGATATCTGATGTTGTTTAAAATATTCTACTGTTGTAGTAATTTTTCTTGTTCAAGTGATGTAGGTACTCAGATGAAAATACAAGGAAATTTATTTAAATAAATATCATGTTTGTTTAGCTATGTTTTGTTGTGACTGAATGGATATTTCCAGATTTCTTGTCTACATTGCTTGAATGATTATAACCTCTGATAAATGATTATATAAATATCTTTCAAATACGGGTCTTTAAATTTAGTTTTTAAGGCGGAGTTTTTCGTTTCTCTCTCAAACTTAAATTATTGTCTATAAGTTTTTAAAATCCAGTTGTTGAGAAAAACACTTTTTATCAACTGAAAAGAAGTTTTCTCAATTCTGGTTATCCCTCTTAATAGTCTATCAATTCATTTTGGAGGGGGAGTTTTTTTTGTTTTCAAAAACTTCTTTAAATTCAGTTATAAAGGGGGAGTTTTAACAATGTTTGAATGTACTAACCCTTGAACTGAATATATTGTGCTTAACTGCTCAAGTTATGTGATCATGAAAAAAAGGTGAGATTGTTGGAACTTTTCAAGTTCGCAATCTTGATTTTGTTGTTAACAAAACTTGTTATCTTGTTACTAATAATTTAACTTAGTTCGCAGACCGATAAAACTGAAATAATCAGTTTACGAAGCCACAACTGAAGCTATCTAAGAAGTTAACTGATTGAACCAAGTGATTGCGGAAAACTGAATCAGTCAAACTGGTTTATCAACAAGCAGTTCAGTTGACTCACCAGCTGATAAGTGATTCAGGAGGAAGACCTCAGAAGCCTGGCCAGCCGATGATGTGTCCAACTGACGAAGAACCCAACTGACCAGTTCAACTGAAGAAGTGAAATCAGTTAAACTGACGAGTCAACTGATTTCTCTAGCCCAACTGAAGATCGGTTCAGCTGACCAGTTCGAAGTATCAGTCAGAATCTTTAAGTTTCAGATCAAGACAAGATTATTCAAAGTGGATTTCACCTGTGCGTGAAGGTACAAAGCCATTGTCCAGTCAAAAGACAGTAATGAAGGTTGCATCAGAGCATTAAGGGAAAAACGCTTCAGAAGGGCAGTCGAAAAGTTGAGACACAAAATCCAATAAGCCGATTCAAATTGCAACAGATACAATAAATGAGTCTCACTGTACGATCTAAAATTTACGCTTATAAATGGAACATGAAGATCAGTGAAGACTCTAGAAGAAGATACAACAAGAAGAAGCTGAAGAAAAAGAACAAGATGCAAAAAGAAAAGCTTCTTCAAGAGAGAAAAGAAAGGGCACGCACATGACACATCTGCTTTCAGAAGCATTCAGCCCAGAGGGACATTTTAACATGCTATTTGCTTAGATTAGAAGCCATTTTTGCTCAATGTGTGAGAACATCCTTGTTCAGTTCTTACATACAAATTCTCTCAACCACTCAAATACAGCCTTGCACAAAGACGTTAAACTTGTGAATGTAGTCTTGACACATAGACATTAAAGAAGTGTTGGCTGGAAGGTGTTGCCTTCAGTCGTAGCTAAGAGTTCATGTTAGGCAGTAGTATAAGTCCTAGCTGAGTGGGTCTGTACAAACTTTTTTATCGATCAAAGTCTTCTAGTGGATCCTACTCGAGGCGGTAGAAGGGGTGACGTAAGAGCAGTTGAAGTCTCCGAACATCCATAAACAGATCTTGTATATATAACTGATTAACTGTTGTTTTCAAAATGTTTGGATCAGTTGGAGTATTCGTCAGTTCATTTGTTACCATAACTGAACTGATGAATGTAAAAATCAATCTACCCTATTTCAGTTATTCAATTTACATAAGTTAAAATGTTTTCTAATATAACAGTTTTCTTCACGAAGGATTACTTCGAGTTTCTTCCCCTTGATTTTAACCAAACTCGATTTAATTCATCGGTTTTAATATTATTAGAACACGAGAAATTGTAGCTCATTGGAGAATATAGTGCTCGAAATGCCTTCGAAGGCACTAACACACTCGATCCTTCAGTTCGTCATAGTTTTCATTGACAATATCTTGATCTATTCAAAGATAAGGGAGGAGCACAGTCAACATCTGAGAACAATACTGCAGACTCTACATGATAGACGGTTGTATGCCAAGTTCAGTAAGTGCTAGTTCTGGCTTGACAGAGTGGCATTCTTCGGCCACATTGTATCTCGAGATGATATTGAGGTCGAACCTAGTAAATTCAAGGTAATCATAGATTGGCCAGTGCCTAAGATTGTGACAGAGATCCCTAGCTTCTTGGGATTTGCTGGATACTACAGAAAATTCATTCAGGGCTTCTCTTTTATCGCGGTTCCTATGACCGCCTTGATGAAGAATAATGCCAAGTTTATCTGGGGGTCTGAGTCCCAGGAGAGCTTTGACACACTGAAGCTAGCATTGACCACAGTACCAGTTCTAGTTATGCCATCAGGGCAGGGAGAGTTCGTGGTTTATACATATGCATCGAAGCTCAGTTTTGGCGCTGTTCTGATGTATCCTGACAGAGTTGGAGCTTACTCGTCCAGACAGTTGAAGGTCCATGAGAAGAATTATCCGAGTCATGATCTCGAGCTAGAAGCATTGGTTTTTGCTTTGAAAATTTTGAGACACTATCTGTATGAGCAGAAGTGCAGGATTTTCACTGATCACAAAATCCTGAAGTACTTCTTCACACAAAAAGAGCTGAACATGAGGCAGAGCAGATGGTTAAAGCTAGTGAAGGAAGCACACAGTGATGGCGATGCCTCAAATCTTGCTATTCTGAAAGTAAAGCCGACATTGAGGGACAGAATTCAGGCAGGGCAGAATTCAGATGACCAGTTTCAGAAGTGGACACAGAGGGATGAGACTAAGGGCTAGAGACTGCAAACAGTTTTGGACGGCATAATCAGATATATGGACCGTTTATGGGTTCTTGACGGTAATGCCCTTAGAGCAGATATCTTGAGCGAGGCCCACAACACCTCATACTACATCCATCCAGGGAGTACAAAGATGTATAAAGACATTCAGAATCTTTATTGGAGGCCGGGCATGAAGCGACATATTTTGAGATTCATTTCCAAGTGTTTGACTTGTCAACAGGTCAAAGCAAGGCATCAAAGACCTGTAGGGAAGCTGAGACCACTCCCTATCCCCAAGTCGAAATGAGAGAACATCACCATGAACTTTGTGACACCGAGGTCTACTGGAAATTTAATGTAATATGGGTGATTGTCGATCGGATCACTAAATCGACTCATTTTCTACCAATCAGGAAAACTTTCACCATGACTCAGTACGCAGAGCTGTACATCAGAGAGATAGTCAGACTGCACGGGATTCCAGTGTCCATCGTGTCAGATAGGGATCCAAGGTTCACGTCTACGTTTGGAAGAGTTTGCATCGGGCGTTGGGTACTAAGTTACTGTTCAGTATTGCTTTCCATCCTCAGACAGACGAACAGTCAGAGAGGATAGCTGGGAGCCGAAGTTACCTCTTGTGGAGTTCACATAAAACAGCAGTTATCAGGTATCGATCGGTATGGCTCCATACGAGGCACTATACGGGAGGAAGTGTAGGTCGCCAGTGTAATGGGATGAGGTAGGGGAGTGAAACGAACACTACTCATTTTGCTTAAAAAATACTAGAAATTTGTTTTCCTAACAAAACTTCTCACAATTTAGGCCGAACCATACATATATATATGGTAATATATATATATATATATTTATATATATATATATATAATATTTTTGACATAAATTAAAATAAAACAACCAACTTGTTACGCCTTAAACGCATACAAATCTCGAGGACGAGATTAATGTTTTTAATGCTGTAACATATCCCAAAGTTTTTGTTTTGATGATACCAAAACTTGGCTTAAAAATGTACTAATGTTTTATATTGAGGCATGCAGGAAATTAAGAACAAGGTTATGTTCGGAAGATCCGAAATTTGGTTCGGACGTTCCGAAATTGTGCCAATCAGAAGCAAAATAGAAGCTGTTCGGAAGCTGCAAGGAGCGAGTTCGGACGTTCCGAAGACTGGATCGGACGTTCCGAACACAAGCAATCAAATCACTTCAATCCGGAGACAATTTGATCTGACTGATTGATTGAGTAGATTTCGGACGCTACGATGGACATGATCGGAAGCTACGAAGTGTTGAAGATTTCAAATCTCCGGAACGCGGGAATGTTCGGACGATACGAACTGGAGTTCAGACCTTCCGAAATTGTTCATACACTGTCTGAAAGAATTGTTCGGAAGAAACGAAGTTTGATCGGTCCCTCCGAAGCATATATTCGGACCCTACGAAGTCAAGAACGGAAGATCCGAAGTCATGCCAGAATTACGCAAATTGATTTCAATCACATCGGAAGTTCCGAAGCACAAACGGAAGATCCGAACCTTGGCGTCCAAGACTAGTATAAATAGGCCTTTGAGGATGCATTCTCAATCATCCCACTCCATTCTCTCTTGTCTCTTACAAAGCTTTCTACTATCTCTTGTGTGCGTTGATTAAAAGAGTTGTAATATCAAAAGAGTTGTAGAAAAAGAGTGAAAGTAATACTCTCAAGTGGGTTGTAAAGTTCGTGGCTATCCTTGGAGCCCTCAAGGCCAAGTAGACGCATCGAGGCGTGGTTGTAAAAGCTAGCTTGGAGCTCCTAAAGCCAAGTCGTTATAGTGATACCTCGATCCTCATCGAGAAGGGGAGACGTAGACGATTCTTCGTCGAACTTCCATAAACATCTCTATCCCTCTTTACTTTACGCATTTACTTTATTGCATTTAAATTACGCATTTATTTTACGCACTTACTTTACGCATTCATTTATCGCATTTATTTGTTATTGTCCCTCAAGTCTTCCGCTTGCAATTTTTGCAAACTCGTTTTAAAAACGCTAAAGGGCCTTAAAGAACCTATTCACCCCCCTTTAGGTTCTTCAAGTGGTATCAGAGCCAGGTTTTTCAAAATCTTTTAAAAATGGCCAATCTAGCAAGCGAGTCAACCATAAAGACTTTCATTACCATTATTATCAATATCAACTGCATCAATCACACCTAGTGAGTCTAAAGACTCAACACACTATAATCTTGATAACAACATAATACGTATACAGAACACGTGCATAGTAAAAATACTTGTACGTAAAATAACATACTCATGTAGAAGCTTAAACTTTAAACATAAATATTTTCATATCAACATATTCGTATTCAAATTCAAATTCATATTCATCATAGACATATTCGTATTAAATTTTGTTCAATTCATATTTAATTGTGACTTTCGTATTCGTATTGGGGCGATGAATCCATCATCATGTAACCATAGTACTGGGCGGCAGGGATATCAGCGACACTCTCACCCATCAACTGAGCCTTGACCTACGTATTAACATATCAATGTATCAGTCCCAATTGCTTCACTTCCTTCAACAATTCTTATTTTCGTCACTTTATAAAAGCATGCATATAAATATTGTTTTTCCTTTAAACCAAGCATGTAACATATCTTTTAAATTTTCATATTAAATCCTAAAAATCCATAAACATTTAAAATAGAAATTTTAAAATATAAAAAAGCATTTAGGACACTGCCACGACGTTTACTAATTTCCGGGTGTAAAAATACCGTTTTACCCCTAGACGTAAAATTTCAAATTTTGATTTTTTCTTAATTTCATTGACTCTAAAATATCCCAAATAATTATTTAAGTTTAAATTAAATTTATCATAATTTTATTTATCTTAAATTCTAGGCTTTTCAATTATTCCTTAATTATTCATTTTTAATGCGTTTTAATCCTGATTTAATTCCAACTTTAATATAAAATTCCCAATTAAAAAATCAGACTTTTTATATTACCTTAGCCCTCGTGAACCCTGACTCGACCCGAGTGAGCCATGTTTCAAATTAAAACCAAAGGGAAAAACCCTAACCCTCGAACCAAGCCTACCCTTCGAGCCACCTTCAATTTTTATCAAGCCATGCTCAAGCCGGCCTGAGCCAACTTCGAACCAGCCCCCCTGGACCCTCGTGAACCCTTAGCATCCCTAGGAGCTGGCCCTAAGCTCGAACCGAAGTCACTAGAACAGAACAAGCTCTCGGCTGAGAAACCCACATGACAAGGACTCTTCGAAATCGTGCCTAGGACCTAGCCACATGACCAGCCCCTATATCAGACCCTTTTGCACCATCTTAGGACCCTATTGACTCGACCTAGCCTAGCCCAATGCCCCCTGGCCGAGCCTTACCTTCCGGTGAGTGGCTGTACTCCATGCGCAGCTTCTCGGGTGTTCTCGGGTTGAGTCCTAGCTTGCTAGGACTCCTCCCCAGCCCCTTAACTCGAGTCATAGCATGGCTTGGACTCCTTCCTTGACGCCTTACATGACCCCAGCCAGCCCTGGTCCCATCCAAGACCAAGCCATGCAACAAACTCTATTAAACCGAGCCCCATGATCACCAAAACAGAAAGATGGTTCCAGCTTGTTTGTGCTTCGAGTGAAGCGTGTTTGGGGTGTTCTAGGACTCCTTAAACTCGTGTAAAACATTCCTCTCTTAATCCTATGACATGGCAGCCCCTTTAGGTACATATAAAACATGTTTTGGAACCGAAAATCATGAGTTTATCACATTCACATGCATAGTTACGAAAATAATATGAAGTGTGACTTCTTTTCCATAAAAAACATAATCAAATAAATAGTATGGTGTGATGGATGTGTAAATAGAGGAATATGGCGTGCTTTTGCGTTAATTACGCGCGAACATACGTTGACGGATCGAAGAACGATGACACGAAGCCTTGGGCGAAACTCCTTGACAAAGAGCCGATACTTTTCCCTCTCTTTACCTTGAGTGTGCTGTGTATGATTCGAGAGAAAAGATTTTTAATGCTTAAAGGGTGTGGGGTGTGGGTTATGATGGGGTATGTGGTAGGTTTAAGGCTTATTTATTTGTTAATTAATCATGTAAACAAGCATAGGCCCATTAGTAAAAAACCCATTACTACTTAATTAAAATATTTTTTTTAATAAAAATTGTGAATTTGTTAGACGGGTTGCCATTACGTTCGTATTTTTATAGAAAATCGAACACCGATAAAATTTACGTGCCGGCGTATAAAATCACCTCAAAACTCCCTATTTTTTTTTTAAAAAAAGCATCAACCATATTTTAAATAAATAAAAACAATTATTTAATAAAAATATTTTCTATTTTCTAGTCATAGGTCTCCGTTCCTCGATCACAACTCGAATAACTCTTAAAAATATATTTTAATTCATTTAAGTAGAAAAACAGCCAAAACATCATATAAACATATCACATGATCAATTTAGCAATTAAAATCATTTAATGAACTATTTTTCATATTCCCTAGACTTGCATGCAGTTGGATTACATCGTCTTAATTTTGGACCTTACAATTCCTCCCCCCGTTAAATAAAATTGCGTCCTCGAAATTAGAACTTACCAAATAGCTCTGGGTAGTGACTTCTCACGTCGCTCTCGGTTTCCCAAGTAGCTTGTTCTTCCAAGTGATTCAACCACTTGAATTTGACCATTGGAATGACTTTGTTTAGGAATCTTCTTCTTTCTGGCCTTACCAAGATTTGGACAGGTCTTTCTTCATAAGTCATATTTGGAGTAAATGGTGGAGGTTCACGATTTAGCACATGTGATGGGTTTGACATGTACTTTCGCAGCATCGAAATATGAAACACATTGTGAACTCCAGATAGCATCGGTGGCAGTGCCACTTTATAAGTTAGTGTTCCAATCATCTCCAAAATCTCAAACAGGCCTATGAATCTTTTTGTCTTTCTTGCCAAATCGCATAACACACTTTATAGGTGTTATTTTCACAAATATGTGGTCATCCACTACAAACTCTAGGTCCCTTCGTCTCTTGTCGGCATAACTCTTCTGTCGGCTTTGCGCAGTCTTCATTCTCTCTCGAATTTTGACTACTAGCTCAGCAGTCACTTCTATCACATCTGGACCAATCTCTCTTCTTTCACCAACCTCGTCCAATAAATAGGAGATCTACATTTCCTTCCATAAAGTGCCTCAAAAGGAGTCATCCCAAAAGATGATTGATAAATATTATTGTAGGTGAACTCCATTATAGATAATTTCGGTTCCCAAATTCCTTGGAAATCGATCACACAAGCTCACAGTAGATCTTCTGAAATTTGAATAACTCTCTCTGACTGACCATCGGTTTGAGGATGGAATGATGTACTGAATAATAATTCGGTCCCCATCGCTGCATGCAGACTCTTCTAGAAAGACGACGTGAATCTCGGTTCTCTGTCAGAAACAATAGATACCAGAATCCCATGCAGACTAACTATCTTTCGAATATACAGATCTTCATACTGTATCATGATGAATTTCGACTTAAGATATCTCTCTTCATGCCTGGTCAACAATATAACAAATGCAAATCTTTGAACATCTTCGTGCTTCGTGGATGAATGAAATATGGTGTGTCATGAGCTTTTTCATAATGAGTTCCCTCAGAGAGTTGTCAGTATTAACCAATAAACGATCTCGATAACGAACTATACCATCCACCTCAGAGTATAACTTCCAGCCCTTGGCTTCATCTCTTGCTCTCCATTTCTGCAATTGCTCATTAGTAGACTGTTCCTCACAGATTCTATTTCTCAAAGTCGGCTGTACTGACCATATGGCAAGATTAGGGGCCTCGCCCCTAGCGTATACTGTAAGCTCAAACCGATGTATCTTGGACTCCAACGGTCTTTGGAGTGTTAATAGAGTAATAACTACAGCTTTTTGACCCAAAGTGTCTGCCAAAACATTAGCTTTCCCTGGATGATAGCTAATCTCACAGTCGTAGTCTTTCACTAATTCAAGCCATTTTCGTTTTCGTATATTCAACTCTTTTTGGGTGAAGAAGTTTTTCAAACTTTTATGATCGGTGAATATTTTGCACTTATCCCCATATAAGTAATGTCTCCAAATCTTCAATGCAAAAACTACCGCTGCAATCTCAAGATCATGAGTAGGGTAGTTTTTTTTGTGAATGTTCAACTATCTCGACGCATAGGCTATAACTCGGTTATTTTGCATCAGAGCTGCACCCAAACCAAGTTTAGAAGCGTCGGTATAAAGAACATACTCTCCTTGCCCCGAGGGCATAGATAACATTGGCGCTAAAATCTAGGCTTGATTCAACTTATCAAAACTGTCTTGACGATCGGATCCCCATAAAAACTTTGTATTCTTCTTTGTCAAGGCGGTCATGGGTACCACTATAGATGAGAATCCCTTAATGAACTTTCTATAGTAGCCCGCTAGTCCAAAGAAACTTCGGATTTCGGTAATACTCTTCGGTACTGGCCACTCTCTCACTGCCTCAACTTTACTTGGATCAACCTCAACTCCATCGCTAGAAATAATGTGGCCTAATAATGTCACTCGATCAAGACAAAACTCACAGTTGCTGAATTTTTCATATAAGTACTTGCTATCTTGCAGTACTTGCAGTGCTGTCCTCGAATGACGACTATGCTCCTCTTTATTCTTTAAATAGATCAAAATATCATCAATGAAGACTACAATAAACTGATCCAGACATGGCTGAAATATGCGATTCATGAGATCTATGAAGATCGCTGGCGCATTGGTCAACCCAAATGGCATGACCATAAACTCATAGTGCCCATATCTAGTTTGGAATGATGTCTTGTGAACATCAGACTCTTTCACTTTCAACTGTAGGTATCCAGAACGAAGATCATCTTCAAAAATATCGATGATCCTTGTAACTGATCAAATAAATCTTGAATTCTTGGCAGATGATACTTGTTCTTGATAGTGATTTTATTCAGTTCTCGATAATCAATACAGAGTCACATACTACCATTATTCTTCTTCACAAATAATATTGGTGCGCCACACAGAGACTAAATAGGGCGAATAAAACCCTTTTCTAGCAATTCTTGGATTTGATCTTTTATTTCTTTTATTTCGGCGGATGCTAGATGATAAGGTGCTTTAGATATAGGTATTGTGCCCGGTATCAACTCAATAGAAAATTTCACCTCACGGTCGGGTGGAACGCCAGAAACTTTCTCGAGAAAGACACTAGGAAAGTCTCTGACAATCTCAAGATCCTCAAACTTCTGAGTGATATGAGCATGTGCGGTAGTGACACATGCTAGAAAATCTTGGCATCCACGTCTCATAACCTTCCTCGCACACAGACAAGAGATAATGTGCGGCATTTTCTTGTTCCTCGATGCCTCAAAGACAAATGATTTACCACTAGGCGTCAAATAGACATTGATCGCTGACGAAAATCAATCGAAACTCCATTCGCTGATAACCAATCCATACCGAGTATGATGTCAAATTCAGGCATAGGGAGTACAATAATATCTGCACGAACCACATCTTTAAATAAACGAAGCTCCAGGTTTTTCACAATTCTAGACGTGATCGTTTGATCACCGGAAGGAATAGAAACTTTGAAACCAATCACATATCCTCAGAAATAATATTCAGTCGTTTGATGTAGGTTTCCGATATGAAGTATGTGTAGCTCCCGAATCTAGCAGTGCATACGTTGCTACACCTTGAATGTTAATCCTCCCTTGAGCGAAAATGTCTTACATTATTCGTGTTGAAGCTTAAGGAATTTGTACCATTTATTTCCCAAAATTTCATGAAGAAGATGATTGATTGGATCATAATGTTCCTAAGAAAATTTCATAATTTCTTCCCTTAATTTCTTATTAATTGCAATTTAATTCTTCAATTCTGCAAAATTTGCATTTTAGTCCCCAGAAACTTTCGACAATTGGAAATTCACCCCATAAATTTTCGGATTTTCAATTTTGGTCCCTCAATTTTCGGAAATTGCACATTTGTTCCTTAAGTTTTCAGTAATTTCATTAGGTCCCCGAACTTTTTGAAGATTGCAATTCAGTCCTTAAACTTTAAAAAATTACATTTTAGCCCCTAGATTTTGGTTAAATGCATTTTGGTCCCTACATTTTTGAAATTTTGCATTTCGGTCCTGAAGTTTTTGGATATTTGCGAAATTTCCCAACAATTTCATAAATTACAATTTAGACCCTCAAAATTTCAAAACTTTCCATAATGCCTTTGGTTAGGATTTTCCTAGATCTTTTGGACAAATTTTTTTTTATTAGGAATCATTTCATCCTTTGCATAAATTAAGGCACCAAATCAATACCAATTATATGGATATCTTAATTTTCAACTAAGGTAGAGCATGCAACCTAATCTCCACTAGGTTAATATTGATCCCAGTTTAATTCTAATAACCAATTTAACATTTCATGCAATTCAAGCACTATAAAAAAATTAATTGACTAGGTTACCCGTGATAAGAGTCGTGTCTGGCTCCTCTTCAGCTTCCTCTGGTTGCATAATATATGCTCGCCCCATAGTAGGTGCATTCTTCTTAGGGCAATCAGCAGCCTTATGTCCTTCCTCTTTGCATATGAAGCACTTAGTAGTACCCCACACGCACAGTCCATAGTGTAGGTGATTGCACTTCTTGCACCGTAGCCACTCTACAGATTTCGGTGCTCCAGGTTGTGGTGGCTTTGGCGGCCTTGCTTCTTGACTTGACCTTGGGGCTTTTGCGGCCCTTGAGGTCTAGGAGGACCCATATATGGCTTCTTGTTTGGTTGATTGTGCTGTTGGTGCTGCTATCTCTTGCGCTGCGCTTCAAAATCAATATCTTTCAATGCTTGCTCAGGTTGAAATGCATAGGCAGTCGCAGTAGCATAATCCAAATGACGCATCATCATAACATCATGACGAATAGTAGGTCGTAGGCCATCTAGAAAGTTCCTCATCTTCTCAGTAGCGTCCCTTGAAATATGTGGTACAAAGTAGCTACCCCCGTCAAATTTCCTCACGAATTCAGCAACAGAAGTGTCTCCCTGACGGATAGTCATAAATTCCCTCTTCAATCGCCCTCTAACATCAGCAATAAAATATTTATCATAGAATATCTCCTTGAATCGAGCCCAAGTAAGAGTAGCAATGTTAATCACATTTAAGTTCCTTCCCACCATAACGAAGCATCATCCCTAAACATGTAAGTGGAACACCTAACACGGTCAGCATCTCCCATGTTCAAATAGCGAAAGTGCACCTCGAGTGCACGAATCCAAGCCTCCGCAGCAAACGGGTCTGTGGTGCCAGAAAATTCCTTCGGCCTTAGCCTCCAGAACATATCATAAACATCATGTTGTGGCCTAAGAGCCTGCTGCAACTGCTGAAATAAACGAGACATCCCCTCCAATGCACGGGTTGCAGCATCCCCATTAGGATGTGAGGTTGCATCAAAATGACGATCATCAGCAGCCTCTCCTTGTCTATAAATAGGTTTGCGTCTAGGAGACATTATACCTGAATGTTTTCCAAATTCTAACGTAACAACATGCGTTTAAATCTAATTTTTCAAATCATGCAACATATCCTAATTCATTTTAGAAATTTTAAACATATAAAACATATATTCTCGTAAAGCGATTAAACGTGCGACGTAAACATATAATTCACATAATCATGCAAGTAACATCATATAAATCATATAAAGCATGTAAACTTACAAATTTGAGTCTTGGAGACTGAGCTTCCCGGCACTGATGGTGGCACAATCCTTTACATGAACATTGCTCTGATACTAACTGAAACATCCGCTACTCGTTTTGCATAAAAAGTTATAGAATTTTTTTTTAAACTTCTCACAATTTTGGCCGAAACATTTATATATATATATTTATATATATATACATATATATATATATATAATATTTTTGACATCATTTAAAATAAAACAACCAACTAATATTTGAAATCAAAGGAAAATAGTTCAAAGCATCAAATCATCACACATTTTATCAAACCTAAAAGTAGTATTCAAAAAGTATATCCCATACTATGAACCTCTCAGAAACTTCTCAAAAGCATAAGTAAAAGTCGTATAAACAAAAGCATAAATAAAAGTCGTTAATTGTGACTTTCGTATTCGTATTCGTATTCATATTGGGGCGATTAATCCATCTACATGTAACCACAGTACTGGGCGACGGAGATATCAGCGACACTGTCACTCGTCAACTGAGCCTTGGCCTATGTATTAACATATTATCGTATCATCGTATAAGTCACAATTACTTCACTTCCTTCAACAATTCATATTTTCATCACTTTATAAAAGCATGCATATAAATATCGTTTTTCTTTTAAATCAAGCATGTAATATCTCACTTAAATGTCCATATTAAATCATAGCAATCCATAAAAATTTAAAATAGAAATTTTAACATATAAAACAACATTCAAGACACTGCCATGATGTTTACTAATTTTCGTGTGTAAAATTACTGTTTTACCCTAGACGTAAAATTTCACATTTTTGACGTTTTATTAATTTCATTGACTCTAAAATATACCAAATAATTATTTAAGCTTAAAATAAATTTATCACATATTATTTATTTTAAATTTTAGGCTTTTCAATTATTCCTTAATTATTCATTTTTAATGTGTTTTAATCCCAATTTAATTCCAACTTTAATATAAAATTCCAAAATTTAAAACTTAGAATTTTTATATTATTTTTGCCCTCGTGAACCATGACTCGACCCGCGTGAGCCATGTTTCAAATTGAAACCAAAGGAGAAAACCCAAACCCTCGAACCAAGCATACCCTTCGAGCCACGTTCCATTTTTATCTTGCCATGCTCGAGTTGGCCTGAGCCAACTTTGAACAAGCCCTCCCCTGGACCCTTGTGAACCCTTATCATCCCTAGGACCTGACCCTAAGCTCGAACCGAATGAACAGGAACAGAACAAGCTCTCGGCCAAGAAACCCAAATGACAAAGACTTTCGAAATCGCGCTTAAGACCTAGCCACCAGACCAACCCCTGAACCAGACCCTTGTGCACCCTCTTAGGACCATATTGACTGGACCTAGCCTAGCCCAAAGCCCCCTGGCCAAGCCTTACCTTCCAGCGCGCGGCTGCACTCCATGCGCAGCTTCTCGGGTGAAGTCCTAGCGTTCTAGGACACCTCCCCAGCTCCTTGACTCGAGTCCTACCCTGGCTAAGATTTCTTTCTTGACCCCTTACATGACCCTTGCCAGCCCTGGTCCCAGCCGAGACCAAGCAATCAACAAAATCCCTTAAGCCAAGCCCCATGCCACCAAAACAGAAAGATGGTTCCAGCTTGTTTGTGCTTCGAGTGCAGCATGTTTGGGCTGTTCTAGGACTCCTTAAACTCGTGTAAAACATGCCCCTCTTAATCTTATGACATGGCAGCCGCTTTAGGTTCATATAAAACATGTTTTGGAACCGAAAATCATGAGTTTATGACATGCACATGCATAGTCACGAAAATAATATGAAGTGTGAATTGTTTTACATACAAGACATAATCAAATAAATACTATGGTGTGATGGATGAGTAAAGGGAAGATTAGGGCATGCCTTTGTGTTAATTACGCACGAACATACTTGACGGATCGAAGAACGATGACACGAAGCCTTGGGCGAAATTCCTTGACAAAGAGCCGATGATTTTCCCTTTCTTTACCTTGTGTGTGCCACGTATGATTCGAGAGAAAATAGATTTAGTGCTTAAGGGGTGTGGGGCGTGGGTTATGGTTGGGTATGTGGTAGGTTTAAGGCTTATTTATTTGTTAATTTAGCATGTAAACAAGCCTAGGCCCATTAGTAATCTATACTAGGCCCAAAATCCCATTAGTGCTTAATTAAAATATTTTGTTTCATAAAATTTGTGAATTTAGTAAGCGGGTTTCCAAAACGTTCGTATTTTGGCTGAAAATCCAACACCAATAAAATTTACGTCACGACATATAAATTCACCTCAAAACTCCTTAATTTCAAAAATAAGAAAAAGCATCAACCAAATTTTAAATAATTAAAAACAATTATTTAATAAAAACATTTTCCATTTCCCAGCTCTCGGTCTCCGTTCCTCGATCGCAACTCGAACAAACCTTAAAAATATATTTTAATGCATTTAAGTAGTAAAACGACTAAGACATCATATAAACATATCACTTAATCAATTTAGTAATTAAAATCATTTATTAACTATTTTTCATATTCCCTAGATTTCCATGCAGTTGGATTACGTCGTCTTAATTTTGGACCTTACGTCGTCTTAATTTTGGACCTTAGAGGGAGAGAGCATATTCGGGTCCGGATATTGTTAGGAAAACAGCAGAGTTAGTGGTAAAGATTCAATACAGGATGAGGACCGCTCAGAGCCATCAGAAAGGTTATGCAGATCATAGGCGTAGAGATATAGAGTTCGCAGTAAGGGATCACGTGTTTCTGAAGGTCTCATCGATAAAGGGTGTGATGAGGTTCGGGAAGAAGGGCAAGCTTAGCCCAAGATTCATCGGACATTTTGATATCCTGGAGAGATTTGGGACACTCGCATACAGAGTTGCATTACCGTCAAATCTGGCGAGAGTTCATGATGTGTTCCACGTCTTCATTCTGCGGAAGTACATGTCAAATCCTTTTCATGTACTGAACTATGAGCCACTTCAGCTGACACTGCACCTGTCATTCGAGGAGAAACACACACAGATACTGGACAGACAGGAGAAGAGGCTTCGGAACAAGGTGATCCACATGGTCAAAGTCAAGTGGCTGAATCATTCCGAGGAGGAAGCTATTTGGGAGACTGAGGCCGAGATGAGGAGTCGCTACCCGGAGTTATTTTGTATGTTCTAAATTTCGAGGACGAAATTTTTTTTAGGGGGGGAATTGTAAGGTCTAGGAAATTAAATTTACGTAACCTAAATGCATGCAATCTAGGATTTTATTTAATTATACGTTTATATATTTTATGCATTTAATTCATAATCATTGCATGATAGGAATCATTTCACGACCATTTTAAAAGTTCACGCATTAGGGTTTCTAGATATATTTCGTGCTCGATCGAGGAACGGAGACCGTGGAATTATCAGGAAAATTAATTTTATTACATGATTAATTTTTATTAATTAATATAATGTGTTTTAAGGGTATTTTTCAATAAAGGGGCTTTGTTGAGTATTTTTACCCCCCAGAGCATATTTTTAATCGGTACACAAATTTTAACGATTCGGATAACTTTTTGAGGGTTCGGGCAATATTTTCAAAAACGTACTAAAACAAAATATTTTTCAGGAGCGTGTTCGGGTTTGTTGGGTTTGTTTTATTGCTATATGGGTTAAAACCCTTTTATTTTACATCTAAGGCTCATTAGTGCACTAACATCCCACTTAAACCTAATTACCTAAACCCTAACCCTACTTAAATCACCTTGTCCGCCCCTCCTCTCCATCAGTAGCCTCCCACACGTGAAAAAAAGCATCCAACCTTCAGCAAGCTTCAACCTTCGAATTTCTTCAAGAAAGCCTCCTTCCCCGCTCCTTCGGTACCTCCCGACGCGCGTTTCTCCTAGTTTCCATTCATAAATCTTCATGGCACGCATGTTTCTTCCTTTTCACATCATTCACGCCGATTATACAAAAAAATTGTGTAAATGCATTTAAATCTTTCGATCCAGTTATGTGTACATTTCGTTGAAGGTTTACATGAAAAATATTGCACCTTAATGTTTGTTTCTCGCATTTTATTTGGATGGTTGCTAGGGGTTGCCGAGTTCTTGCTGTTAAGGGGCTATGTATGGTGTTTTAGTGTTGTCATAATGCTGGAGTCAAAGGTAGACTAGGCAAGCTAAGGTCCGAGGGGATGTTTTGGTAGGCTTGTCTCGTTTTGGTTTGAGGATCGGAAAAAGGGGAAATCAGAGGTGCAAGGGGTAGACCGAGCCATGGACCAGACAGCTGGAACGATCTTTGTATCCGGCCGATCGTGTGTAGGGTGAGGAGGCTCAATTGATGTGGTTTCGGGGAAATGGCGAGTGTGTGCGCTTCGCGGCTTTCATGGGGCTGGGATCGTGGATTCAGTAAGTCCATGAGGGTCATAGGGGCTTAGTAGTGTGTGGTTCGAAGCAGGTCCGCTTGCTCTTGAGCTAGGGGCAAAATTTGGAAAGTTGTTGCACCTAGGGTTATCGAGTGGGGATGTGCAGATTATTTCAGCAACTTCGTGCTTCTCTTGTGGGCCATAAGTAAGCTGGAATAATTGGTATTTAGACTGGACGTGTAGGTTTAAGTCATATTTGAAGTTGGCAAAAATTTGGTTATGTTTCGAGTTGATTCGGGTTAAAACTAGGACCTTGATCCATGTTTTAAAACGAAACGACAAAGTTTTGTTACGGGCTCGACTTGACGTCTAAGGAATGCTTATAAAAATGTTTTTGCTTATTTTAAGGAGTTTGAAAAACTTCGGGTCGAAATTTAGAGGTCCAGAAATAAAATGATCATTTTGGGTTTCTAGGGGCAAAATGGTCATTTTGCATCCATGCTGAGATTTTAGTCCTGGCAGCGTCCCTGAGCATATATTTTTCATGTTTTTAAATTTTTATGGATCATGATTACGATTTTTATGAAATTATGAAAAATATGTTGCATGCTTGATTTTAAGAAACGCATATGCATGATTTTGATAAGTGGTAAAAATAATTATTTTTTTAAGGATGGAAATTAGTTGTGACAAACTATGTATATGTAAATGCTTAAGATGTATATTTAAATGCTGATGATGAGGCCTATGTATAGTGGATGGGTAATACTGTCACTGATGTCCGACACCCGCCGGATACCATGGTTTTATGTAGATGGATCCATCGTATAATGATGAACGATGTTACGAAATTCACAACTAATGAACTGAATTCAATTAAAGGAAATATATAAGTATATGATGTTACGATAAGCTGTTTTGACATGTTATGATTTCATTTTGCATGTTTACATTTACGTTTTTTTAAGTTCATGAAATGTATGTTGATTACAATATATTTTCAATGCTATGTGCTATGTATATGTACTTGTTATCTTCGGTACAGGTGTGCTGAGTTTTTAGACTCACTAAGAATGTGTGATGACGGTGAGCATGATTATTAGGGGACTGGAGGTGCCGAACTCTGATTAGGCAGGACTCGATGTGCGCGCACGACCCGAGGACCACATATCTTCCGCACATTATGATTTTCGAGATTTGAGAGGGCATGAGCATTTTTATACATTGATTATGATTACTAGGATTTTTTTTACTCGTTATGTTTATTCTTTTTTCTGTTGGTCGAGTTTGGCCATTTTAAACTACACTACTTTAAGTTATTAAATATTTTGGAAATGCGAGGAATTCTTAGCTTATTCTACCTCAAATTCCAAGCTACAAGGTAAGAACTTAGTATTGTTGGAAGTTAGGAGAGTTTAAAGGGATGATGAATTTCTTTGGCTATTGGTGATGATATATAGTTATTGTTGTGTTTATGGTTGTAGGGATTGCTTCAAGATATTATAGCTACCAAGTGATTGTGGGTTGTAAGTAGAATATTTTCCTTCTAATGCTCACATGATTTATATGTATAAAAGCCATAAGTATTGATTTTTAGATCCTTCCATTGTTAAATTATTGATGTACGTATTGTTCTTTGGTTATTAAGCCAAGAATATCATTGAATTCATTGATAAAGAGATAATATTCTATTGTTGCCTACCAAGTGTTTGTTGAATTTCCTCAAAGAAATTCCCTATGATTAAAGCCAAGGAATGATAGTAATCCATGCATGGCATTGGCCGATCACATTATTATAAAGTATCTCTCACAATTTTGATATTATATCAAAGAGATGCTACCATAGGTCGGTCACAGAACTCTCATTTCCTTCCTATAATCTATACCGATAAATGCCATCTAAATTGTTGACTGTCCATTGTTTATTGAAGATGGTACTATTTAATTTTCATTGCCATTGCCATAGTTGTATTTCAAGCCAAGCTATTGTATATGTAATTGTTATTTATGGCTTTTTACTTACTGAGTTTATTCTCATACCAGTTAATATCATGTGATGCAGATGCTAAAAAGGATTGAAACGGATTGTTCAAGGCAGGAGAAGTCATATAGAATGCAAGGAGAAAAACTTTTTGTTATATCAATCTTATTTGGATTAGAGTGAACATGTGAAGTTTTAATTATCATGTATTTTGTCAATTGAAGGATGGGAAAGATTCATGTTTGCTTTTGGATTATGTTATGGATAATATTTTGTGAATGATCATGTACATTAAGGCTTAACCCTTTGAAATATTAAGGCTTCCGCGTATGTTATTTACTTAATTTAAATGTCATGGGAGTGGGGATGTTTTATGTTACGAGCCTTGAATTGGAATCGTTGAGTCATGGTTTAAACGGGGTTCGGGTTTCCATTGCTTTGGAAATGTTCATGCACCATATCAATATTGTTTCGAGGTTTGATATCATGGTTTAGTATGTGTATTAAACATGGTCAAGTCCCGACTGATCTAGAAAGTCATAAGTTATTTAATTACTTTGGTGGTGAGTTTGATTGGTACGATTAAGGTACGCAAATAATGTTGCTTGTAGAATGTGTAAGTATGCATGTGCAGCAGTAGCCCAAGCGAGATCCAATGAAGCCCTCGACGCTATGTAAGTATTTTTGACGTACAAAAAGAAAATGTTTTATTTTTGAGGTCTGCGAATTGTCTTGTGACCAATTATGAACTGATTTGGAAGTCGGAGAACATGTCTGGGAATCTCTCCAATTATGAACGGGTTTGGAATCCAAAGAACGTGTCTGGGGACCTCTCCACCCCGGTAAAGCATGACCCAGTTATGATAGGATTGGGAAGCGGTAAAGCATGACCAGGGACAAAACCACTTGGTAAAACATGACCGGAGATCTTATGTATGTGGTAGCGGACATCCCTGCCGGCCCAGTACTTGTTTTTAGTATGATCAGGCGCAATATGATTGGGTCACTTGCTTGAAACATATCTCTACGCAAAATGATGATGGTTATGTATGTTTAAGTATGTATGTTGCAAGCAAGTTTGTGAAATGATGGCACGTCTATGTTTATATAAGTATGTTCAGGTTTTAAGTATGTATGTACTTACTTTAAAATGCGTGTGAATTTATTACGTATTACTCGGTATCCTCATTTTATAAATGTTGAGTCTTTAGACTCACTAGACTTGATCGATGCAGTTGAAAACGAGTTTAAGGAGGCGAGAGGCGGAGACCAGTAAGATGGCTCGGACTTGGCGGAGGACTAACCCGAGGGCTGCTTAAGTTTTCAAGAAAATTTTATGCATGTTGAACTCATTTACTCTGATTTAAATGAAATTACTTTGTGTTATTTTAAACTAGTATTTGTTGCAAGTTCGTTTACATTTCCAATATTTGTTCAAGCATTTTATTTTTATGACATTTTGAAGGAGAGTTACTTATTTAAGAAAATATTTATTTTCCGCAAATTTAAGTATGTTTAAAAATACGGTACTTTACAGTTGGTATCAGAGCCAGGTTCTTGTAAAGGGTTAAGCCTATTGCCGATTGCGAGAAACTCACGAAGTCACGCCTCAAGTCTGTAAGTTTT
The DNA here is from genome assembly GCF_022965805.1 of Primulina eburnea. Classification (NCBI taxonomy): domain Eukaryota; kingdom Viridiplantae; phylum Streptophyta; class Magnoliopsida; order Lamiales; family Gesneriaceae; genus Primulina; species Primulina eburnea. The sequence continues at coordinate 19,719,642 of NC_133110.1, forward strand.
AAAATTGATTTATGTAGTAAGCATCAAAGTCATGATTTCAGCATTTACATGTTTAAGTTTGAATTACGTGAATCTTATGATATTTCTATTATGTTCTTGCATGTTGGTTTACGTGTTGAGTAAATTTTGGAATAGTATGCCTCCTAGAAGTATGATTGCACGTGGAGCAGGTGAAGGTGACAGAGAGTCTCGGAATGAGGAGAGGGTCACTCCTCCTCGCCTACCGCTAGATATGCAGGCACAGATTCTTGCAGGGATTACTTAGTTCTTCGCACAGTTTGCGGGGAACAATGCTGGAGTAGATACAGGGGCGAGGCCCAGGACAAAGGCAGTGTATGAAAGATTCAGGAGAATGGATCCAAAGGAGTTCTCGGGGACTACCGACCCGATGATAGCTGATGGATGGATTAATTCCATCGAGGTGATATTCACATTTATGGAACTTCAGGATCCAGACAGAGTCAGGTGCGCCACTTTTCTATTAACAGGAGACGCAAGATTGTGGTAGGAGAGCGTGTCTGTGGCAGTGAATTTACCGACCCTTACTTGGGATGGTTTGAAGGAGGCGTTTTACTCCAAGTTCTTCACTGAGAAGTACGCTCCATACTAACCAGGTAGTTCATGACTCTATGACAGGGAGACAACAGTGTAGCAGAGTTTGTAAGGAAGTTTGAGAGGGGTGTCACTTCGTGCCTTAATTGCGAATGATGACCGGGAGAAGTTGAGGCATTTCATTGATGGATTACAGCCAATCTTTCGCCGTTATGTTAGAGTTGCTGGTCCTACCACCTATGCTGTTGCCGTATTGAGAGCCTTGGCGGCAGAGCAGGACCAGAGGGATATTGAGAATGAAAGGCAGGGCAAGATGCCCTATCAGGAGCCCCAGCAACATCCCTCACAGCAGTAGCACCAGGTCAAGAGACCTTTCCAGGGACAGCCGGGAAAGTGGCCATTTCAAGGACAGCCGAAAGGCAAAGGTCCTAGGCCAAAAAAGAAGGCTCCTCAGAAGCCTGTGAGTATCCATCGTGCCCGAAATGCAACCATCAACATATGGGGCTGTGCTTATGGGGTTAGAGCTAATGCTTCAGTGTGGAGCCAGTGACCACATGATGAAGGACTGCCCGTAGTGGTGGCAGCCAACCAAGGGGAGAGTGTTCGCCATGCATGCTGAGGAGGCAAACCTAGACACGACTCTATTGACTGGAAATATCATCATAAAGAGAGTAGCCATGAAGGCCTTGTTATATTCTGGGGCCACTCACTCATTTATCTCAGAGACGTTCTCTAATTGTTTGGGCTTCAAGTCCATTGGACTCGACGTGAACAACTTCGTGACAGTCCCATCAAGGGAAAAGTTACCAACTACTAGTGGTCAGAGATATCGATCTTGAACTACAGGGCCACCGAGTTTATGTCGACCTGATTGTGTTGCCAATGCCATAGTTTGATGTTGTCTTAGGGATGGACTGGCTAACAAAGAACAAAGAAAATATTACCGTTGGTAAACCGTTGGGTATGGAGCAATTTCTTTTTGAACCAGATAGGGGAGAACTTTCCTTCGCATGATCTCTTGCATGCAGGCACAAAAACTTATACACAAGGGGTGTCGGGCATTCTTGGCCATTATTATTTCAACACCTGACGCACCCACCCCATCGATGTCTGATGTACCAGTTGTCAGAAATTTTCCTAACATTTTCCCAGACGATGTCACAGGCCGTCCACCAAAGAGAGAGGTGGAATTCGCCATTGTCCTTGTGTCAGGCACTGTGCCAATCTCTAAGGCACCCTATCGTTTGGCTCCAGCAGAGATGTTAGAGATGAAGCAGAAAATTCAGGACCTCTTAGACGAATAATTCATCTGCCCTAGTTTCTCATCATGTTGGGTATCAGTACTCTTCGTAAAGAAGAAAGATGGGAACATGAAGTTGTGTATCGATTACCGAGAATTGAACAAGGTTACGATTAAGAACAAATACCCATTACCAAGGATCGAGGAATTATTCGATCAGTTTCATGGAGCTATAATGTTCTATAAGATAGATTTATATTTTGGGTATCATCAACTGAAGGTAAATTATGCATATGTTCGTTAGATATAAGCATTATGAGTTCTTAGTGATTCCATTTGGACTAACGAATGCTCCAGTGATTTTTATGGACCTAATGAATCGAGTATTTCAGCCCCACCTAGATCAATTCGTAATAGTATTCATTGACAACATTCTCATATACTCGAAGAGCCATGAGTAGCACAGTCAGCATTTGGGCACAATTTTACAAGTCTTGCAAAGTCACAAGTTGTTTGAAAAATTCAGTAAGGGTCAATTCTTGTTGGAGAAAGTATCATTTTTGGGACATATCATATCTAACAGTGGCATTGAGGTGGATCCAGCTAAAGTGCCCGCAGTAAAAGAATAGGTTGAGCCGAAGAACGCGTTAGAGATCTGTAGTTTCCTAGGCTTGGCACTACTACAAGAAATATTTTCAGGGATTTTCCTCGATTTATGTGCCACTCAATTCATTGACTAAGAAGAATGATAAATTTGTATGGAGTGAAGAATGTTAGAAGAACTCCGATACTTTGAATCAAGCTCCTATTATAGCGCCAATTTTGGCCATGCCATCGGGGCAAGGCAATTTTATGTTATACATCGATGCTTATAAGCTCGGTTTAGGCGCAGTATTGATGTAGCATGGTCGGGTTATAGCTTATTCTTCCAGACAGTTGAAGGTGCATGAAAAGAATACCCGACTCATGATCTCGAGTTAGCTGCCGTTGTCTTTGCGTTGAAGATATGGAGACACTATTTTTACGATGAGAAATGCCAGATATTCACTGATCACAAGAGTATCAAGTACTTCTTCACGCAGAAAGAGCTGAACATAAGACAAAGACGGTGGTTGGAGTTAGTAAAAGACTACGATTGTGAAATTAGCTACCATCCAGGGAAAGCTAATGTTGTGGCAGATGCTTTGAGCAGGAAATTAGCAGTCGTAGCATAGCTATCAGCACAAAGACCTCTTCAGCCAGAGATTCAGGAGTTTGGCTTAGAATTTTATCCTAAGGATAGAATTCCCAAGCTGTCTAATTTGACAGTCCAGTCTTCTTTGGTAGACCAGATCCGAGGAGGTCAGTCTTCAGATGAACAGTTACAGAAATGGAGACTGGCAGTGTACTATACGCAGTGTGTGATGGTATCGTGAGGTACAGGGGAAGGATGTGGGTGCCTAGTGTTGATTCGATCAAAGAATATATTTTGACAGAGGCATATACATCTTTGTATTCTATCCATCCAAGGGTACCAAGATGTACAAGGACTTACAGATGCTATATTGGTGGCCAGGGATGAAGCGGGACATTCGTCGATTTGTATCTAAATGTCTCACTTGTCAGCAAGTGAAAGCAGAGCATCAGAGGCCAGGACGGATGATTAATCCACTCCTTATTCTCGAGTGTAAATGGAAAAATATCACCATGGATTTTGTTTTTGGATTGCCGAGGTCAGTCAGAGGATCTAATGCCATTTGGGTTATAGTGGATCGACTTACTAAATTGGTACACTTCTTACCGGTGAACACAAATTTATCCATGACTCGGTAAGCAGAGTTCTATATCCGGGAGATAGTCCGATTGCATGGGATCCCAATTTCTATTGTGTCCGACAGGGACCGAGGTTCACATCTTATTTTTGGAAGATTTTACATTCAGATATGGTGAAGAAGTTCTTATTTAGTACGACATTTCACCCTCAGACATATGGCCAGTCTGAGCTTGTGATTCAGATATTGGAAGATTTGCTGCGAGCATGTGTGATCGATTTCCAAGGGAATTGGGTATCGGAGCTACCTCTAGTGGAGTTTATCTACAATAACAGTTTTCAATCATATATAGGTATGGATCCCTATGCAGCACTATATGGAAGGAAGTGTGGATCGCCGATTCACTGGGGTGAAGTCGGTGAGAGAACAGAACTTGGCCCAGAGATTGTTCAGCAGACTGCTGACGTGGTGGTCAACATCCGAGATAGGATGAAGACCGCCCAGAGTCAAAAAAAGAGTTATGCTGACAAGATAAGAAGGGATCTCGAATTTGTCGTTGGAGATCACGTATTCGTGAAGATAGCACCCATGAAGGGTGTTATAAGGATTGGGAAGAGAGGAAAGATGAGTCTGAGATCCATTTAGCCATTCAAAATTTTTGACAGATCTGGGACACTTCCTTATCATGTAGCTTTACCGTCAAATCTAGCTGGATAATGTATTCCATGTTTCGATGCTGAGGGAGTATATGGAAAATCCTTCGCATGTTTTGAGTTATGAGCCGTTGTAGCTGGCTCCAGATCTGTCATATGAGGAAAGACCGGTCCGAATTCTAGACAGACAAGAGCGGAGACTTCGGAACAAAGTTACCAAGTTGGTCAAAGTCCAATGGATGAATCAATCAGTGGGAAGGCCACTTGGGATACCAAAGCATATATGAGAAATCGCTACGCGGAGTTGTTTGATAAGATTTAATTTCGAGGACGAAATTTATTTAAGTGGGGGAGGAATTGTAAAGCCCAAAATCAGTACACGTAAACTCATGCTTTTATTTAAATTACTAAATTATTTATTTAATTTTAACTTGATTTTTACGATGCATGATTTATGATTTTTTCATTATTTTAAATTATTACATGTTTGTTTTATGTGCGTTAAAATGTTTCTTGAGTTATGTTTCAGGAGAATATTCGATACGGGATCAGGTAAAAAGACCGGTGACATTTTAGGCGATTTTTGAAAATACGGTATTTTATTTCAAGTCAAGAAATTTAGTATTTTTAATTGATTTACGAAATTTTGAGCATTTTGAAACCTAATTTAATTTATTAATTGATTTAAAGCTTTTAAGATTTACAAATACTAATTTTATTATTAAGATATTTAAATCTTGAAATTGGCACTCAATTATTGTTTTATTTAAAACCTTGTTTGAGGTTAAATAATTATATTATTATTATTTTATCACTGATTATTTAATTAAACAATTCTTTAGCCCTTTATTAGTTAACTAAGCAAATGTTTTCACCTAATTAAACTACACTCACGCGCACACACACGTTGCAATATTTGGAGGATAGCTAGGGTTCTTGAGCCACCATTCCTTACAATTTCTGGAGATTTACGCTCCTTTTCGAGCAAGAATTGTGTAGCAAGTGTCTCTCGGTCATCTCCCATAATCCATCGCGTCGATATTTGTCATCTTCGAGCGTTTAGACTCAAAGGAATGTATATTCTTTTATTTCTGCATCGATCTTGCTATAGTAAGTATTTTGATGTGTATGGTGCATAAAAATTTGTTGTGTTATGCATAGTTTGAGCGAAAAATGTTTGAAAATATTTTGAATCTGTTTTTGGATCTCAAAAACGGGATCTGCTGTCATTTCGAATCTTGCGAATTTTTGGTCAGTTTTCTGGAAAAACTTTCAACAAATAAAACATAGTACCTTTCAATACCTTCGATTTTACAGTAAATTTGTAATTTTCTGACAAGAAACGCGTGTGTTATGATCGTTTTTGTGTGACTGCTCAAACTCTAATGATATAAAATATGTTCTTAATGTTTCTTGAGTTTAATTTGGTTGCAGGCTTCGCTGGGAATTTTCGAGTGATCATTTCTGCATTACGATATGTCATGTGTTGTGATCAGACACTTTCTTTTTGGGTCGTTAAGGGTTTGGTGGCAATAGAAGTCGTAGGGAAGAGGAAAGGGTATAAGATGAGTACCTTGAGGTTTGTTTCTCGCGCAGGTAGCGCCACAGCGCTGAGTTGAGAGCACCGCAGTGCCTAAGTTTCGAATCTGTTAGCACCACAGCTCCTGGTGGGAGCACTGTAGTGCCTGTCCTTCGCACCGTTAGCGCCGCGACGCTGGCTGGTAGTGCCTAAGCTCTATACTAGGCGCTACATGAAGCTGGTCCGGAAGTTTTCGGGACTTTAGGTTTAAGTGTTATTGCTTCGTTTGGGTGTTAATATGTCGTTATGACCAAGCTTGATGAGGGTTAGACTAGTTGTTACGAGTCTTGAATGTTAATCGTTGAGTCACGGTTAAAACGGAGTTCGTGTTTTCAATTGCTTGGAAAATTTTCACCATATGAAGAATGTTTCGAGGTTTGATGTCATGGTTTAGTATTTCCATTAAACATGGTCAAGTCCCAAGTGGTCTAAAAAGTCATAAGTTATTTAATTACTTCTGTGGTGAGTTTGATTGGTATAGTTAAGTTATGAAAATTAAGTTGCTTGTAGAATGTGTTAGTACGTATATGTAGTTATAACCCAAGTGAGATCCAATGAAGCCCTCAACGCTATGTAAGTATGTTCGACATGAAAAAAGAAAATATTTTATTTTTGAGGTATGCAAATTGTATTGTGACCAATTATGTATGGATTTGGAAGCCTGAGAACGTGTCCGGGGACCTCTCCACCCCGGTAAAGCATGACCGGGTTATGATCAAGAATGGGAAGCGATAAAACATGACAGGATCAATCTACCCGATAAAGCATGACCGAGGATCTTATATATGTGGCAGTGGACATCCCTTCCAACCCAGTACTGCGGTTTAGTCTAATCAGACGCAATATGTATGGGTCACTTGCTTTGAAACATATCTCTACGCAAAATGATGACAATTATGTATGTCTAAGTATGTATGTTGAAAGCACGTTTACGGAAATGTTTATGAAATGATGGCACATCTATTGTTACGTAAGAATGTTCAGGTTTTAAGTATGTATGGACTACTTTAAAATTCATGTGGATTTATTACGTATTACTCGTTATTCTCAATTTATATGTGTTTAGTTTTTAGACTCACTAGACTTGATCGATGCAGGTGAGGACAAGTTTCAGGAGGCGAGAGGCGGAGACCAGTGAGATGGCTCAGACAAGGCGGAAGACTAACCCGAGGACCGCTTAAGTTTTCAAGAAATTTTTATGCATTTTGAACTCATTTACTCTGATTTTAATGAAATTACTTTATGTTGTTTTAAACAAGTACTCGTTGTAAGTTTGTTTATATTTCTAATATTTTTTCAAGCATTTTATTTTTATGACATTTTGAAGGAGAGTTAATTTAAAAAAAAATATTTTCCACAAATTTTAAATATGTTTAATATTAAAGTACGTTTCATAATGATGTCATCAGTTGAGTTCTTAACAGTGCATGTGTGTTTGTTGAACTGAAATGAAAAATTATTGTCACATAACTGACTGATGCTAATTAAGTTATAATTCAAATTGTCAAAAAGTAAGACATCGTTAATAATAATGTTACCATGGATAAGCTTACAATTACCCACAGTTCTAAATTTAGAGTTGTCTCCAAAACTGATGCTTGGACCAATGTATTTGATCAGTTGGGATAGCAATTTCAGCATCCCCTTTCATTTGTCGCGAGCATCCACTATCCAAGTACCAAATTGATTCTTTTGTTGTATCTATCACCTACAATCACATACAATAAATGATTATGCTACCCATATCTATTTGGGTCCTAAATTGATTAGACTTTTAGGAACCCAGACTTGAATCAATCTAACTAACTTTCCAGTTGTTGTTTTCCAAATCATTTTTCTTGATTTTGTGTGTTTGGTGTGTGGTGTGAGGAAGAAACAATATGATTGTCAACCTTTTTCAACTTCTTGTTTACCCGATATCTCTTTTGAACTGGCTTAAAGTTATAGTAATTGTAATTGTCATCTTTAGAGTTATGATTCTTGTAGCTGAACCTTTTAGGTGACCAGCTACTCGAATCAGTTGAGTTCTTCGGACTATAACCAATTCCAAATCGTTTAGCTTTGTTCTTATTTTTAATCGGTTGGAGAATTGGTTTACTTGGTTCAAAGACTTCTTGTACCACGGTTGATTTCACAAAGTTAATATATTTTCTTTTGTGCTGAGTCAAATTTGGCAGTGTATCACTTGCAGAGGTTTCATCAGTGCTATTAAAACCCAAACCAGTTTGTCAGCAATTGATTTTTGCAAACCTTACATTTCAGTCAGCGTGACTGAGGACTTGTTCCAAGCTTGACTCAAATCAGTTTGATCAGTACTACATAGTCTAGCTCTTTTTTAATCTTCTTTGTTTTGAAATTTTAGTTTTTAACTGTTGAATCAAGGATTGGATCTCAATCATTTCAGATTTTTGCTTTGCAACCTCCCTTCTTGGACTCAACAACTCAACTGACTCATCAGTTTCAGTTTTGTTGTCCTTGGGATCAATTTGCTCAACTTTGGCTTTTTCGAAACATCGAGCAAGTTTATAATACTCATTTACCATGTCATGTAGTGTGGCAATGAGTTCCTCAAGTGTAAAATCAGTTGAGCTGAAATCAAATGCATGTTCACTATGGAATTCCAGTTCAGCATCATCTTCCATTAAGCACTTTACTTCTTCTTCATCACTTGAACTGCTCGAGCACTCAGGCTCTGACTCTTCGCTGTCAACTTCAGCCCATTTTGATTTGCTCTCTTCAGATATCAGGACTCCATGCTTCTTCTTGAATGATCTTTTTATCATTCTTGTCTCTTCGTCTGTATTCAACTGATTTCTTCTCTTTTTCAGTTGAGTTTCGATTGTCCTTCTTTGGCTTGGGAAAATCAGCAATAAAGTGTCATGTTTTGTCACAGTTGTAGTGTGGGGACCCGGACGCTAATCATGTTCTTAATCATCATTCATCATTGGGACTAATTAATCAATTATAATAAACAGGGTCTAATTTTTTTTAAATAATGCGGAACGTGGTGACATAAAACATATATATATATATATATATATATATATATATATATATATATATATATATATATATACATCTCAGTATATAAAAGTACAATTCCTGTATCACATACATTTATTCAACTAAGGTTTAACAGCTAATATCAAGTGTCCAACCCTATCTCTAATCAAAGTCAGGAATCTCCACTCTAATCACGATCTCTCTTCATCTCTTCAACCCTGAACCGGTCCCTCCTGTTGTCAAGTACACATACAAACAAGACAACAGCCGGATAACTCCGGTGAGAATAAATCCCAGTATAAATCAACGAAACATGCAATAATATAAACAAATTTAAAGCATGTAACAGGTAACAGCAATATGTATCAAAAGCTGAAACATAATCAATATCAAACTGTCGACAAAGCTCGTGACTCCACGACTCAGACTAGACTCAATCCTAGCCTAGGGATCCCGGTTTCCAGATTTTGGTATTTCTATATCGACCAACAGTAATAGAAAAGACTCCATTTCTATCCACGTCGATATAGTATCGATCACCAGAAATAGAAGAAACTCTGATTCTATCCACATCGAGATAGTATCGATCACCAGTAATAGAAGAAGCTCTGATTCTATCCACATCGATATAACATCGATCACCAGTAATAGAAAAAGCTCCGACTATCCACATCGATACGGTATTGATCACCAGTAATAGAAAAGGCTCTAATTCTATCCACACCGATAGCCAAACATCCAGTGACAGATTTTGGCACTATCGCCAATACACTATCTTATGACATCGTGCAATGTGCCTGTGGCGATCCCGCCACTACCAGGCACTTCTGTCATAAGATTACTCTTCTAATACCTGCTATCTATAAATCAAGAGAATAAGTGCATCAATCTACTTAATGCAAATATCAATGCAATAAAATAAAGTATGTGATTTAGGGAAACTCAAGTCTAAACCGACTCAAGTCGATCTCCCAATACCACATTGACTTATACCTTTATCTTCCCGCTCTGACGAAGACGAAGTCCTGAATTCAACCATGTCCATTCTCAATCTGATAATAACAATACCAAACAGACACAATATCAATATATAACTCAATTCAGAACTTGTTCTGATCAATACTCAAATTAAAACATAATCTGCTCAATATCGAATCAAGACACAATCTAATCCATATCGACGATATAACGATATAATCGAAATCACTACTGAATCTGATCAATATCAATTTACGGATGTTTCGACGGCATAACAATACAGTCACGATAACCCCGTCAGTCCAAACATCACAGATATAATATCCGACTTCGTAATCAATATCAGTATACTCATACGCTCAATAACAATACAAATCTGATACAAAATCTCAGTCAAATCGACTCCAAAAATCATAACAATTACATAACACGTCCGTGCTTCAATCTGACTTCGAATATACAATGTTTACTGTATCAGAAACACCATATATGATTCATATTCGATTCTGAAAATATCATAATTCCAAATCATGTCTAGACGTAACAAAACTTACATCCAGTTGTATCTGTCGTCGCTAGGAACACGATACCGTACTCGGATTAAAAATCAGACGGACGGATTTCTCGTAAATCGAATTCTAAAATCAAGAAGTAAAACCTCCCCTCAATTCTTCATTTTTGCTGATTAACATTGTATGCATATATATATTATATTTATATATATATATATACACACGTCGCATGCATCAGGGCAAGTGGCATCTTTCCGTTCTGCATGACTCGCGCATATGTGCGCTCAAAGTCCGCGCATAAGCGCCGGAAACCTTATCCAGCTACTGGACTACTCGCGCAGAAGTCGCGCATATGCGCGCACATAAGTCGCGCATCTGCGCGAGACCTACTGTCTCGTGCCCTCTACCACTCGCGCATATGCGCGCCTTCTGCCGTGCATGTGCGCCAACCTTTCTGCCCTGCTCGCGCATATGCACCATTCATGTCGCGCATATGCGCCGAGCACTTCCTAGGCTACTGGACACCTCGTGCATATGCGCGCCCACACGCCGCGCATATGAGCGGGGCCTTCTGCCAACACCGCGCATGCGTGCGCACTAAATCGTGCATGTGCGCGCATGGCATCTCCCTCGCACATAATTCGCGTCCTTTCTCGTCTTTCCCGGTACACTCCGTTCCGTCTATAAATACTTCAATTAATCAAGAAATCATCCCTGCTTAATCTCATATTACGATAAATATGCCCAAATCATTTCAGATTACTGTAATCAAATTCTCGGGCCTTACATGTAGCAAGCATTTGGTTCTTCCTTTGAATTCTTCGAATTTTTTGACAAATAATGACATCGCGTCATTGCTCAATTGTTCAAATGTCTTTACAACTGTACCAGTTGGTTCCAATTTGACAGCACTGAGTGCAGTTGTAATTTGTGGAGTAGATGGCTCTCCTTCTCTTGTTAGTAATTCGAACTCATAAGCTTTGAGGTCAGCAAATAAATCATGTTACTCGACCTTATTCAGGTCCTTAGATTCTCTCATAGCCATGGCCTTGACATCCCACTCTTTGGGAAGACCTCTAACCACCTTTAGCGCATCTTCCTTGCTTGAATGCACCTTTCGGAGTGCATTCAGTTCATTTATGATGCTGCTTACATGTTCATCATGTTCGTTCATATACTCTCAAGTCTTCATTTTTATATTATCAAATTTGTGTACTGCAACTGAGAGTTTATTTTCTTTTGTCTGCTCATTTCCCTCGCACAACTGAATCAACTTTTCCCATAATTCTTTTGCACTTTTGCACATCTTTATCTTGCTAAAATTAATTTTTTCTAGCGTTTTGTGCATAATGTCTCTGGCCACATTATCCAAATTGGCTTTTCTTTTATCCTCTGCTATCCACTCTTCACGTCGTTTGTCGATTCTATAGGGGTGCTCCATCAGTTATGGCAACAGCAGCGTTTGCCTTCTATATTTTGATTGGTCCATAAGTTATGATGTACCACATATCATCGTCCTGTGCAGCTAAATGTGTTAGAGTAGATGCCCTGCAAGCCAACTCTGTGAAGTCGAGAATTATAAAGCAAAACTTTTTTACCAATCTCAAAAGATTTTCTAAGAATTGTTTTATCATGAAATAATTTGATTTTTGCTTTATAAATCCTTGAATTCTCATATGCATCATTTCTGAGTTCATCAAGTTAATTAAGTTGCGATTTTCGCAATTTGTTGCAATTATCCATGATTGAATTAAAAGTTTTGATCGCCCAATAAGCTTTATGTTCCAATTCCATAGGCAAATGACAATGTTTTCCATAAACCAACCTATAGAGAGAAATATTCAATGATGTTTTAAAAGCTGTTCAATATGCCCAAAGTGCATCATTAAGTCGCAGAGACCAATCTTTTCCTTTTGAGTTAACAGTTTTTTCCAAAATTTGCTTTATCTCCCTATTAGCTAATTCAACTTGTCCATTTGCTTGAAGATGATAAGGAGTAGTTACTTTGTGCGTAATACCATATTTTTTCATTAATGAAGCAAATGGTTTATTAACAAAGTGAGTTCCCCCATCACTTATCATGGCTCGAGGAATTCCAAATCTACTAAAAATACTTTCTTTCAAAAAATTTAGGACGATTTTATGATCATTTGTTCCACATGGAACTACCTCTATCCATTTGGAAACATAATCAACTACAACTAAAATATACAAGTATCCAAATGATGGTGGAAAATGTCCCATAAAATCAATTCCCCAACAGTCAAATATTTCAATTTCAATGATAGGATTCAAAAGCAACATGTTTCTTTTTGAAATTGTTTCGAAAATTTTCACGGATCTTACAGATTTCGTGGGTGTCTTTAAATAAAGTGGGCCAGTAAAATCCACACTGCAAGATTTTTGCAGCCCTTTTCTTTGAAGAAAAATGTCCTCCGCATGCTTCTGAATGACAAAATTTAATGACACTACTTACCTCATTGTCGGGTATGCAACGTCGAAAAATTTGATCTGGACAATACTTGAAGAGATACGGATCATCCCATTAAAAGTTTTTTACCTCATTCAAAAATTTTATTTTATCTTGAGAACTCCATTGCGGTGGTATTTTTCCTGTCACAAGAAAATTTACTATATTAGCAAACCAAGGTGTAGTAATAACTAAAAATAGATGTTCATCAGGAAAATTATCGTTAATTGGTGTCATTTCACAAGATGATCTTGTTACTAATCTCGATAAATGATCGGCTATCACATTCTTGGTTCTCTTTTTATCTTTGATCACAATGTCAAATTCTTGGAGCAACAAAATCCATCGTATCATTCGTGGCTTTGCATCCTATTTGGTCAACAAATATCTAATAGCAGAACGATCAGTAAACGCAATAGTCGTTGTTCTATCAAATAATAACGAAATTTATCTAATGCAAATATTACAGCAAGTAGTTCTTTTTCAGTTGTGGAGTAATTCATTTGAGCATTGTTTAAAGTTCTACTTGCATAATATATCACATAATGCTTACCGTTTGTTCTTTAACCCAATACTGCACCGACTGCATAATCACTCGCATCGCACATGATTTCAAATGGTAAACACCAATCAGGAGGTTGCATGCTAGGAGCTGATGTTAAATGCCGAATGATTTTATCAAAAACATTTTGACATTCTTGAGTCCACTCAAATGCAGTGTCTTTTGTTAAGAGGTTACATAATTTAGACTATTTATATACATGCTTACCATGAGTTATACTGGGATTTATTCTCACCGGAGTTACCCGGCTGTTGTCTTGTTTTGTATGTGTGCATGACAACAGGTGGGACATGATCGGGGTCAGAAGAGGATGAGGAGAGAAGAAGAGTTAGCGTGGTGATTCCGGACTTACTGTAGATTTGGTTTATTACTTGAACTTAGTAATCGAACCTTAGACTTAGATTGTACAGTATTGTACTTTTATACTGAAATGTATTTTATACTGAAATGTATATTATTTAGATGTCATTACCTTCCGCAGATGCACTTTAAAAAGAAAAATTTTTAGACCCTGTTTTATCTTAATTGATAATTAAATCCCAAAAGAAGATTAAGGAAAAGATCAGCGTCCGGGTCCCCACAAAAATGGTAATGTAAAATGATCTTTTCTAGTGGCGTCATTTAATTTTCTATAATCAATACACATCCGCCAACTAGATGGGACTCGACTTGTTAACAATTCATCTTTTTCATTTTTTATCACTGTGATGCCAGAATTTTTTGAACTACTTGTGTTGGGCTTATCCACTTACTATCAGAAATAGGGTAGATAATCCCAACATCAAGTAGTTTGAGAACTTCAGTTTTCACAACATCTTTAATGTGTGGATTTAATCTTCTTTGTGGTTGTTGAGATGTTTTAGCATTTTCTTCTAAATGAATTTTGTGAGTGCAAATTAGTGGATTAATGCCCTTGAGATCTTTTAGTGTCCAACCGATTGCATTTTTATGTTTTTTAAGCATATCAACTAATTTACCTTCTTGATCACTTGCTAGTTTGGAAGAAATTATCACCGGATATGTTTCACCTTCTCCAAGAAATGCATACTTCAATTCTTCTGGCAAGAGTTTTAACTCCAATATGGCTGGTTTGTCTTTGTTCTCATATTTGCCTCAAATTATTTCTCTGATCCTTGTAACGAGTGATACCTGATAAAATATTAATTTCAATATTTTCTTTAACAGTATCAATGGAACAAATATCTAATTGGTCACGAGTACTCCCTTCTTGAATGTTTTCTTCCACAGAAGTATCAATAAGATTTGCATCTTCACTTTAATCTCCTTTGTCATATGGTTGCTTACAAAGATTAAAAACATTAAGCTCCAAAGTCATGTTACCAAATGACAACTTCATTATTCCATTCCTGCAATTTATTATAGCATTAGAAGTTGCTAAAAATGGATTACCCAAAATTACAGGAATTGCATTACAAGCTTCGATAGGTTGTGTATCTAAAACTATGAAATCGACAGGATATACAAAGTTATCAACTTGGACCAACACATCTTCTACCATACCTCTTGGCACCTTAACAGATCTATCGGCAAGTAAAAGTGTTACCGAAGTAGGTTTTAACTCGTCTAGATTGAGTTCTTGATAAACTGAATATGGAAGTAGATTTACACTAGCTCCAAGATCAAGCAAGGCTTTTTTAATCTTTCGTTCTCCAATAATACATGAAATAGTATGACAACTAGGGTCTTTATATTTCAAAGTATTATTATTTTGAATGATTGCACTTACTTGTTCGGCTAAAAATGCTTTCTTTTTCACATTCAATTTTATTTTCAAAATGCAGAAGTCTT
The DNA here is from genome assembly GCF_022965805.1 of Primulina eburnea. NCBI lineage: Eukaryota > Viridiplantae > Streptophyta > Magnoliopsida > Lamiales > Gesneriaceae > Primulina > Primulina eburnea. The sequence goes on from NC_133110.1 coordinate 19,734,751, forward strand.
TCAAAAATTTGGCATATGATGGTACCTGATTTATTGCATCTAATAAAGGAATATTAACTTTTACTTGTTTAAAAATATCATATATATCAGAATTCAAATTTGATTTTTTTGTATTTTTTAATGCATGAGGGAATGGTGGTGGCACTATCTATTGATCCTTCTCTTCGCAAGTTATGGATTACACTGCCTTACCCTTTGCAGTTGATTTATCATCATCTTCACAAGGTTCAAGAATGGATTTTTCCACAACCTTACCACTACGAAGGGTAATAATAGATTTTACCTGATCCATCTGTTGAGTTCCAGAAGTTCAGGTTTGTGAATGATGATCCTTGGGATTAGGTTGTGGTTGTGAAGGAAATTTACCTTTTTTATGAACATTAAGTGCAGATGCAAATTTAGCAAGAGTTCAAATCTATCATGGTTTGAGCAGTTTGAGTATTGATAGACTCTTGCTTTACAATGAAAGAATTCAATATATCTTCAAAGTTTCTTTTAGGTGGAGGAACATAAGGTGCATAATTTTTAAAATTTTCTTGATTTTGGAAATGAGGTTGTGAAAATTGTGCAGCATTATCATTCCTCAACTAAAATTTGGATGATTTCGCCAAACTGGATTGTAATTTTGAGAAAATGGTTCAAAATTTGTCCTTTTGAAATTGTTCAAAACATTGGCTTGTTCATGGAGACATTCTTTAAAAGAGGGCAAAGTGAGATGTTGCGACTTTGATTGTTGCACTCCCAAGAGCAGGTTGTCCACAAGTAGTATAATTCGGTGAGTCCGAATATCGTATCCACAGGGAAGCTAAGGTAATTACAAGTCCACTACAATGTCTTTTTGTTTTTGTTTTTGTTTCTTTTTAATTTTAATTGAATCTTTAATGGGTAAATTTTAATTGTTCAAATTTAAATTTAAGTAGTTGAGATTAAAGGATCCACTCTTGGTATTTTAATAAAGTTAACATTAACGAACAATATTGAAATCCACTTAATAAAATGGTTCCAATATATTAAATAATCATATTTATATTATGTTATAAATTATAATCTTATAAGTACATAATATATACCAAAACTTATAAATGTGGTCAAGTATTTATTGTGCTATATATATTTGTAAACACTAAATCAAGGTTCCCACTTTAAATGGTTGGTAAAACCAAACAAACATTTAAATGGTACCAATAAATTAATACTATAATATATTCATATATAATAAATCAAGGAATCCAAGTTAAATGGTTGGTAAAACCAAACTAACATTTAAATGGTTCCAAGAATTTAATATTATAATATATTTATATATAATAACTCAAGGCATCCATTTTAAATGGTTGGTAATACCAAACTAACATTTAAATGGATCCAAGAATTTAGTGTAACATATAGCAACAATAAATCAAAACTCCCACTTATAAGTAGGGTATAAAAATGCTTAAAGAAATAAATATAACATAAACAATAAATAATGATTAAATAATATAAAACATAGATTCTTACCTTATAATAACCTTATTATCATGCCAAGAGCTTCACCTTATCATCTCAACTTTAGGAAGTTAGCTATTCATTATTCAAAGTGTAAAACTTTGAATATGAAATTAACATGCTAATTATATTTAAATGAAGAAATAAAAGAAAAATATAGAGAGAAATATTATGAACTCAAAGATTTGTTCATAGAATGAGGGATATCTCAATACATTACAATGCACCCCTATTTATAGCCAAATTTGGGGAGACAACCACAAATAAAATATTATTTTTTACACATAAGTCTTCATTGGTGTTCCAAGAAATTAATATTATATTGCACATCACTTTTGACAAGCATCTTCTCCGAATTTTCTTCTTCACATAAAATGAAACATGTGGATAATTAAGTTGTCTAGTTGTGGTATTTTTTTCAGAATATTTGACCAAGTAGTTTGAGAGATATGGTCAAAATACTAGAGCATGGTAAAACTGCCACTCCTTCGGTAACTTTAATTGTTGCTTAATTTGATCCCAATTGTGAGAGGATTTTTATCTCATGCTTGCCACCAATATTGTAGATATTAACATCAACTTTCTACAGGTCCAAGAATCATCTTAATCCCATTTGCAACGCCAAGGTTATTCTTGTTTTATCGAACCTGTAAAAATAGTAAAAACTTATAATTACACAACAACTTATATTTTATACAATTTATTATAAAACATATAATATTTAAAAATTTAATAAAACAAAAACTATATATTTATATTATAAAACATTTAATTAATGTACAATTTTTATGTTTATCACACCTCCCAACCAGCTTATTGCTAGTCCCTAGCAATTTAAGCGTTAATAGCAATACAAAACATATTGATTAATTTAAATAGAAATGTAATCAGAACTATCTAAGTGTTTAAATAAAATTTGAAAACTGTCAAAGTTATATCAAGATCATCATAATTATAATTTATGAAATAATTTGAGATGATTAATTCAAAGCTTATTTTAGGTAGTTAAATGTACACGGCCTTCAGAAATTCCTAGTAAGAGTCTCAACTCCATATCCTCACAGGTTAATAAATGTTTCAATTTATGGCAACGATTTCTCTCATGGAGTTGGAATACAGATAAATGCTCAGAAAAATGGTTTACAGAATGCAGACAGACAAACGAGCCAAACTAATCAAAAGATAGAAAATCAATTGATTTAAAATCCAGTTGTTCTTATTATATTTTTTTTTTCCTGATTTTTTTTTTTTTTTTTTTTTACATCATGGAATCAGACTAAGTTTATGCTTTTTGACCACATATTTATTTAATTTGTACAATGTATTTCTCTCTTTCTTTTTTATTTTTTTTTTTTATTTTTTTTTTTTTATTCTTATGAGAGAAAAATGGGTCGCAGCATATAACTTAAAAATTACATAGATCTTCAACATCTTTCCTTTTGTATTTTTCTTTTTTTTTCTTTTTTTTTTTTTCAGGAAATATATATTTTTTTTTTCAAAATAAGAACTCAAGATCTAAACAATAGATAGTCTCTCTCATGATCAATAAAGGCTCGAAAGCTGTTTTCTCAGTCCTCTCCACTCACTCACAAAATATGTGTGAGTTCAAAAATTTTAGGCACTCTTATAAGGTATATCTTGGGCCATATACTTTACTACCTAATTTTATCACAATGGTTAATCACTCAAAAAGATTTCATAAATCATATTTTTATATTGATCAGAATATTAAAAATGACCTTTTTTCAAATAAAATTTAAACATTCTTAAATAGATTAATGCATGTTCTAATTTAAATCTTTCAAATATGTAATGTATGACATTTTTGCAAAAAATTACTAAGGTACAAACAATAAACATGGTTTTATTTTAAAATAATATTTTTTTTTAAATTTGTTTTTTTTTTTTTTATATGTGTTCTCCCCCCAATCAGAATATGACATTGTCCCTAATGTCAAAATAGCTATTAATAAAGAGTACATAATGAAAGAGATATCACCTGGAACTTTATTGAATATAACAAACTGAAACAAACACAAACCAATCCACGACTTTTGAATCAATGATCCAACTTCCTTTTCTTACTGCTTGATTGCGACCAATTGATCTTTGTTATCATCGGATCAGGCTTATGAACAAAAGCTTCCAAATCATCAATTAATTGATCGGCAGTCGAAGCACAGATGAGCATCCGTCGTGAATTTTCTGAAATGAAATTCTGTTCCACAGCTTTATCAAGAAATGTCAACAAACTGTCATAATAATTATTGATATTCAACAAGCCCACGGGTTTATTATGGATATTAAGTTGTGCCCAAGAAACAGTGTGAAAAATTTCTTCTAATGTACCAAAACCACCTGGTAGTGCGATAAAAGCATCAGAATTTTCAATCATTTGAGTGATTCTTTCATACATAGAAGAAACTTTTAATTCCTCCCCAATCGTAACACCTGTAATATTTCCTTCAGCTAAAGCTATAGGAATAATACCCAATACCTGACTACCTCCAAGATGAGCAGATGTTGAAACAGATCCCATTAACCCAATATTACCTCCCCCATATACCAAGTGAATTTTTCTCTCAGCCAATATCTTTCCAAGATTATTCGCTGCTTCTACAAACACTTCATTTTTTCCAGGACTCGACCCACAAAATACACAAATATTTTTCAATGTTTGTGCAGAGGATCCAGTCATGTTTTTACTTTCCTTTTTTTTTTTTTCTGCGAAAGTAGAAAGAAAGATGAGAGATTTTATAGGGGTAATATGTTATCATGACAAAACTATGGGTCACAGCTGTAAACAGAATAAATAGTAAAAAAATAATGACACACATGCTTATAAACAGTAGTGTGATTGTGGCTCACAATTTTCCTCTGGTTTTACGTCCAGAAACGGCTTCAACGCCTTCTATGAGTCGAGGATATGCTTCCCATCCAATTTTCTTATAAATTGGCAAACAGGGTCTTTTTTAGTCAGATTCCCAAGACTATGACGCTCATCTTGAAATTGTTTCCATAAACGGAGAAGTTCAATATGCACATGTCCACTAGAATGCGTCTCAAGAGTCAATAAGATGTTATCTAAAGACTCCTTACTCAGCCCATTCTTAATGAAATCAATTTTATCTTCTCTGTTATTGGAAACACATCCCAAAGATCTGCATCGTTTGTCACAAGTCCATCTTGCACACTTATGACAAACCCCTAAACTTTTGGCCCTTCGTTTTTTCGCATAAGTGCTTTTTCCTAATCCAGGCAAATACCGAATAAGCAATGATTGTGGAACTTCTCCTCCTAATCGGACCTTAGCTTCTATTACAAGACGAATATCTTCTGGAATTCCTTTTTGCATTAGTAATCTCAATCTTTCACACCTTCCTGCATAAATTTTTCTTAGAACATTTTCAGAAACAGAGGGAAAATATTTACAAATTTTTGAGAGAATTTCATCCATTTTGAAAAGAAAAGAAATGATTTTTTTTTTTAAATTTTTGTATCAGCAATTGTGGGAAACTGATTTAACCGACTATGAGAGTCACGGAGTACCGTTATCCGCCATTTAACCGGGAAAATAAAAAGATTAAGAAAACCTGAAATAAAAACAAACAATAATCAAATGCAACACAAAAAAAAAATCAAGGATCAGAAAGGGAAATAAACTCTTCTTGAAAGATTTCATTTTCCAAAAATGGTTTAAGCCTTTGTCCATTCACTTTAAAAACATCACCATTTTTAGGATTTTCAATATCCACAGCTCCATAAGGATACACATGCTTTATAACATATGGGCCTGTCCATCTTGATCGTAATTTTCCTGGGAATATGTGAAGTCGAGAATTATAAAGCAAAACTTTTTTACCAATCTCAAAAGATTTTCTAAGAATTGTTTTATCATGAAATGATTTGATTTTTGCTTTATAAATCCTTGAATTCTCATACGCATCATTTCTGAGTTCATCAAGTTCATTAAGTTGCAATTTACGCAATTTGTTGGCATCATCCATGCTTGAATTTAAAGTTTTTATCGCCCAATAAGCTTTATGTTCCAATTCCACAGGCAAATGACAATGTTTTCCATAAACCAACCTATAGGGAGACATATTCAATGATGTTTTAAAAGCTGTTCGATATGCCCACAGTGCATCATTAAGTCGCAGAGACCAGTCTTTTCTATTTGAGTTAACAGTTTTTTCCAAAATTTGCTTTATCTCCCTATTAGCTAATTCAACTTGTCCATTTGTTTGAGGATGATAAGGAGTTGTTACTTTGTGAGTAATACCATATTTTTTCATTAATGAAGCAAATGGTTTATTAACAAAGTGAGTTCCCCCATCACTTATCATAGCTCGAGGAATTCCGAATCTACTAAAAATATTTTCTTTCAAAAATTTGATGACGATTTTATGATCATTTGTTCGACATGGAATTGCCTCTATCCATTTGGAAACATAATCAACTGCAACTAAAATATACAAGTATCCAAACGACGGTGGAAAAGGTCCCATAAAATCTATTCCCCAACAATCAAATATTTCAATTTCAATGATAGGATTCAAAGGCATCGTGTTTCTTTTTGAAATCGCACCCAATTTTTGACAATTTTCACAGATCTTGCAGATTTCGTGGGTGTCTTTAAACAAAGTGGGCCAATAAAATCCACACTGCAAGATTTTTGCAGCTGTTTTCTTTGAAGAAAAATGTCCCCCGCATGCTTCTGAATGACAAAATTTAATGACACTACTTACCTCATTGTCGGGTATGCAACGTCGAAAAATTTGATCCGGACAATACTTGAACAGATACGGATCATCCCAATAAAAGTTTTTTACCTCATTCAAAAATTTTCTTTTATCTTGGGAACTCCATTGCGGTGGCATTTTTCCTGTCACAAGAAAATTTACTATGTTAGCAAACCAAGGTGTAGTAGTAACTGAAAATAGATGTTCATCAGGAAAATTATCGTTAATTGGTGTCATTTCAAAAGATGATCCTGTTACTAGTCTCGATAAATGATCGGCTACGACATTCTCGGTTCCTTTTTTATCTTTGATTACAATGTCAAATTCTTGGAGCAACAAAATCCATCGTATCAGTCGTGGCTTTGCATCCTGTTTGGTCAACAAATATCTAATAGCAGAATGATCAGTAAACACGATAGTTGTTGATCCAATCAAATAAGAACGAAATTTATCTAATGCAAATATTACAGCAAGTAGCTCTTTTTCAGTTGTGGAGTAATTCATTTGAGCATTGTTTAAAGTTCTACTTGCATAATATATCACATAAGGCTTACCGTTTCTTCTTTGACCCAATACTGCACCGACTGCATAATCACTCGCATCGCACATGATTTCAAATGGTAAAGACCAATCAGGAGGTTGCATGATAGGAGCTGATGTTAAATGTCGAATGATTTTATCAAAAGCATTTTGACATTCTTGAGTCCACTCAAATGCACTGTCTTTTGTTAAGAGGTTACAAATGGGTTTAGAGATTAAACTAAAGTCCTTTATAAACCTCCTATAAAATCCAGCATGTCCCAAAAATGAGCGAATTTCTTTAATGGTTTTTGGAGGGGGTAAATTGGCAATGACATCAACTTTTGCTTTATCGACTTCAATTCCATGAGATGACACGACATGTCCCAAAACAATTCCAGAAGTAATCATGTAATGACATTTTTCCCAATTTAAAATAAGACCTTTTTCCTCGCATCTTTTTAAAACTTTTTCCAAATTTTCAAGACAATTATCAAATGTATTCCCAAAAACAGTTAAATCATCCATAAAAATTTCCAAACAATTTTCAACCATGTCGCAGAAAATGCTTAGCATACATCTTTGAAATGTTGCTGGGGCATTGCATAAACCAAATGGCATCCTTCTGAATGCAAATGTTCCAAAAGGACATGTGAATGTAGTTTTTTCTTGATCTTCGAGTGCAATGGGAATTTGATAATAGCCTGAATATCCGTCAAGAAAACAGTAGTAGGGATGACCTGCTACTCTTTCTAAAATTTGATCCAAAAATGGTAATGGAAAATGATCTTTTCTAGTGGCGTCATTTAATTTTCTATAATCAATACACATCCGCCAACTAGATGGGACTCGACTTGTTAACAATTCACCTTTTTCATTTTTTATCACTGTGATGCCAGATTTTTTTGGAACTACTTGTGTTGGGCTTACCCACTTACTATCAGAAATAGGGTAGATAATTCCAACATCAAGTAGTTTGAGAACTTCAGTTTTCACAACATCTTTCATGTGTGGATTTAATCTCCTTTGTGGTTGTTGAGATGTTTTTGCATTTTCTTCTAAGTGAATTTTGTGTGTGCAAATTAGTGGATTAATGCCCTTAAGATCTTTTAGTGTCCAACCAATTGCATTTTTATGTCTTTTAAGCATATCAACTAATTTACCTTCTTGATTACTTGAGAGTTTGGAAGAAATTACCACCGGATATGTTTCATCTTCTCCAAGAAATGCATACTTCAATTCTTCTGGCAAGGGTTTTAACTCCAATACTGGTGGTTCGTCTTTGTTCTCATATTTTTCATCAAATTCTTTCTCTGATCCTGGTAACGAGTGATACCTGAAAAAATCGTCAAGATCAATTTCAATATTTTCTTTAACAGTTTCAATTGAACAAATATCTAATTGATCACGAGTACTCCCTTCTTGAATGTTTTCTTCCACAAGAGTTTCAATAAGATTTTCATCTTCACTTTCATCTCCTTTGTCATGTGGTTGCTTACAAAGATTAAAAACATTGAGCTCCAAGGTCATGTTACCAAATGACAACTTCATTATTCCATTCCTGCAATTTATAAGAGCATTAGAAGTTGCTAAAAATGGACGACCTAAAATTACAGGAATTGCATTACAAGCTTCAATAGGTTGTGTATCTAAAACTATGAAATCGACAGGATATACAAAGTTATCAACTTGGACCAACACGTCTTCTACCATACCTCTTGGCACTTTAACAGATCTATCAGCAAGTAAAAGTGTTACCGAAGTAGGTTTTAACTCGCCTAGATTGAGTTCTTGATAAACTGAATATGGAAGTAAATTCACACTAGCTCCAAGGTCAAGCAAGGCTTTTTTAATCTTTCGTTCTCCAATAATACACGAAATAGTAGGACAACCAGGGTCTTTGTATTTCAAAGCATTATTATTTTGAATGATTGCACTTACTTGTTCGGCTAAAAATGCTTTCTTTTTCACATTCAATTTTCTTTTCACAGTGCACAAGTCTTTCAAAAATTTGGCATATGATGGTACCTGTTTTATTGCATCTAATAAAGGAATATTAACTTTTACTTGTTTAAAAATATCATATATATCAGAATTCAAATTTGATTTTTTTGTATTTTTCAATGCATGAGGGAATGGTGGTGACACTGTCTGTTGAACCTCCTCTTCGCAAGTTATGGGTTCCACTTCCTTACCCTTTGGAGTTGATTTATCATCATCTTCACAAGGTTCAAGAATGGATTTTTCCACAACTTTACCACTTCGAAGGGTAATAACAGATTTTACCTGATCCATCGGTTGAGTTCCAGAAGTTCCAATTTGTGTATGATGATCCTTGGGATTAGGCAGAGGTTGTGAAGGAAATTTACCTTTTTCATGAACATTAAGTGCAGATGCAAATTTAGCAAGAGTATCTTTCAAGTCTGTCATGGTTTGAGCAGTTTGAGTATTGATAGACTCTTGCTTTGCAATGAAAGAATTCAATGTATCTTCCAAATTTCTTTTCGGCGGAGGAACATAAGGTGCATAATTTTGAAAATTTTGTTGATTTTGAAAATGTGGTTGCGGAAATTGTGCAGCATTATCATTCCTCCAACTAAAATTTGGATGATTTCGCCAACCTGGATTGTAATTTTGAGAAAATGGTTCAAAATTTGGCCTTTTGAAATTGTTCAAAACATTGGCTTGCTCATGGAGACATTCTTTAAAAGAGGGCAAAGTGGGACAATCTTTTGTAAAATGATCACTTGTATCACAGATGTGACACACAATTTCTTGAACAGATTTTAATTGACCATTCTTTTTCAATTCAAGTGCCTCAACTTTTCTTGCCAAAAAGGTAAATCTAGCTTGAAGATCATGTTCATCTTTGAGAGTGTACATACCTCCACCAGATGTAGGAGATTGAATCTTGTTTGATGGTTCGATTGTACCTATAGTGTCCCAATTTTGAGCATTTTCAGCTAATGAATCGAGATACTCAATTGCCTCGTTCGGATCTTTATCTTCAAATGTTCCATTACACATAAATTCAACCATTTGCCTATCTTTAGGTGTTAAGCCTTCATAAAATTGAGAAACAACTCTCCAAATTTCAAAACCATGATGTGGACAAAGATTAAGCAATTCTTTGTATCTATCCCAACACTGATAAAAAGTTTCTCCTTGTTTTTGAGTGAAAGTGATGATTTGCCTTTTGAAAGAATTTGTTCTATGAGATGGAAAAAACTTTTTCAAAAATTGTTGTTGCAATTCATCCCAAGTTCGAATGGATCCCGATCTAAGATTTTGTAGCCAAGTTTTAGCTTTATCTTTTAAAGAAAAAGGAAAAAGCTTAAGGCGAATGGTGTTCATGCTACAATTTAGATCATTATATGTGTTGCACACTTCTTCAAACTCTCGTAAATGCATGTATGGATTTTCAGAATCTAAGCCATGAAAGTTGGGTAAAAGTTGGATAATACCAGGCTTAAAATTGAAATGAGATGCATCAGGGGGAAAAACTAGACATGAAGGTGCACTAGTACGTGTAGGATTCATGTGATCTCTAAGTGTTCTTCGTCTATCATGATCATGTTGAGATTGAATTTCATCTTCATTTTCTTGGATGGGTTCTTCCGCCATGTTTTGTAAAAATAAAGGGTTATTTCGAATGAGTCGACCACTAAGTGTACGTGACCAAATGCTCATGCAAATGCAAAACAAAAAGAAAAAAAAAACACACAAAAGCAATAAAAAGAAAAATAAACTTTAAACAATATTAAATAGACTTGAAATTAAATTATACTTCCCCGGCAACGGCGCCAAAAACTTGTTGCGACTTTGATTGTTGCACTCCCAAGAGCAGGTTGTCCACAAGTAGTATAATTCGGTGAGTCCGAATATCGTATCCACAGGGAAGCTAAGGTAATTACAAGTCCACTACAATGTCTTTTTGTTTTTGTTTTTGTTTCTTTTTAATTTTAATTGAATCTTTAATGGGTAAATTTTAATTGTTCAAATTTAAATTTAAGTAGTTGAGATTAAAGGATCCACTCTTGGTATTTTAATAAAGTTAACATTAACGAACAATATTGAAATCCACTTAATAAAATGGTTCCAATATATTAAATAATCATATTTATATTATGTTATAAATTATAATCTTATAAGTACATAATATATACCAAAACTTATAAATGTGGTCAAGTATTTATTGTGCTATATATATTTGTAAACACTAAATCAAGGTTCCCACTTTAAATGGTTGGTAAAACCAAACAAACATTTAAATGGTACCAATAAATTAATACTATAATATATTCATATATAATAAATCAAGGAATCCAAGTTAAATGGTTGGTAAAACCAAACTAACATTTAAATGGTTCCAAGAATTTAATATTATAATATATTTATATATAATAACTCAAGGCATCCATTTTAAATGGTTGGTAATACCAAACTAACATTTAAATGGATCCAAGAATTTAGTGTAACATATAGCAACAATAAATCAAAACTCCCACTTATAAGTAGGGTATAAAAATGCTTAAAGAAATAAATATAACATAAACAATAAATAATGATTAAATAATATAAAACATAGATTCTTACCTTATAATAACCTTATTATCATGCCAAGAGCTTCACCTTATCATCTCAACTTTAGGAAGTTAGCTATTCATTATTCAAAGTGTAAAACTTTGAATATGAAATTAACATGCTAATTATATTTAAATGAAGAAATAAAAGAAAAATATAGAGAGAAATATTATGAACTCAAAGATTTGTTCATAGAATGAGGGATATCTCAATACATTACAATGCACCCCTATTTATAGCCAAATTTGTGGAGACAACCACAAATAAAATATTATTTTTTACACATAAGTCTTCATTGGTGTTCCAAGAAATTAATATTATATTGCACATCACTTTTGACAAGCATCTTCTCCGAATTTTCTTCTTCACATAAAATGAAACATGTGGATAATTAAGTTGTCTAGTTGTGGTATTTTTTTCAGAATATTTGACCAAGTAGTTTGAGAGATATGGTCAAAATACTAGAGCATGGTAAAACTGCCACTCCTTCGGTAACTTTAATTGTTGCTTAATTTGATCCCAATTGTGAGAGGATTTTTATCTCATGCTTGCCACCAATATTGTAGATATTAACATCAACTTTCTACAGGTCCAAGAATCATCTTAATCCCATTTGCAACGCCAAGGTTATTCTTGTTTTATCGAACCTGTAAAAATAGTAAAAACTTATAATTACACAACAACTTATATTTTATACAATTTATTATAAAACATATAATATTTAAAAATTTAATAAAACAAAAACTATATATTTATATTATAAAACATTTAATTAATGTACAATTTTTATGTTTATCATGAGACAATCTTTTGTAGAATGATCAATTGTATCACTTATGTGTCACACAATTTCTTGAACAAATTTTAATTGACCATTATTTTTCAATTCAAGTGCTTCAACTTTTCTTGCCAAAGAGGTAAATCTAGCTTGGAGATCATGTTCATCTTTTAAGGTGTACATACCTCCACCAGATGTGGAAGATTGAATCTTGTTTGATGGTTCGATTATACCTATAGTGTCCTAATATTGAGCATTTTCAGCTAATGAATCGAGATACTCCATTGCTTTGTTTGGATCTTTATCTTCAAATGTTCTATTACACATAAATTCAAACATTTGTCTATCTTTATGTGTTAAGCCTTCATAAAATTGAGAAACGACTCTCCAAATTTCAAAACCATTAGGTGGACAAAGATTAAGCAATTCTTTATATCTATCACAACACTGATAAAAGGTTTCTCCTTGTTTTTGAGTGAAAGTGATGATTTTTCTTTTGAAAGAATTTGTTCTATGAGATGGAAAAAACTTTTTCAAAAATTGTTGTTGCAATTCATCCCAAGTTCGAATGGATCCCGATCTAAGATTTTGTAGCCAAGTTTTAGCTTTATCTTTTAAAGAAAAACAAAAAAGCTTAAGTCGAATGGTGTTCATGCTATGATTTAGATCATTATATGTGTTGCACACTTCTTCAAATTATCTTAAATGCATCTACGGATTTTCAGAATCTAAGCCATGAAAGTTGGGTAAAAGTTGGATAATAGCAGGCTTCAAATTAAAATGAGATGCAACAGGGGGAAAAACTAGACATGAAGGTGAACTACTACGTGTAGGATTCATGTGATCTCTAAATGTTCTTCGTCTATCATGATCATGTTGAGATTGAATTTCATCTTCATTTTCTTGGATGGGTTCTTCCGCCATGTTTTGTAAAAATAAAGGGTTAATTCGAATCAGTCGACCACTAAGTGTACGTGACCAAATGTTCGTGCAAATGCAAAAGAAAAAGAATAAAAACACACAAAAGCAATAAAAATTCAAATAAAGAAAAATAAACTATAAACAAAATTAAATAGACTTAAATTTAAATTATACTTCCCCGGCAACGGCGCCAAAAACATGTTGCGACTTTGATTGTTGCACTCCCAAGAGTAGGTTGTCCACAAGTAGTATAATTCGGTGAGTCCGATATCGTATCCACAGGGAAGCTAAGGTAATTACAAGTCCACAACAATGTCTTTTTGTTTTTGTTTTTCATTTAATTGTTTGAATATTTAATTGGTAATTTTTAGTTGTTCAAATTTTAATTTAAGTAGTTGAGATTAAAGGCTCCACTCTTGGTATTTTAGTAAAGTTAACATTAATGAATATGATTGAAATCCACTTAATAAAATGGTTCCAATATATTAAACAATCATATTTATATTATATTATATATTATTTTCTTATAGGCATATAATATATACCAAAACTTATAAATGTTGTCAAGTATTTATTGTGCTATATATATTTGTAAACACTAAATCAAGGTTCCTACTTTAAATGATTGGTAAAACCAAACAAACATTTAAATGGTACCAAGAAATTAATATAATAAATCAAGGTATCCACTTTAAATAGTTGGTAATACCAAACTAACATTTAAATGGTACCAAGAAATTAATATTATAATATATTCAAATATAATTAATCAAGTCATCCTCTTTAAATGGTTAGTAATGTCAAACTAACATTTAAATGGTTCCAAGAAATTAATATTATAATATAATAAATCAAGGAATCCACTTTAAATGGTTGGTAATACCAAACTAATATTTAAATGATTCCGAGAATTTAGTGTAACATATAGCAACAATAAATAAAAACTCCCACTTATAAGTAGGGTATAATAATACTTAAAGAAATAAATATAACATAAACAATAAATAATGATTAAATAATTTAAAATATAGATTATTACCTTTTAATAACCTTATTATCATACCAAGAGCTTCACATTTTCATCTCAACCTTGGGAAGTTAGATACTCCTTATTCAAAGTATAAAACTTTGAATATGAAATTAACATGCTAATTATATTTAAATGAAGAAATAAAAGAAAAATAAAGAGAGAAATATTATGAACTCAAAGATTTGTTCATAGAATGAGGGATATCTCAATTCATTACAATGCACCCCTATTTATAGCCAAATTTGGGGAGACAACCACAAATAAAATATTATTTTTTTACACATAAGTCTTCATTGGTGTCCCAAGAAATTATATTTTAATACACATCACTTTTGAAAATCTTCTCATCCGAATTTGCTTTTCCACATAAAATAAAACATGTAGATATCTGAGTTCTTTGAATTGTGGTATTTTTTTTAACCATTTGACCAAGTAATTTGAGAGATATGGTCAAAATACTATAGCATGGTAAAACTGTCACTTCTTTGGTAACTTTATTTGTTGCTTAATTTAATTCCACTTGTGACAAGATTTTTATCTCATGCTTGTCACCAATATTGTAGATATTAACATCAAATTTCTACATGTCCAAGAATCATTTTAATCCCATTTGCAACGCCAAGGTTATTCTTGTTTTATCGAACATGTAAAAAATAATAAAAACTTATAATTATACAACAACTTATATTTGATACAATTTATTATAAAACATATAATATTTAAACATTTAATAAAACAAAAACTATAAATTTATATTATAAAATATTTAATTAATATAAAATTTTTATGTTTATCAAAGATCAAGACTGGAAGATGGTGAGCCTGATGCACAAGATGAAGACATGTAAAATATTGAAAGCTCTTGTAATAGTTACATTTGCATCCCTGCATTCACCTAGGTTTTGGACTTGGATTCATGTCTAGCTCCTATTGATCTAATAGTGTTGGCGATCGATCATCCTCATTTATTGTTGAATGTCATATTATGATATATATGTGATTTATAGTAGTATGCAAGTATGTATATTATTAGATAATATGGTTGCATGAATCCGGCAAAATACTAACATGGCATGCAATTTTAAATCAAAATGATGAGACACTTTTAAAATTAAAACCCCTCATTTTGAATATGATTCAAAAGATATATCAAACCAAAAAAAGTAAAAATTAAAAGAGTTTAATTTTTCTTTTCCTTCCATCAACCGTGGTTGCATGTCGATCACTACCCGCGGACAGTGTCTGACTCATATTATTGGGGAGGCCTGGGCGCCGGAAAGCTGTGACTTCCACCGGACATATGAGGTGAATTGAGTGGAACTCCCATGACTTCGGCTTATATTATTGGGGGAACTCATGGCGACCGTCCACTACAGTTCAGTATTGATGGGTTGGTTTGACACGTTAAAATAAACGGCGTCATATTATTGGGCCCTTATTAAACGTGAGGCAAAACACGCGGAGGTTGCATAGGGATGCAATTGGATTCTACCTTTTAGAAATTATAATTGCCTGATATTATTCGAGATTATAATTAGCTAATTGAACTCTACGTGCCCATTAAGGAAATACGATTTCTCCTTTTCATCAGAGGGTGGTGGAAATGTCAAAATAGTGGGAGAGAAATTTATAAAATAAAATCCATATTTTATATCTTAGAATTATTTTAAAATAATCAGAAACCCTTATTCTGTTTCCATATCAGTATATTTTCGATTTCATCACGTAATACATTTTGTTATTAACAAGCTAACCGAATCTAATTTTCAAGACTGGTTGGGAAATTGTTCTGAATTCGGAGAAAATGACATACACACTAATGTCAGTCCTGCTGAACTGACAAAAAATGCAAGATGGTAGGACCATAGTATGCAAGTTAAAGTGTAACATGCTCGCTTTTATGTCAAATGAACTCTAGGGACAGCTTGAAGAGATGTTGAATGCTGCTGACATTCGAATAGACGTGCAAGAGTTGCATGGATCATGTAACTCATACAATGATGCACACCACTTTCAAGGAGCTCATGATTACACGCATGCAAGATGAGGCATTTGCCCATGAGCGTGGTGTACGTATGACTGGGCTTATTGAGAATGTGGTGGGCCTAGAATATGTGATTCCTAACGAGTTACTGGATAACATCAATTTGTTGTCTTTCTCTTCCTCATTTGACGGGGTTATGGTGAACTTCAATTTGAATAAGATAGATAATAGCCTTAAAGAGATATTCAATACGCTTATAACTTTTGAGATCACCATAAAACAAGAAATTGTTGTTTTTATAATGGACCTCTTGTCCGACAAAAAATGGCCCACAAAGTAAAAGAAAGAAATGTTCTGCCCCTCACAAGAAGAACAAGCCCAATAAGAGGCAAACTCTGAAGGTCACTTAAAAGGCCTTGTAACGCCCCAGATTCGATGACTGTCCTCACTGTATCAAGACGGGTCTTTCCAGCGTGCTTATGTCATTACTCACATGGACCCTAGGAACTTCCTAAGGGGTCACCCATCCCAAAGTCGCCCCAAGTCAAACACGCTTAACTTTGGAGTAATTATGTGATGAGCTACCGAAAATAAGATGCACCTTCTTGATATGAGTACTACCAATAAAATCTTTTAAACCCTCCTCAACTGCACAGCCACATGCCTGAATAGTTTCGGAATCCCTCTCCTTCCGGTGTAAGATCGGTTCATTCATGTTCCCTCCATCTAGAAGCCTACCAGGAGCCTCATTGTCCGTGCAACCTCATGGCATCGGCGATCACCCCCCGCCCTCTCCAGCCCCGAGCCTCACATGCCCACCAGCTTCCGTTTGGTTCATCCTCGAACCACACCGTACTAGGAGAGGTCGGCTCTGATACCAACTGTAACGCCCCAAATTCGACGACTGTCCTCACTGTATCAAGACGGGTCTTTCCAACGTTCTTATGTCCTCACTCACACGCACTCTAGGAACTTCTCAGGGGTCCACCCATCCCAAAATTTCCCCAAGTCAAGCACGCTTAACTTTGGAGTACTTATGTGATGAGCTACCGAAAAGATGACGCACCTTCTTGATATGAGTACTAGCAATTAAATCTTTTAAGCCCTTCTCAACTGCACGATCACATACCTGAACAGTGTCGGAATCCCTCTCCTTCCAGTGTAAGATCGGTTCATTCATGTTCCTTTCGCCTAGAAGCCTGCCAGGAGCCGGTCACTGTCCGTACAACCTCATGGCACCGGCGATCGCCCCCCGCCCTCTTCAGCCCCGGGCCTCACGGGCCTACAAAGCCCGATAAGTCAAAACATATTTATGTCACTGCAAGAATTCCGGGCATAAGAAATTATATGCGCCAAAAATGTTCTGTAAATGATAAGTTAATGTCCAAGTAAACAAAATTTCAACAACAAACAAAAGAAACTTAGATGATCCAATTCCCGAACAATTATGGCACACTAGACTATATCACATTTCCCAAAGAAGGACGCACTAACTAGTGGGTGAAAGCATGTTTGACTTGTCAGACATAAATTCTCTACCTACTTGTGAGTCATGTCTAAAAGGAAAATGAATAAGACTCCATTCAATGGAAACATGGAATGTGCGCATGGTCTACTGGATTTAATCCACATAGAAGTTTGTGGCTCGCTAAATGTTAGCACTTTACTGATGACCATTCGAGATATTGGTATGTTTATTTGATGAAACACAAATCTAAAGCATTTGAAAATTTCAAAGAATTCGGATCTGAAGTAGAAAATCAGCTGGAAAAAATTATTAACGCACTTCGATCTGATCGATGTGGAGAATACGTATGTGCTGAATTTTTGGGTTATCTAAAAGATAATGAGATTCTCTCACAGTGGACTCCACCAGAAACACCCCAATTGAATGGTGTTTCTGAATGTTGAAATTGAACCTTGATGGACATGATTCGATCTATGATGGGATTCACTGAATTGCCTACATCGTTTTGGGGCTTTGTACATGAAATTGCGGCAATGTTGTTGAATAATGTCCATACTAAAGCAGTGGATAAAAGACCATATGAGAAATGGATGGGAAAAAATCCCAAATATTCTTACATGAGAATATGGGGATGTCCTGCTTACTTGAAGCAGACAATGGGAGAAAAATTGGATAGTAGATCCACTTTGTGCTACTTTGTAGGATATCCAAAGAATTCTGTTGAATATTATTTCTATCATCCCAATAAAGAAAAAGTGTTTGTTTCAAGAAATGTCACCTTTTTGGAAAAAGGAATTTCTATTAGATAGAAAAGGCAAGATGATAGAACTTGAAGAAATTGAAGATACTCCCTCTACTATAGAATTTGAACCCATTTCCCAACAACCAGTAGTTGAAGTACAAGTTCCTAGAAGGCCTGATAGTGTTATTAGACCACCTGCAAGATATACGCTTCTTCATGAACAAATCCATTATGAGCATTGTGTTGGATTTAATCCAATGAATTTCAAAGAAGCAATATCTGATACTGATTCAACCAAATGGCTTGAAGCCATGCAATCTAGAATGGACTCTATTTGTTCAAACCAAGTCTGGACATTGGTGGATCTACCTGAGGGAATTGTTCCCATAGGATGCAAATGGATCTACAAAAGAAGCTTTGGGCGGATGGGAAGGTAGTGACCTTCAAAGCAAGGCTGGTTGCAAAAGGTTATACTCAAAGGCAATGAATTGACTATGAGGGAAATTTTCACCAGTTACTATGTTTACGTCCACTAGAATATTACTAGCCATAGCAGCATGGTATGACTATGAAATATGACAAATGGATGTAAAAACTGCATTTCTCAATGGAGACATCAAAGAAGAAATTTCTATGTCTAAACCTGAGGGATACACATCAGTAGGAAGTGAGCATAAGGTATGAAGATTTCAGAGATCAATATATAGTCTCAAGCAGGCATCAAGGGGTTGGAACCTCCGATTTGTTATCACTATCAAGGAATTTGGTTTTGATAAAAATCCTGAGGAACCATGTGTGTACGAGAAAGTTAGTAGAGTGCAGTGACATTCTTAGTACTTTATGTTGATGACATCCTACTCATTGGGAATGATGTACGATTACTGCAATCAACTAAATTATCGTTGGCAAGTAAATTCTCCATGAAAGACATGGGTTAAGCATCCTATATATTGGGAATACAAATCTATAGAGATAGATCAAAAAGGATGCAAGGACTCACCCAAGACACTTATATCGATACCATTATGAAGCGATTCTCTATGGAAAGAGAGGATACTTACCAATGTGTCATGGTGTTACTCTATGTAAAGCTATGTGTCCCAAAACTGATGAAGAGATAGAGATGATGACACGTATTGTATATGCGTCAGCCATTGGTAGTATCATGTATGGTATGATATCGACACGTCCTGGTGTTTCTTAAGCTCTGAGTGTTACAAGAAGATATCAGGCGAACCCTGGTCCAATTCATTGGAATGCCGTGAAAGATATTCTTAAGTACTTGAGAAGGACTAAGAACTTGTTCATGGTCTATGGGGGTGGAGAATTGAAATTGGAAGGCTACACTGATTCTACTTCCAATGTAACGTAGATGATTCGAAATCGACCTCTGGTTTTGTATTCATGCTAAATGGTGCGGCTGTCTCTTGGAAAAGTTCCAAGCAAGACACCGTTGTAGATTCCACCACTGAACCTGAATACATTGTTGCATCTGCTGCAGCCAAAGAGGCAGTTTGGATGAGGAATTTTGTCCAAGAGTTGGGAGTTATTCCTAATGGAGTTGATCCAGTCCCGTGTACTGCGACAACACTGGTGCCGTTGCGCAAGCAAAAGAACGAAAGTCTCATCAGCGATCCAAACATGTACTAAGGAAGTTCCACATCATCCGAGAGATTGTGGGAAGACGAGATATATCAGTCGAAAGAGTCCCCTCTGCAGATAATGTTGCCGATCCACTTACAAAGCCCTTGCCAGAGCCATTGTTTGAGAAGCATTGCAAACCAATGAGATTATATAGTTGGTTCTAGGGCAAGTGAGCGATTGTAGAGTAGATGCCCTGCAAGCCAATGATTGCCTAGGAAATTTATTGACTCAAGTGTAATAAACAACCTTTATTTTAATATAATTCAAATTGTTTATGGTCTTGTTTTACTTTATCTGTATACATATGCAATCATCATAGATAAAGTCCTTGATTATACTTTAATACAAATGAATCGTAATTCGATGTTGAAACTCATTTTTAAACATTATATAATCTAAATTCGTTCCTAGTCGATTCAGCCGCCTAAAACAGGGATAAAGGTCGCTTGAGCTCGAGACTAGCATCTGTGATGTTGTGTACCGCATTTTTTGGTAAAGGCATAGAGATGTCCAAACATGCAGATGGATATTCATATGATGATTATACCGAACTACCCTCCCTCGGACTTTCCAAGTGGTTATCATTAATCGAGAGGATAAGTCTGTGGTTATGATTGTACACCATTTGTCCTTGCAATCCGAGACAACACTGAGTCTCTATATGCTAGGGCTGTGCTTTGACTCGTTTATCGACTCCAAGAGAGTCATTAGGTGGCGAGATTGGGTACAGTTGCGACACATAT